>NC_089846.1:8618709-8962875 GCF_035609145.1 Eleutherodactylus coqui | reverse complement strand
CATTTGAAGTTGTTTGGCGCCAATGCAAAATCTGTAACAGGACCCCCAATAGTAAGGCCGTATTCACACCGACTCGGACTGATATATCGCGTTTGTCAACCTACGATTTTCACAGCAAGAGAGAAAAAAATGCGGCAGCGAATACGCGATGTTCCTGCACATGAAAAGCGCGTCGTTTCACACGGGCGACCGCGATTTTGGCGAGAGAAAACCGCGGCAAAATTGTGTCTTTGTTCCTGTGGTTTTTGCGCGTCAGCAATGCTTTTTTTTAGAATAATCTCGCATCGCATCGCTGCCGCCCACGATACAATTGCGCAATGAAAACGCTGTTTTTTATCGCGACAGTCAATAGAACTTTTTAATGTTAACCCTTTCCAATCCACTGCCTGACGCCTAAAGACATTCTGATTGAAGCCTGTACATCTCCGATATCGGAAGATGTCCGGCAGGGTATTCTTACTGTATATTACTGGCCGCTCTGTTGTCGAGGGCCTCTCCAGCATGTCCCATACCGCAGTACTGGCTCTAGCCAGCAGATGGCGCCATTGTATAATGGCAGAAAGAGAAAACCGCGCTAGGAAACCCTGAATCCAAAATTGGATTGCAAAGGGTTAAGATCGCGATAAAAAGAAGTCTCCATAGGGGAACATGGGAGATAAGAAACATCGCACATCGCAGAAAGTGAGAGCGCGCCGCAATTTTTTGTTCTCTCAGCATCGCAGATGTGAAGGAAACCGGTGGAAATCATCGGTTTCATAATCTGCTTTTTTTACGGACTCTCGCACGATTTTCTCGCCCGTGTGAAACCACCCTAAGTTCTATTGACTTTGTGATAAAAAAAATCGTGTGATTTTATCGTGGGCAGCAGCAATGCGATGTGAGATTATTTTTAAAAAAGCATTGCTGGCACCCAGAAATCACGGGAACGACCACGCGATTTTTCAGCAATTTTCTTGCGACAAAATCGCGATTGCCCGTGTGAAGCGTAGGAAAAATAACAATTGCATCTGTTTCCGTAGACAATAATGGGCGCTATCACCCAACAGTACAACGCGCTGCGTCGCTGCGGCAGAACAGCCGCACGTGCGAGTTTTGTGTGTCAAGCAATGCACACAACTCTTCCCAGACTGTCGTCCGTGTGAATACGTCCCGGGGGTAAAGAAACAAACTGCAGCGTATCCTACCTTTTCCTGCTACTCGGATGAAAATAGCGCATCAATGTCGCTTGCGCATCGGACAGCACAAACAGGATGTCCGTGAGCTGTCCGATGCGACTTGCACCCAAGAATGTCGGGCACAACTATTTAAACGCCCGTGTGCGTGCAGCGCCAGGCTTTAATCACAGGCGAGTACGCGTTTGGTCAGTGAACAACTGTCCATTTTTCGTGTGTTTTTTCCTGTTCTGCTCTTCTGTTTCTTTTCTGTGGCCCCCATATTGCCATGCATTAAAGTGTATCAGAGTCGCATGCGACCCGCACGGCGCGCCATTCCTATCCGGTTTTTAACTTTCCCATAGAAAATAATGGGCCGTTCTTCCAGCTAAATCAGCGTATTTGCGCTTCGTATTTCTTCCACACGTAATGGTAGGGTCCGCCATGTTCACAGTAGATCTGCAGGGTCGTCATATTCAGTTTTTCGTCCCGCATTAAGTAGAAATCTAAATGCGTCATTTACACGTAACGGATCGTCTGCTCGAGGGCTTCAACAGACAAATGTATTTGCGCACATAAAACTCACATCCGCAGCACCTGCCCAATCATTGTAATGGGTTCGTTCTCAGAGCGGGTTTCTCGTGTACAATTCGTGCGTACGAGTAAAGATAGAACTTGTCCGATCGTTCTGCGAGCTACGCAGACAGCGGCCATAGAAGTCTATGGCAGGTTTAGAACATCAGGGGGAAGGCTGTGACCCTGCAGACAACCCTTGTTCATGCGCAAATACGCTCCGTTGTGGCGAGCGTATTTATGCATACGTTCGTCTGCCGAAGCCCTAAGGCTAGAGGTACACGGCGATCCCTGCGACCTGCGATTTTTTTTAAACCACTGCTTTTCCCGCTTCCTTTCCTGCAATGCGGATTGGATGGATTCCATTGACTTCAATGGAAGCCATCCGCACGGAATCCGCTCAAAAATAGAGCATGCTGCATTTTTTCCTCCGCAAGTGGAAAATCCCAATTGGTTTCCGCCCGTGTGCGTGAAGAATCACTTTTCCACAGCATGCTATGGGCGCTATTCGCTGCGGAGGTGGACGCCCGCTCCTGATTCCGCAATGCAAATCCGGCCTCGCTCTCGTTTTTTACACTGGTATAGGAGATGTATTAATATCTGTCCCAATGGCTACGTAGATCGCTGTGGTCTCCGCTACATGTAAGAGGACTAGAAATGGCAGACGGTCGCAGGCGGATTGTGACCGAAGTTGAATTCTTGTGACCGTCACGTAACCTTTTTCCTCCTCGTATAGAAACATTCGGACAATCCTGGGATTTTACTGCGAACGTGAAAAGCGACCCTGGGGTCACTGTGTGTTACTATACACAGAAGGGGGTTCTTTACTGTAAGAGCAGTGAGACTGTGGAACTCTCTGCCTGAGGACGTGGTAATGGCAAAATCCATAGAGGAGTTTAAGAGGGGACTAGATGCCTTTCTAGAGCACTATGATATTACAGGATCTAGACATTAGGTGACCAGCGGGTTGTTGATCCGGGTCTTGGCGTCAGGTAGGAACTATCAAACGTTGATCCGGGGATTATTCTGGTTGCCATTATGGAGTCGGGAAGGATTTTTTTCTTCAAGATGAGCTAAATTGGCCTCTGCCTCATTGTTTCCCCCCCCCCCTTCTTCTGGATCAACAAGGAGGAGGGGGGGGGGGTATGGAGACAGGCTGAACTAGATGGACATTGTCTTCATTCAGCCTACCATACTATGTTACTTAGTAAGAGTGAAGGTTCCCCAGCTGAGGATCTATTCCGGCGGAGCGGTCAGGGCGCACAAGGTTTGACTATACATTGCCACGGTCATGCCGATGTCGGAGGCCCCATCTGTGCTAAATGCGGAACAGCGACGATTTGCAGTGAAACGATACACACCTCGACCGCGCTGAATAGACCCCAAGGCTAATTTCACACGGGCTGATATTGCGCTCACCAACATGCGATTTCGCGGTGGAGCGTTTTGTAGACGATTGGTGATGTGATGGGACGCCCAGGTAGGATGTGCCACAGTTTCTTACCCGCATCACATCGCGGTGCGATGAGGGGGGGGGGGGGATGGAATCGCTCATGTGTATGACGTTATTCAAAAGAACGGGGTTCATATTTGTGCTAGAATCAGAGAGACATCTTGGCCAGGAATAGCGCCACCTGCTGTTTGGTGTGATGTCATCCTGCAGGTCCAGCGGTGTCGTCTCCAGGTCTATGTGAAGTTTAGAGAGCAGCCACACTGGCGTATTTGCGCTCCTCATTATCGCGGCCCACCCTCTTTTGGTCTGAATGATGATCCGAAGATTCCAATTAAAGCCGATGGGATTGCCTAAATACGCAGTGAATACCCTTCATACATGCAAAGTCCCTGCGTATTTACGGACGAGGGCGGGAGGAATCTACGGCGTCTTCTTGCTTTTTTTTTTCTGTGCATGAAAAAAACAGTAAATATATACAGTGCGTATATTTCCCAGAGGAGCATGCATGGCCTTATAAGTCTCCTCACTCACCTCTAGGGGTCTCCTTAAGGAGAATAGATCATGTTCCCAGCCCATGTCACAGGCCTCTCACTAGCCAAGCCACAAACCTACTACACACTGATGAGGGCAACCCCCCCGAAACAGCTGTCTGTATATGGGATCTGGCTCGGTTTTCAATTCCCAATCATTGTTATAAAGACTTGTATAAAGGGTCGGATGTTGATTTGCAGGAATGCTGCCATCCAATAGGTGGCGCTGCAGAGGTATTGTTCCATTTTCCTTATTTGCATACTTCCCAGAGGAGCATGCATGGCCTTATATATCTCCTCACTCATCCCCTAGGTGTCTCCTTAAAGGGGTTGTTTCGAGGAAGCAGTGAAATTTTTTTTTCCCAGTCCCCCTTATTAAGCAAACATTACTAAGCCCCCCTGTAAATGACTTTTCTAGCCGGTTTGTACTTACAGTTCCAGTGTTTCAGCAACTTACAAAAAGTTTCCCCAAGATGGCCACTGGCTCTTTTCCCGTCGCTTGCTGTAGCCCGACGTGCGCGCTCCCGAGACGATACCAGCTGTGTCTCCCTGACAACCAGACGCCCCGCAGCCGCCGACCGGACCCCACAGCCACCGACCGGGTCTCGGGATTGAACGCGGCCGACCACGGCACACGCTCTTGGGCCACAGTCACCCACCGCCAGGCAGCAAGTAACCGGCGCTAGGCCCCGGCTCCCCAGCGCTAGGCCCCGGCTCCCCAGCGCTAGGCCCCGGAGCCACAGCGGTACGCTCCGGGGCCACAGCGGTACCCCTCACTTACATGGGCTGCTTCACGGCAGGGCTGCTGGGCGGCTTCATGGCTGGGCTGCTGAAGTTTCTGCACCCCTCTCTAAGAGAGGATGGTAGCAGAATGGCCGCTCCAGCGCGCTCCCGAGCAGTGACAGCTCGTCTGCGCATGCGCAGAAGAGCTGTGGCGGCGAGCACACTGAAGCGGCTCGTGCTCAGAGCAGAAGACCGGTCTGCGCAAGCACGTCTAAAAAAGCAAGCTGCCAGCGAAATTAGACGGATCCATGGCGACGGGGACGCCAGCAACGGAGCAGGTAAGTGAATAACTTCTGTATGGCTCATATTTAATGCACGATGTATATTACAAAGTGCATTAATATGGCCATACAGAAGTGTATAGACCCACTTGCTGCCGCGGGACAACCCCTTTAAGGAGAGATGATACCCCTCCCGAAACACACTTAATACACGCACGAATAAAAAAAATGCAAGAAGGACCATATATGCAGTAAATATGGGCACCAGTGCATGAAAACGCTGCGTATTTCACGGACCGAAGCAGCATCCGCCTGTGTGAATAAGCCCTTAAGCCATATTGAGTTTGCAGTTAGTGAGTTGCGCATGAGATTCTCGGGAGCGGCTCGCATCGCACAGCACAACGGCCCCTGTCCACGTGTCGTGCGATTGGCGAGGCGCAGCATATTGCAAGTCTATTCTCACGGGCGCAACTATTGTGGCGGGAGGAAAATCACCGTGTAAATGAACCTACTGAACACAATGGGTTAATACAATGTGTGAGTTCTGTGCGTCACACAAACCCTAAGAGCGGCCGTACACGAGCGTGAGCGCACAAACGCACGTACATATGAGAGTTCGTGCGAGACTGAACCCAGTGAAATCAATGGGTTCTACTTACCGTGTCTTGTGTGCGCAAAGACGCCCGTGTGCGGCCAGTAACTCATGTGATTTTCTCAGCTCCGTACATACGCCCCGGGGACGGCTTCACACGGGCATATTTGCGTGCGCAATACGCAGAGTCCTGATTGATCTGAGTGGGTTTGTTCACTTGTGCGTATTTTACCGACGCATTTCGATCTTGGGGAAAAAAAAAATAAAGCGCAGCGGACTCAACTTTCTTGTGGATTTGCGCACCAAAAGTTCTCACAGAAGTCAATGAGGGTGCGCAAATGTGCGTGCAATACACAAGAAAATGCGTGATACGCTGCGTAATTCCTCTGGAGGCAGAACACATCTGGGGCTCGTTAGTAATTAGCCATTTCCGGGCGTCTTTGTTCGCCGGGTGGAAAAAGTACAGTAAAATATGGCGATATGCGGGGTATTCTGTCTATACATACGCTTCGCTCAGGCGCGCACGGATGTGCATACATTCATATGAGCGTGTGTCATACATGTACTGCAGGACTCCTCCTACGTTCCCACCTTTGGATGATGGGGAGAGTAGTAGGTGAACATACAAAACCCAAATCATCTGTATAATGAGAAGCTCCCCAACTTTCTAATCTACTTTGTGTTTCTCAACAAGATCTCTGCTTGCTGTCAGCGCAGAGGACCTTGGCTGTGATACAGCAGCACACCTTATACACATGCTATCCTCTCTCCATGGCGGTAAAGATGCAGATCGCACCCCTCCCCCATCCTCCGCTTTTATTGCCTGCACTTTTACTGCTGTCACATCCGAGACGCGGGTCATTTTTTAAGACGCTGGTTAATATTTTGCCTCCCCGTGTCGGCGTTTTCAGCCCTGGCGGAACAGCTTGCGGCTGTGATTGAACGATCAGAAGTGCGCCTGTTCCCGGCCTGATTAACTTGCTCATATTGATTCAGGGTCGGAGGGAGTGGAGGGGATTGTGATTACTGGACAGCTATGTGCTCCATGTCTCCTCATTTACTCCTGTCATGGCGAGAACGCCAAAGGAAAAAGACTGCACGCCGTTAACCCTTTCCCATACCGCTGCTATACGTTATGCATCTCCCTGTATATAGTGATATGGAGCATGCTGGTATAACCTGGGCATCTCCTTATATAATTATATATGTACAGCTGGTATAAGCTATACATCCTGTATATAGTAATATGGAGCCTGCTGGTATAACCTGGGCATCTCCTGTATATAATTATATATGTACAGCTAGTATAAGTTATACATTTCCTGTATATAGTGATATGGAGCATGCTGGTATAACCTGGGTATCTCCTGTATATAATTATATATGTACAGCTGGTATAAGTTATACATCTCCTGTATATAGTGATATGGAGCATGCTGGTATAACCTGGGCATCTCCTTATATAATTATATATGTACAGCTGGTATAAGCTATACATCCTGTATATAGTAATATGGAGCCTGCTGGTATAACCTGGGCATCTCCTGTATATAATTATATATGTACAGCTAGTATAAGTTATACATTTCCTGTATATAGTGATATGAAGCATGCTGGTATAACCTGGGTATCTCCTGTATATAATTATATATGCACAGCTGGTATAAGTTATACATCTCCTGTATATAGTGATACAGACCATGCAGGTATAACCTGGGTATCTCCTGTATATAATTATATATGTACAGCTGGTATAAGTTATACATCTCCTGAATATAGTGATACGGACCATGCTGGTATAACCTGGGTATCTCCTGTATATAACTATATATGTACAGCTGGTATAAGTTATACATCTCCAGTATATAGTGATATGGAGCATGCTGATATAACCTGGGTATCTCCTGTATAGAATTATATATGTACAGCTGGTATAAGTTATACGTCTCCTGTATATAGTGATATGGAGCATGCTGGTATAACCTGGGTATCTCCTTATATAATTATATATGTACAGCTGGTATAAGTTATACATCCTGTATATAGTGATATGGAGCATGCTGGTATAACCTGGGTATCTCCTGTATATAACTATATATGTACAGCTGGTATAAGTTATACAGCTCCTGTATATAGTGATATGGAGCATGCTGGTATAACCTGGGTATCTCCTGTATATAATTATATATGTACAGCTAGTACAAGTTATACATCTTCTGTATATAGTGATATGGAGCATGCTGGTATAACCTAGGTATCTCCTGTATATAGTTATATATGTGCAGCTGGTATAGGTTATACATCTCCTGTATATAGTGATATGGAGCATGCTGGTATAACCTAGGTATCTCCTGTATATAGTTATATATGTACAGCTGGTATAGGTTATACATCTCCTGTATATAGTGATATGGAGCATGCTGGTATAACCTGGGGATCTCCTGTATATAATTATATATGTACAGCTGGTATAAGTTATACAGCTCCTGTATATAGTAATATGGAGCATGCTGGTATAACCTGGGCATCTACTGTATATAATTATATATGTACAGCTGGTATAAGTTATACATCTCCTGTATATAGTGATATGGAGCATGCTGGTATAACCTGGGTATCGCCTGTATATAATTACATATGTACAGCTGGTATAGTTATACGTCTCCTTATATAGTGATATGGAGCATGCTGATATAACCTGGGTATCTCCTGTATATAATTATATATGTACAGCCGGTATAAGTTATACATCCTGTATATAGTGATATGGAGCATGCTGGTATAACCTGGGTATCTCCTGTATATGATTATATATGTACAGCTAGTACAAGTTATACATCTCCTGTATATAGTGATATGGACCATGTTGGTATTAACTGGGTATCTCCTGTATATAATTATATATGGACAGCTGGTATAAGTTATACATCTCCTGTATATAGTGATATGGAGCATGCTGGTATAACCTGGGTATCTCCTTATATAATTATATATGTACAGCCGGTATAAGTTATACATCCTGTATATAGTGATATGGAGCATGCTGGTATAACCTGGGTATCTCCTGTATATGATTATATATGTACAGCTGGTATAAGTTATACATCTCCTGTATATAGTGATATGGAGCATGCTGGTATAACCTGGGCATCTACTGTATATAATTATATATGTACAGCTGGTATAAGTTATACATCTCCTGTATATAGTGATATGGAGTATGCTGGTATAACCTGGGTATCTCCTATATATAATTATACATGTACAGCTGGTATAAGTTATACATCTCCTGTATATAGTGATATGGAGCATGCTGGTATAACCTGGGTATCCCCAGTATATAATTATATATGTACAGCTGGTATAAGTTATAGCTACCCTGTATATAGTGATATGGAGCATGCTGGTATAACCTGGGGATCTCCTGTAAATTATATATGTACAGCTGGTATAAGTTATACATCTCCTGTATATAGTGATATGGAGCATGCTGGTATAACTTGGGGATCTCCTGTATATAATTATATATGTACAGCTGGTATAGTTATCCATCTCCTGTATATAGTGATATGGAGCATGCTGGTATAACCTGGGGATCTCCTGTAAATTATATATGTACAGCTGGTATAAGTTATACATCCCCTGTATATAGTGATATGGACCATGCTGGTATAACCTGGGTATCCCCTGTATAGACATATATATATTTCTGGAGAAGCTGAGGAGCTGTATTGTAGGTCTACTACAGGTGGGTTGGTGTGAGGCGCTGTCCTCTGCTCTGGTGCTGAAGTTCAATTACAAGATGGTATAATTAGGGATTCTCTCTCTTCTCCTTCCTTCTATGCATAATAACATGGACATTTAAGCCCCAGAAGTTCTCAGAATTTTTTAACCCCTTAGTAACTGCCTTATAGTGTTTTTACATCCCCAATCCTGACAGCGGCATTTAAATCACCTGAATGATATTCAGGAGTCCCGTATGCCCCCCCCCTCCATGATGAGATCGCAGGGAGCCGTGCCGGTGTCATGGCAGCCGGGGGCCTTCTGAAAGTCCCCAGGGCTGTCTTGGCAGTATGCTTATCAAGCCATCCCCGTGGGGTGGCCTGATAGACTACCTGTCAGACTGTAGTATGATGTAATGCTATGGCATTACATCATACTGCAAGAGCGATCAAAGCATGACATGTTGTGGTCCCCTAGGGGGTCTAAAAGAAAATGTAAAAATAAGAACAAAAACGTTTTACTAATTATTAAAGAAAAATAAAGTAATGAAACTTAATAAAAAAAACGCTTTTGCCATATTTACTATAAATAAATCTAAATAATAAAACAAAAATAGATATTTGGTATCGCTGCATCCGTAATAGTCCAATCTATCAAGGAATGCATTACTCACTGCGCACGGTGAACGTCACCTGAAAAAAAAAAAAGAAAGAAATGAGCTTTTTCGGTCACCCTGTCTCCAAGAAAAATGTAATACAAAGCTATCAAAAAGTGGAATGTACTCAAAAATGGTGCCAACGGAAACCACAGGATGTACCGCGCAAAAGGTTCGCACAACTGTGTCGGCGGGAAAATAAAAAAGTTATTGTGCGCAGAAGATGGCGGCAGAAAATACAAGTAGTACAGCAAAAAAAAACACTATAAAAAGTTTGGTACCGTAATCGTACCGATCCATAGAATAAAGTTATGTCATTGTAGCAGTTTGTGCGCCGTAGAAAGAAGACGCACTGAAAATGTTGTTTTTTTCCCATTTCTCTCCACTCACAATTTTTTATGGTTTTTCAGTACATTATATGGTACCATTAAAAAATACAGCTGGTCCCACAAGAAATAAGCCCTCATACAGCTAGACAGAGGGATACATAAAGGAGTTACTATTTTTTAAAAGGGTGGAGGAAAAAACAAAAAAAACAAACAAAAAAGAAAACAGCTGCGTCACTAAGGGGTTAACATTCCATTCAGTACCTGGATGAACATTTTAGCTCTAAAATTAGAGACAGGAAAAAACAAGAAAAATTCCAGCTTCTTCATAGAAGGTCACATCAGGGGTGAATGGGGTCCTGTTACTTATTGTCGATGCCTTCCTTTCCACTGGAGGTCATGAAACTTACCAGAGCTTGGCCAGTGAGAGACCTCCCATCCATGTGCCATCACTAGGGAGGACAAGACATATGGTTATGTCTTAAGTTTTAATATGTAAGTGTGGTATCAAGGTTCCAAGTTGGTGATGAGAGGAGTGCTGTCCTTCCCTTCCAAGGCCCAGTTCTCCCCCGCTCATAGAATGGTGGAGTTGGAAAGGACCTCCAGGGTTATTAGGTCCAACCCCCTGCTTAATCTGTCCAACCTCTGTTTAAAGACTTCCATTGACAGAGAACTCACCACCTCCCGTGGCAACCTGTTCCACTCATTGATCCCCCTCACTGTCTAATATCTAATCTGTGTCTCCTCTCTTTCAGTGTCATCCCATTGCTTCTAGTCTTTCCTTGTGCAGATGAGAATAGGGCTGATCCCTCTGCACTGTGACAGCCCTTCAGATATTTGTAGACAGCTATTAAGTCTTCTCTCAGCCTTCTCTTCTGCTAAACATTCCCAGATCCTTTAACCGTTCCTCATAGGACATGATTTTCAGACCACTCACCATCTTGGTAGCTCTTCTCTGAACTTGCTCCAGTTTGTCTATGTCTTTTTTAACCCATTCCAATCCAATGTCGGGCCTGCCCCAACATCATAATTTCCCTCCACAGGCCCGACACTGCAGTGCAGGAGTGCATCTGCACCCGATTGTCAGACACATCGGGTGCAGATACACTCCTGCACTGGTCCTCATTGAGGAGCCCCGAGGAGAAGGCAGAAAGGGTTTTTAACCCTTTCTGCCTTCTCCTTTACACATTAGATAGCGCTCAATTAGCACTATGTAATGCACGGAGATTCCGGCCGGCGATCATGTGACCGCCAGTGTCACCTGAACCCCAGCTGTCACATAAACGCCGAGCCGGTAGCCTGCACCGTGAGGGGGGGGGGCTGCTTACCTGTCCGGCGTCTTCCGCATTCTCCCTTCTGCCTCCTGGCGCAGCGATCATGTGACCGCTGGGTGCCACCTGACCCCAGCGGTCACATGATCGCCGTGCCAGGAGGCAGAAGGGAGAATGCGGAAGACGCCGGACCTGTAAGCAGGCCCTCCCACGGTGCAGTGAACACCTGCACCCTCCTGAACTCTGTCAGTTCAGGAGGGTGCAGGGAATTGTATTTTTTCTCATCCATTCTCCCCAGCTCCAATTTATTTGGAGCTGGGGAGAATGGCTGAGAAAAAATAATTGGATTGGAAAGGGTTAAAGTGGGGTGCCCAGAACTGGACCCAGTATTCCACATGAGATCTGACTAAGGAAGAATAGAGGGGGATAATGACCTCACGTGATCTAGACTCTATGCTTCTCTTAATACATCCCAGAATTGTGTTTGCCTTTTTGGCTGCTGCATCACATTGTTGACTCATGTTCAGTCTATGATCTATTAGTATACCCAAGTCATTTTCACATGTGCAGCTGCTTAGCCTAGTTCCTCCCATTCTGTATGTGCTTTGTTCATTTTTCTTGCCCAGATGTAGGACTTTGCATTTCTCCCTGTTAAATACCATTCTGTTAGTCGCCGTCCACTGTGCAAGCTTTTCTAGATCTTTTTGAATCCTCTCCCTCTCTTCCCTGGTGTTAGCTATCCCTAGCTTTGTGTCGGCAAATTTTATTAGTTTCCTCTCAATTCCCTCCTCCAGATCATTTATAAGAATGTTGCCCAACACTGGGCCCAGGACAGAGCCTTGTGGTCCCCACTTCATACATTCTTCCAATTGGATGTGCAGCCATTTATGACCGATTTTACCGATACAGTCATAGGAATGAGCCCTAAGCCAGAAGTACATGCCCTCCACTGCTGGAGCTCCCCATCGATGCAGACACATGTAATTCTGGCTTCTTGCGCATGTACATTCTACTGGGAAAGAGTGCCACACTCCAGCAGTGAGGGATGTCAGCAGCAGGGGAGGTGGGGTGCGTTATTAGAGGACGGCATGACTTGGGATCCAGCGGGCCGCCTTTGTGATTCAAGGCGGGTCAATTTGCAAACAGGGCGCCATGAAATATAAGTACGTTTTTCTGTTAACGCACTTCTACTGGCTTTTACTCGCCTATATCCAGAATGTGCGAAATGTGCCGCAATCCATTATGGTGGTGACTTAAGATTGAAAAATCTGATACAGAATCCCTGTTACCAGAAGGGTGGCCAGGGGCAGAACCTACATCTGCTGGGCCCCAGCTAGAATGCTTCATTTATAGCACCTGTCTTCCCATATGGGGAAGGCTCCACGGCCCGGATGTGACTACATCCTCTGCACCCACTATAGTTACACCTTAATGATGGCTCATACAGGCCAGAGTATAACATGAAGTATAACCAGCTACAACTGGTACCAGCAACGACCCACCGATGGCATCACATACCCACAAATAACCTACAGCAGCATAAAGACAAAGTGGACTAAAGTTGCTGAGAGTTACTATTGCGCATAGTCCCATGAAAACTAGTGCTGTTTGGGGGTGCAGGATAATGACACGCTGACACTTGGGGGACGGGATAATGACACGCTGACACTTGGGGGACGGGATAATGACACGCTGACACTTAGGGGGGGTGGGATAATGACACGCTGACACTTAGGGGGACGGGATAATGACACGCTGACACTTGGGGGACGGGATAATGACACGCTGACACCTGGGGGACGGGATAATGATACGCTGACACTTGGGGGACGGGATAAGGACACGCTGATACTGGTGGGACGGGATAATGACACGCTGATACTTGGGGGACGGGATAATGACAGGCTGACACTTGGGGGACGGGATAATGACAGGCTGACACTTGGGGGACGGGATAATGACACGCTGACACTTGGGGGACGGGATAATGACACGCTGACACTTGGGGGGACGGGATAATGACACGCTGATACTTGGGGGACGGGATAATGACACGCTGACACTTGGGGGGGTGGGATAATGACACGCTGACACTTAGGGGGGGTGGGATAATGACACGCTGACACTTGGGGGGACGGGATAATGACACGCTGACACTTGGGGGACGGGATAATGACACGCTGACACCTGGGGGACGGGATAATGATACGCTGACACTTGGGGGACGGGATAAGGACACGCTGATACTGGGGGGACGGGATAATGACACGCTGATACTTGGGGGACGGGATAATGACACGCTGACACTTGGGGAACGGGATAATGACACGCTGACACTTGGGGGGCGGGATAATGACACGCTGACACTTGGGGGGCGGGATAATGACACGCTGACACTTGGGGGGCGGGATAATGACACGCTGACACTTGGGGGACGGGATAATGACACACTGACACTTGGGGGACGGGATAATAACACGCTGACACTTGGGGGACGGGATAATGACACGCTGACACTTGGGGGACGGGATAATGACACGCTGACACTTGGGGGGGGACGGGATAATGACACGCTGACACTTGGGGGGGACGGGATAATGACACGCTGACACTTGGGGGGGACGGGATAATGACACGCTGACACTTGGGGGGGATGGGATAAGGACACGCTGACACTTGGGGGACGGGATAGTGACACGCTGACACTTGGGGGACGGGATAATGACACGCTGACACTTGGGGGACGGGATAATGACACGCTGACACTTGGGGGACGGGATAATGACACGCTGACACTTGGGGGACGGGATAATGACACGCTGACACTTGGGGGACGGGATAATGACACGCTGACACTTGGGGGGATGGGATAATGACACGCTGACACTTGGGGGGACGGGATAATGACACGCTGACACTTGGGGGGACGGGATAATGACACGCTGACACTTGGGGGACGGGATAATGATACGCTGACACTTGGGGGACGGGATAAGGACACGCTGACACTTGGGGGACGGGATAATGATACGCTGACACTTGGGGGACGGGATAAGGACACGCTGACACTTGCGGGACGGGATAATGACACGCTGACACTTGGGGGACGGGATAATGATACGCTGACACTTGGAGGACGGGATAATGATACGCTGACACTTGGAGGACGGGATAATGACACGCTGACACTTGGAGGACGGGATAATGACACGCTGACACTTGGGGGACGGGATAATGACACGCTGACACTTGGGGGACGGGATAATGACACGCTGATACTTGGGGGACGGGATAATGACACGCTGACACTTGGGGGACGGGATAATGACACGCTGACACTTGGGGGACGGGATAATGACACGCTGACACTTGGGGGACGGGATAATGATACGCTGACACTTGGGGGCGGGATAAGGACACGCTGATACTGAGGGGCGGGATAAGGACACGCTGATACTTGGGGGACGGGATAATGACACGCTGACACTTGGGGGACGGCATAATGACACGCTGACACTTGGGGGACGGCATAATGACACGCTGACACTTGGGGGACGGCATAATGACACGCTGACACTTGGGGGATGGGATAATGACATGCTGACACTTAGGGGACGGGATAATGACAGGCTGACACTTGGGGGACAGGATAATGACACCCTGACACTTGGGGGACGGGATAATGACACGCTGACACTTGGGGGACAGGATAATGACACGCTGATACTTGGGGGACAGGATAATGACACCCTGACACTTGGGGGACAGGATAGTGACACACTGACACTTGGGGGATGGGATGATACATATTCCCCTGTGAGGGCTACTATTTAGTGTAGCACCAGAGATGATTCCAGCAGACACCTGTATGACACATCTCTGGTCTCCTCTGTTGCAGGGAGCCTGATGGGCCCTCGGGGAGCAGCTGCCACTCTACAACCCCTATAGATCCATCAGTATTTAGATCTGCAAACCATCTCCACCAGACAAAGGTGAAGACTCTCAGCCAATGGATTAAATGTAAAGTCAGCGGCAGAGAACACAAACCCCGCAGTCAGCATGGAGCGCCTGATTACCGCAGCACTGATCAGCACACGGCTCATCAGCATCTCATTATACGTGACCCGTGACCCTTCGGGCTCCAGCACTGCTGACCGGGAGAGATCAGAGGTGTGCGGGGTGGATGGAGGGAGAGAGACTGACAACAGAGACTGAGGAAGAGCCACGAAAACAAGGACATGTTACTCATCATATGTCACATCGCAAAGCAGAGAAGACATGAGCCGAGGAACGTATGGGGGACATATGTAGGCGGCCTGCCAGGAGGACTCATCATACCTGCATTATGGGGGCAAAGAGGGGAGACAAGGTAGCAGAAAAAGAGAGAAATGAGAGAGAGATATGAGAGAGAGAGAAAGAGATGAGAGAGAGATATGAGAGAGAGAGATATGAGAGAGAGAGAGAGAGAGAAAGATATGAGAGAGAGAGATAAAGAGATATGAGAAAGATATGAGAGAGAGAGAGAGATATGTGAGAGAGAGAGATATGAGAGAGATAGAGAGATAAAGAGATATGAGAAAGTTATGAGAGAGAGATATGAGAGATATGAGATAAAGCGATAGATAGATATTAGATAGAGATATGAGATAGAGATATGAGATAAAGCGATAGATAGACATTAGATAGAGAGATATGAGATAGATAGATATGAAATAGAGAGATAGATATGAGATAGAGAGATAGATATGAGATAGAGAGATAGAGATAGACATTAGATAGAGAGACAGAGATAGAGAGATATGAGATAAAGCGATAGAGAGATATGAGATAAAGCGATAGAGAGATATGAGATAAAGCGATAGAGAGATATGAGATAAAGCGATAGAGAGATATGAGATAAAGCGATAGAGAGATGAGATAAAGCGATAGAGAGATATGAGATAAAGCGATAGATATGAGATAAAGCGATAGAGAGATATGAGATAAAGCGATAGAGAGAGCTTGATATGAGATAGAGAGATAGATGAGATAGATATGAGATAGAGATAAAGAGACAGATAGAGAGAGATATGAGATAAAGAGATAGAGATAGATAGATATGAGATAGATAGATAGATATGAGATAGATAGATAGATATGAGATAGATAGATAGATATGAGATAGATAGATAGATAGATATGAGATAGATAGATAGATAGATAGATAGATAGATAGATATGAGATAGATAGATAGATAGATAAACCAAGAAAGGAAAAGAAAAGCAAATAAAGAAAGCTTCATATCACACACATACAAGGATAGGCAAGAGATCTGACATAGATGATGATAGATCTGTAATATACTGTAGTTAGCGAAGTTATGGCAGCCCCTGGATGTTTATGATCAGTCGGAGTTGCTGCCATTATTTTGATAAACCCCAGTATATGAGGTATATAAAGAGAGAACCAAACATTAGATACTTTTGGCTTCCATGTAGAAGACGTGGTTAATACTTCCTAATGAATCTGAAGATCTTTGACATTAGTAAAATTGCTTTTCCGCGCCGCATTCCCGCAGTCGTTCATGTTTTTGCTTCCATTGTTATTCAAATTTGGGTTGTGGAGATAATTGATCCCAATCATTCCCTTCAAGGAATCGGAGATGCTTCTCAGCCACATTAATAGCTTGTAGATGGAGGATTGTGCAGAGATACAGCAGATCAGGAAGAGACACTGATCAAGCAGCAGTCTGATCAACAGTGTGACTCTCGAAAAGCATACAGTACATGACACAGCAGAACGTGCCGAAACTAATAGCATAGAGGAATAACTGCTTCACAGACAGGCCCATAGCTCATTCACAGGCTGCAGCTTTCAAAGCTGAAATATCCCAGCATTCACTGCTCCTTCAATATCAGCATAGAGTTTATTTAGCGGATTCGCATTCTGAGATGTCTGTTATTTACACTAGACATAGTATAGACATCGGATGCAGGAAAAACTAACTGACCAGTGAACCACAAGAGTTCAGATAAGTTGTTGGGGGACGGTCTGTCCACAAGCATACTGTTATCAATAACCAGCAGAATAGTGAGTGCAGCTCTGGAGTATAAAACAGGATGTAACTCAGGAGCAGTACAGGATAAGTAATGTATGCACACAGTGACTCCACCAGCAGAATAGTGAGTGCAGCTCTGGAGTATAATACAGGATGGAACTCAGGATCAGTACAGGATAAGTAATGTATGTATACAGTGACTCCACCAGCAGAATAGTGAGTGCAGCTCTGGAGTATAATATAGGATGTAACTCGGGATCAGTGCAGGATAAGTAATGTATGTACACAGTGACTCCACCAGCAGAATAGTGAGTGCAGCTCTGGAGTATAATACAGGATGTAACTCAGGATCAGTACAGGATAAGTAATGTATGTACACAGTGACTCCACCAGCAGAACAGTGCAGCTCTGGAGTATAATACAGGATGGAACTCAGGATCGGTACAGGATAAATAATGTATGTACACAGTGACTCCACCAGCAGAATAGTGAGTACAGCTCTGGAGTATAATACAGGATATAGTAATGTATGTACACAGTGACTCCTCCAGCAGAATAGTGACTGCAGCTCTGGGGTATAATACAGGATGTAACTCAGGATCAGTACAGGATAAGTAATGTATGTACACAGTGACTCCACCAGCAGAATAGTGAGTGCAGCTCTGGAGTATAATACAGGATGTAACTCAGGGTCAGTACAGGATAAGTAATGTATGTACACAGTGACTCCACCAGCAGAATAGTGAGTGCAGCTCTGGAGTATAATACAGGATGGAACTCAGGATCGGTACAGGATAAATAATGTATGTACACAGTGACTCCACCAGCAGAATAGTGAGTACAGCTCTGGAGTATAATATAGGATGTAACTCAGGAGCAGTACAGGATAAGTAATGTATGTACACAGTGACTCCACCAGCAGAATAGTGAGTGCAGCTCTGGAGTATAATACAGGATGTAACTCAGGAGCAGTACAGGATAAGTAATGTATGTACACAGTGACTCCACCAGCAGAATAGTGAGTGCAGCTCTGGAGTATAATACAGGATGTAACTCAGGATCAGTACAGGATAAGTAATGTATGTACACAGTGACTCCACCAGCAGAATAGTGAGTGCAGCTTCTGGAGTATAATACAGGATGTAACTCAGGATCAGTACAGGATAAGTAATGTATGTACACAGTGACTCCTCCAGCAGAATAGTGAGTGCAGCTCTGGGGTATAATACAGGATGTAACTCAGGAGCAGTACAGGATAAGTAATGTATGTACACAGTGACTCCACCAGCAGAATAGTGAGTGCAGCTTCTGGAGTATAATACAGGATGTAACTCAGGATCAGTGCAGGATAAGTAATGTATGTACACAGTGACTCCACTAGCAGAATAGTGAATGCAGCTCTGGAGTATAATACAGGATGTAACTCGGGGTCAGTACAGGACAAGTAACATTATGTACATATACAGTTTTTATGTATGTAAACTGTACTATGGACATAACCTTTAAGGGAATTCTGAGAACATGATCTACTGCTACAATGTATAATTTATGCCAGTGTTATATGATCTTTAGTTTATAGGGCTACAGCTGTAGAACTAGAAGTCTCAGAAATCTCTACCCCCCCTCCCTTTAGAGAGGTGCGGCGAGGACACAGCTGCTCTCTACTCCTCTGATTAATTATTCATGCCTATGTTTATTTTGGTCCAATAAAGTCACCTTGTTCCTTGGCTTTGATGGGAGTGAGGATGTGATGGGGATTGTCAAGAAGAAGCTCTGCCAAGACGATGACTAGAATGGCACTCAACTTCATCATTTTATTTCCGACAACAAAACTAAGCTGCCTGTGTGCGAGCGGGCCGCGGGGGTCCCGATACCGGAGCTTCTGTTCTCAGACGTGATGCTTCACATGAAGGGGTTCATTGTCAATCACATTCCAACATCGCAACAATGTATGCGAGTGACGACTCCGCTGATGTGTCATCATGGTGAAGTATTAGAAGGGATACTGTGGATTATGTAACATCCTACCTCACCATGCAATTCTTTATTTCTATCATCTTGGCCCCTATGGAGAAGATATCGAACCCCCAGCACTGGAGTCCAACCACGACTACACCTACAACAGCTGAGAAACAAAGTGAACTCAAGCTGCAAATGCATAACTGTTCGGTTTGGGCACAAAAACTAGTAAAATTAGCGGGTACAGGACAATGACACATTGGTACTTGGGGGGGGGGGGGGGGACAAGACTATAATATGCTGACACTTGGGGGGGAGCAATAAATACACGCTGACACTTGGGGGACGTGATAATGACACGCTGATACTTGGGGGACGTGATAATGACAGGCTGACACTGGGGGGACGGAAAAATGACACGCTGACACTGGGGGGACAGAATAATGACACGCTGACACTGGGGGGACGGAATAATGACACGCTGACACTGGGGGGACGGAATAATGACGCGCTGACACTTGGGGGACGGGATAATGACGCGCTGACACTTGGGGGACGGGATAATGACGCGCTGACACTTGGGGGACGGGATAATGACGCGCTGACACTTGGGGGACGGGATAATGACGCGCTGACACTTGGGGGACGGGATAATGACACGCTGACACTTGGGGGACGGGATAATGACACTCTGACACTTGGGGGACGGGATAATGACACGCTGACACTTGGGGGACGGGATAATGACACGCTGACACTTGGGGGATGGGATAATGACACGCTGACACTTGGGGAACGGGATAATGACACGCTGACACTTGGGGGACGGGATAATGACACGCTGACACTTGGGGGACGGGATAGTGACACGCTGACACTTGGGGGACGGGATAGTGACACGCTGACACTTGGGGGACGGGATAGTGACACGCTGACACTTGGGGGACGGGATAGTGACACGCTGACACTTGGGGGACGGGATAGTGACACGCTGACACTTGGGGGACGGGATAGTGACACGCTGACACTTGGGGGACGGGATAATGACACGCTGACACTTGGGGGACGGGATAATGACACGCTGACACTTGGGGGACGGGATAATGACATGCTGATACTTGGGGACGGGATAATGACAGGGTGACACTTGGGGGACGGGATAATGACACGCTGACACTTGGGGGACGGGATAATGACGCGCTGACACTTGGGGGACGGGATAATGACGCGCTGACACTTGGGGGACGGGATAATGACGCGCTGACACTTGGGGGACGGGATAATGACGCGCTGACACTTGGGGGACAGGATAATGACGCGCTGACACTTGGGGGACAGGATAATGACACGCTGATACTTGGGGGGCGGGATAATGACACGCTGACACTTGGGGGACGGGATAATGACACGCTGACATATGTAAAATCTCCAGTGTACCTCTGGGGCACCTGGCGGCCGGTCATACATGACCTTTAGCAGATTATCGCCTGGTCCTCCCTCATCCATCACCCTGTAATCAGTCCACTTATAACTGAGATATCACAGCTCTAACGGATGTGCCTTCAATATGCAGCAAGGACAAGAAAAGTGCTGAGTCTCTGCTATCTGACTTCTCCATCACCACCTCCGTATTGATCACTGATCGCTTCCATTTTCCAGTTCACCAATACTTTACTTTTTTGCTTGACGAGTTTTCATTTTCAATTGAAGGTTTAATTAAGGAGGCTCACTGGATCCGGAGTCTCCCACTCCTGCTAATCACTGGCAATGCCAAGGTGACAGGTAGAGCTTACATAGTTACAGTATAACTATAATGCGACATCTGTGGTGTTACATAGGACTGCAGGAAGCATCTACAACATTATTTGTATTCATAGAGTTATCACTGTGTTATCTGTGGTGTTACATAGGACTGCAGGGAGTATCTACTACATTATCTGTATTCATAGAGTTATCACTGTGTTATCTGTGGTGTTACATAGGACTGCAGGGAGCATCTACTACATTATCTGTATTCATAGAGTTATCACTGTGTTATCTGTGGTGTTACATAGGACTGCAGGGAGCATCTACATCACCTGTACTGTTGGAATCTCTTTGCAAGGACAAGCCTTCCTGCTCCTCGCCTTGTTATAACGTTCTGTTACAATATAAGACACAACTCATGAATGTTACATTTCCACTGAATTACCGGGGACGTTCCGCTCCTTGGAGGTTTCTGGATGGCGTTGACTTTTACGGCCTGGTGATTCGGAACTTTTTCCCATAAATGGAAGCAAAGCCCAATGGGGACCTGGGAGGAAGCGCGGCTGTTGACAGGAGGCCTTGAGGAGGAAATTGCACTGTTTTTCTATGTCTTGATCAATATGAGCTCCTGAGGCAAAGAGAGTAACAAGCAGCAAACGGCCATGAAAAATGCATGGGAGGGGGGGTGTCCCAGGGGGCACAAATTAAACAAGCCCGGACATGTGTACAGTATTGACATTGAAACAAAAGCAAGAAGAGAGAAGGTGAAGGTAGCAGGAAGCATCTGATACAGCTGTTGGCTCTTCGTTAGATTAGCATGACTTTGTATTCACCACATTTACGAGATGCGGTGTGTTGGGGCGCAGTCTCGGGCGGCACGTATCCAAAACCCCCTCCCCTCCCGTCTATAGGTGGGGTCTGGAAATCAAGTGAAAAGGGCTGAGCTGCAACACCAGAAATGGAAGAGCATTTCTTCTAATGTCATATAACCCCTTCCAGGGGCTGACATGAGACACAGAACGCACAGGAAATGCCACTTAGGATCTTTGGACAGATTGCATTGTGGGTAATTCTCATAGCGCAGCAATCACACGCAATAAATTGGGGAGGTTGAGTAAAATGCACTTAAGGAAAATTAAAGGGGATGTCCAATTGTAAACTAGTGAGGACCAATCCTCAGGATAGGCCATCACTAGTAGACGAATAGTTTTTTTTTTTGCCTGGACCCCTGCTAATCATCTGTTTGCTGGGTGGTGTACTCATGTACTCAGCTGATTGCTGTAGGGAGCAGACAGTTCCATTCCCACTACAGCTCCCCTTGAAGTGAATGAGAACTTTGCCTGTAATACCAAAGCTGGCCCCTGCAGTGGGAACGGAGCTGTCTGCTCCCTGCAGAAATCAGCTCAGTTTATAGGTGCATTGGCCAAAAGAACAGCTGATCGCTAGGGGTCCTGCTAATCTACTGGTGATGGTCTAGCTATCCTGAGGATTGGCCATCAATAGCGTACTGAACAAGCACTTTAAATTACAGCAGTGCATCTTCTCATTAACTTTGAGGGTTAAGAGTTTGTTATAGGGCTCAAAATCTGTGGAAATCCCATGGTGTGAGCTTTCTGTACTCCACTCACAGTAACACATATTATGCCAATATCACAACTTTATATTGAATTGGGGGAGGGGGAGAAAGGTTGGATGTTCTATGACTTCTATGCTCAGTTCCAGGCTGCAGCACCTTTAGTGCTGTTCTCGGTGTTCGGGAGGCAGTGGAGCAGGGTAGGGCTGGTCACTGGGAGGGGTATTTGCTGTCTCTGGCTCAGACCAAAGCATTTGATTGGGTGAACCACGAGTACCTCTGGTCTGTTCTTCTGAGATACGGCTTGTCGGGGTTTGTCGATTGGCTCAGGGCATGGTATGCAGGGGCAGAGAGTTTTCCATTGGTGAACGATTGGGTCGGCCACCCTTTTGAGGTTAGGGCTGATGTCCGTCAGAGTGGTCCTCTGAGCCCCTTGCTGTATGTATTTGCAATTAAACCTCTCCTTAGGAGGATTGATCGTATGCCTATGGTGGAGAGCAGAAGCCACTCTGAGGGTGGTGGCATTCGCTGATGGTGTCACTGGTTTTGTGTCCTCGAGAGTGGAAGCAGAGTACGTGATGGTGGAGGAGGATCGGTACTCGGAAGCATCCAGGTCCAACATGAACCGGGATAAGTGCCAAAGTCTCTGGTTAGGAAGGAGAGATCCTGTCTCCCGGACACTCTCACAGCACCCCAGGCCTCGGCTAAAGCTCTTGGCATCAAATTTGGTCGGGGAGATTACCCCAGGCAAAATTGGATGGACAGGCTTGATCAAGAGGGCACTCAGAGGGTGGTCCAGTGGAAGAGTTGGTCCTTTGACCCTCTAGGAAAGGATAAATCTGATCAAAACATACCTGCTCCCGTTATTCATCTACCTGGGCAGCGTATGCATTTTGCCAAAACCTCTCTGGACCCGAGTCTACAACCTGTTCTTCCTAATGTTGTGGGGGAATAGGTTGAACCTTATCAGGAGAGATGTTACGTATCACATGAGGAGACTAGGGGGGTTATCTATGGTCAACCCTGTTGTGTTTCTAATGGACACCTTTGTTACGATCAACATAGGCAACTTCTGGCAAGAGAGGGCTGCTCCGTGGGTCTCCTCCTGCCCTGGATGGTTTCAGCCCTTCTTACAGGAATGGGAGACATGTCCTATCTTTTAATGCCTCGCTGATTATTTTCAATGCGGCTAGTAAAACATTGCACGGCCCGCGAGGTGCACATCGAAACCAATGGGAAACACTAGCCAATCTGCCAGCTTTCAGCCGCGCTGGAGGATTGCCACTGTAGTGAAGTGATGCAAGGCGTTCTTGACACAAAAACGCCGCGTATTTGCAGGGAATCGCACGTTCCCGAGTACGATATTAGGCGGAGCTTCACAGCCAGATATGGGGCTTGCCTGTGTGAGATTAGCCTGAAAGCATGCAGCTTTAAAAAAAACAAAACATTGAAATCAATGAGGAAAAAAACTGCTCAGTTTATTTGTTTTTCATCCTCCAAAAACTGAACAGAGATCTGGAAGCCCTGAGCGGAGACCTAACGCAGCTGGGAGACCACCCGAAGCTAAATCTCTGTTCTTGTGTTTCAATTTTATAATAAAAGGATCTCTGGAATCTTCTAGAACTTCTTCTGGACTCTAAAGTATACTTGGGATTGTTGTCTTGTTGGAAGGTCCAATGACGCCCGAGCTTCAGCCTCCCCACAGAAGCCATGATGTTTCTCCTGGGATTCCCTGTTACGTGATTGAATCCATCTTGTCCCCCACACACTGCAGGTTTCCAGCCCCAGAGCGCCCCCGTGCCACCACCAGGCTACACTGTAGGCAGGGTATCTTTTCAGCGTCTCCTTCATTCTTCCTCCTCCAGACGTACCGCTGATCCGGAGGCCCGAACGGCTCCAGTTGCATCGCTCCACAGAACAGAATCCCCAAACTTCTGTGGGTATTTATCTGGTTTTGAGTATATTGGAGCGACGTTCCTTGACTGTTGGGGCAGTAGAGGTGAACGTCTTGGAGTTCGGGCATGAAGACCTTCAGCATTTAGTAGACACTAGAGATGAGCGAGCACGCTCGGATAAGTCAGTTACTCGAGCAAGCATCGCTCTTCTCGAGTAACTGCATTCTTGTCCGAGCAAGCTCGGGGGGCGGCGGGGGTGAGCAGGGGGTAGAGAGAGAGATCTCTCTCACTCTCTCCTCCGCCGCTCCCCCAAGCACACTCAGACAAGAATGCAGTTACTCGAGAAGAGCGAGGCTCGCTTGAGTAACTGACTTATCCGAGCGTGCTCGCTCATCTCTAGTAGACACCTTACTTTGCAAACAGAAACCTCAGTGCTGCTGCCACCAGATCTTACTGCAGGTCTTTTGCGCTATATTGGCTGTCCGGCGCTTTTATGCCGCGGGAATAAGTCTGTGCGATCTAATGTATTGAGATCCAATGAATCAGATGGTAGCATATATCGGGCGGCCGTGAAAACGACGGCTGATATACGCTAGTGTGAATAAGCCATGATATATAATCAAACATGGCAGTCAATAAAGCCCTCACCGGTCATATATGGGTGTGTTTGATCTCAAGCACACCTGATGCAACTACTGAAGCTCTTGGTTAGCTGCATCAGGTGGGACGACACGTGATTTATGGAGGTGTGCCGTTATGAGGGATTCTATTCAGGGGAGGGAATAATTCTGAGAATGTAGCGGCCACTACGAGTGGCATTTTGTGTTGATTTGGAGAAACCTCTTTTTATATTAGCAGGATGAGATATTTAAGATATTTAACAGCGGGAAGTTTCTGAATTACACAAATAAACCTAATTTACAATGGAGGGTGAATCATTTCAATGGCAATAGTAGCTATTCCGTGAAGAACACTACAGGCAGAGATCACGCTGCAAACGTCTGACCACAAGAAAAGACAATGGAAATCACTTCCATTGCATCTAATTGCATATAAAGGATTCATGTGCAACGCTTGGATGGTGCAGCCCGAGGATCGTCTGTGCAATGCCAGGGGGTGGTTGGTACAGTGCGACAAGATCACTCAGGAATAGTTCATGAAGAGTAGTTCTGTCACTTGACCATACATCAATTGGCGCCACTTTCCCTTGACCACGTTGAGGGGTAAGGACTTGAAACGCGTGGATAACAATTCAAGAGACCGCTCTTTGTAACCGCTGATTATTGCACTGTGATCCTGCAGTGAGGAGGGGAGAGGGACAAGGGCTTCTCGTTCTCATGATCGGTGGTTGTTTCTGCAGTGAGACCCCACTGATCAGACTTTTATCACCTATCCTATGGGTAGGTCATAAAAGTCTATTCTGGTACAACCCCTTTAAGTAGCCACCCCCAATCCAGCACAGGTGCCCTAATGTCCGCCACTCCAAACCGGGAAGAAGCTTCAACAGTCACGTGCCGTTCATTGCGCTACTGCCATGAATTGCATGCAGCCGCTGCAGTATATAATTTGGCTGAGTGACAGAGTGATCATAGGCATAGTAAGCGGAGCGGCTTCTTCCGGGACTGGTGTGGGGGGAGTACTGCTTATTTCTTAATTTTACACCCTTCCCCGCCTCACTTTTTTTTATTACTCATGAAAAACCCCTTTAAACATAAGGCAGAGCGCATTAAAGGGATTGTCCTAGGTTAGAAAAACATGGCTACTTTCTTCCAAACACAGCACCACTCTTGTCCAGAGGGTTGTGTCTAGTATTGCAGCTCACCTCTTATTAAGCTCAATGGCACTGAGCTGTAATACCACACACTACCCTCTGCACAAGGGTGGCGCTATATTTGGAAGAAAGCCATGTTTTCCTAACACTGGCAGCCCCTGAAAGCCTCGTTCACATGGGCGAAACAGCATCGTCGCGAGAAAATCGCAGCAATATCGCAGTTGGTCCATGATATATCGCTGCAGTTTCTTGCTGTGATACCGTGACTTTGTAGCACCACATGCAAGGATTTTCAGGGAAGGCTTGAGATATAAACCTTTCCCCGAAAATAAGTCATAGCTTGAAAAAAAAAAAAAAATACACATACATCCCCTTAGATGCCCTGTCAGCCCGGCCGCATCTTCCCCCAGGGTCCCTAGCACTGATCTTCCTCTTTTCTGGCTGGGGATTGAAAAAATCCCCACTTCCTGGAAGCGCTGCCTCGGATTGGCTGACGCTTAGCCAATCACAGCCAGCACTTGATGAACCAATCACAGCCATTCATAGAGTGCTGGCTCTGATTGGCTAAGCGTCAGCCAATCACAACCAGTGCTTCCAGGAGGCGGAGATTTTTCAATCCCCAGCCAGAAGAGATAATGATGATCAGTTCCGGGGCCCGGGGAGGATGCAGCCGGGCTGACAGCTCTTCTAAGGTGATGTATGTGTATTTTTTTCCTGCAGCCAGGGCTGAGGTTATAGCTTTGACAAGAGGATTTCCTACTGTCAAATCTGCATCGCAGCCCACGAAAATCGCGTTTTCGTGCGATGCAACAGGGAAGAAGGCTCCATAGGAAAACATGGGCTACAAAACCTCAAGTCACGGGCATATGGCCGGACCCGCAAGGTTTTTGTGTCGGGATGTCGTATGCTACAAAACATTGCATGTGAGAAGTAACCCATAGGAAGGCATGGGCTTCACATACATGCGATTTGTAGCATTGTAGCAACGTGACTGTCGCCCGTGTGAACGCGATCTGAACAACAGAGCACGTTCAATGCTGACGTAGACTGTCCAGGACAATCTATAACTCTGAAATGGCATGAAGGGGTTAACCCCGTCCAGGAACTGCCATAAAGTAAAATAAGGAAGGTAATTGTGTGGTGAAGGCGATCGATAATGATTTCCAACCAGCTCCTGCCTTCTTAAGGACACGATCCACCTGCCTTTTAAGCCTAATGGTTTGCTTGTAGCTCAGGCCAAGATGTCACCCGGTACGGAGAGCGGAGCGATGGGACGGAGCGAGCCCGCCGCCCAAGTTCCCCAGCAGCAGACTGACGCCAGCCTTCTGCAGGTGGAAACGGCCAAGTATTAAAAGCTCGCAGGCCGCATCAGCGATAAGGAGCGAGTCCTATATATAATTAATACCTCTTATATAGCGCGGAGAAAACGTGCCGCGGTCAGCAGCTTCCTAGAGAACAAAGCCTTAAAGGGAAACTCCATCCTAGATCTGCTAGTGACTCAACTACAAGAGCTGCAAGTGCAGAAAACAAAGGCGCAGTAGCCACAGTCCCGCCTCTAGCCCTAGGATCAGTTTAACGCTTTTCAATCCAATTGTGGATTCAGAGTTTCCAAAAAGGCTTTCACTTTTTGCTTTCATACAACAGTGCCATCTGCTGGCTAAAGCCAGTGTGTGCGCCAGGGAAACTCGGACAGCGGAGTGGCTGGCAATAGATGGTAAGAATACCCTGTCGGATGTCTTCTGACATTGGAGCTGTACAAGCTTCAATCAGAATGTAGGAAGACGTCAGACAGTGGATTGGAAAGGATTAAATCCTGCAGATGGAGACCCTCCAGTCCTGGATGAAGAAAGATGGCTGTGCAGTGGCTCTGACTACATGACGTACACTGCACATTAGTAGGTGTCACGAGTCTAAAATGCTACATGCTGCCAATGTGGGCAGCATACATCGTCTTAGACACATACTAACACACGGTGTATATCAGGTAGTCATAGAAGAAGTTACGCCATCTTTGTTTGTCCAGGAGCGGAGGATCGCTTTAAAGGGGTTGGACAGGGTTCTAGAAAAGTATGACTGCTTTCTCCCAGAAATAGCGCCACCCTGTCCAAGGGTTGTGTCTAGTATTGCAGCTCAGCCCCACTGAAATGAATGGGGTGAAGCTGCAGTACCACACACAACCTGAGGCCAGGAGTGGTGCTGGTTCTGGGACAAAGCAGCCATGTTGTTCTAACCCTGAACAACCCCTTTAAACCTGCATTAAAGGGATCCAGATTTACAAATCCAGCACTCTAAAAATTGAATTTCACCCCGCACTACGCTGTTAACATGGCACGTCTGCAAACCAAATAATCCGACAAGCAGCACAAACCAGTAAGCCACTATTCAGCAGAGGGTTTTTTTTTACGATGCAAGCCTTTAATAGGATCGCACCCCGATCCACAGTAAAGTCCAAAAAGTAGGAAGGCGGCAGCATCCACGGTGCATCATATACAAAAAGGAGAAAAACCTGTATCCCCAAGGTCCATAGCAGCGATGTTTCGACCCGTCTGGGGGTCTTTGTCACTAAAAGTCTTTGGGGAATAAAAGTTTTCCTCCTTGTTGTATCGGATGCCCCCGGGGATGCCGCCTTCTTCCTACTATTTGAACTTAGCATGTCTAGACAATTTGTGGCGGTCGTGTAAATACACTGCGAGACTAAAAATTGCATTTGCCTGCGTATGGTGCCGAGTCCTGCGGGTTTTTGTGCACACAAATACAATACGCCCGTATGGACGAGCCCTAGGTATAGAAAAGGGGCAGCGCAAATTACGAAAGCAAACAGATGTAGCCTGCCAAACATTGGCTCCATCTGTACATAACCTTAATCACTGGATAGTAGAAAGTTCCACAACTTTCCAATATTCCACACTATTTTCAGGATCTCTGCTTGCTGTCAGGAACTAGAAATATGCTTCATTAGAGCTCATTCACACAAGCGAATATACGCCACGAATTTACGTATGTAATTCACGTGAACAGAACCCATTGACTTTAATGTGTTCTTTCACATTTGCGTATTTTCACGGGGGATTTTGGTCACATTCATAAAAAAAAAATCATGGCGTACCCCAACTTTGCACGCATTTTCACACTGAAATACTGTATCACGTATATGGGGCATGTAAAAACGCTGCGAAAAACCCACGCAATTGTGTATATACACTGCGTTATTGCACAGCGTATTCACGCAACCGAATCCCGCCCATGTGAATGCACCCTTACGGCCAGAGTCTGTGACCCGTCTTAACTGCTGGGCATTTGCTACAACTGGATCCAATGTAGGCGATCCTCTATGAGCTAAACAGGCTAAAGACTCCAGGCTGATACACTGCAACAAACCATCAGCACTGAATAGAAACTCAGAGGATTGTCCAAACTGGAAACAATTTTAACGAACCCTTCTTGTTGAGTCTGTCTTGTTCTGATAGTTTGTTGCAATGTGTCAGCACAGGTAAAAGGTATGAGGACGAGGCAGACTCCGAGGAGGTTTGCTAGACTTGCTTCTATTCGGCCAATCCCCTGAGTTTCCCTCCTGTGCTGATAGTTTGTAACAATGTAGCAGTCTGGAGTCCAGGCCATTCCGCTCACAATGGAATGTCTAGCCTAGATCCAGCGGTCACCAACCCTCAGCTGTGAGATGTATTCTGTCAGGACAGGCTTACAGCCTTGTTCCTATTCACTGACAGCAATCAGACAATGACCAATATAAACTCTTTGAACAATTGTACAACTTTTTTTTTTTTTTTGCAAAATGAAGAGAAACCTCATTAAGCTGGAGATGGATCGAGGCGTTGCTGCGTTAGCTAATTATCTCCACGCACAGATGAAGCTTGGGTTGTTGTGATCTTTCCATGAACCCTATTGGGGCGGGGGAGTTGTTGCAGCGGAGATTCCCTCGGCTAGCGGACCTGCGACGAGGGAGAGACGACTGCTGGGAATTACTTGGGATTTAAAGAAGGGCAGATTTATAAACATGCAGCATAACAGGAAGTTCCTAGACCTGGAAGCGCCAAGAGCGCCCCCTAACCGCATTTAAAGGGGGTGTCTACATCGGACAAGCCCTCTCCATCGGCTTAATCTAATGAAGACCATATACTAGAAGTACTATGCAACTCCTAATGACACGGTGTCAGCTGGAACCCCTATTTGTTATAACTCGAGGCGGGCATCTCCATGAAGAGCATACGATGCTGGACCCCCCTTGAGATGACACTAACTACTTCCACCAATTCCCAAAATTGTTTGAGTGGTCTATCACATAGTGAATCTACACCCATCTCAATCAATCGGATTGAGCTCTCCTGCCAAAGCAGATTGGGCATCAGCCTGAAGAAGAGTAGGGCTCCCCTACATACACATCGAACTTGGCTCCGTGTTGGTGCCAGGGGCTAACCACACTGTTTCTTGTTGTATCCGTTTCACATACGGACTTTGGAAGTGTGCCCCGATCTGACTACAGATTTCAAGACCCAAACTCAGAGCATCATACGTTCGTAGGGGTTTGGGTCCAGAGGCCAGTGTTCAGGCCTGAACACAGTTTTGAAGTCCGTACTTGGAACGGACGCAACAAAATACAGTGTGGTTAGCCCTGGAGATGTGCAACTTACCTGTGTGAACTACGAATCCATGAGTATGTCACCAAAGGATCTCATTGTTGGCCTCAGAAAGCAATGACATCTCTGCAAGTGAAACCTATGCGGTCACTGCCGCCAAATGATCAGCTTCAATGAGAAAACCGTCGTCTATGTATCTGCTGCAGAACAACTCCATCAGGTCCCATCTATATGGATTCCTTAAGGTCCCTTTACACAGGACATGTAAGCGCTGGACTGCCGCCTGACTACACTCCTGTGCTCATAGTCGTTCAAGTGAATGGAGGCACAGATCATTCCAGTATGCCTGCCTGCATTCATAGGAAGCAGGGGTTGCCTAAACCTGAGCTGCTCCCGCTCACATTGGCAGATAGTTGCTGGTTTCTTTTAGTTCTGCTAAAAACCAAGCAACTCCCAATAAATGAGCGATTTCTCAATCGGTGCCCTGTCAGCAGCCGCATGTACACGGGATAACGAATCGCCCGCTTTCTGATCACAGCGAATTTAGGCGATAATCACAAGTAAAAGTACCCTTTAGGCTACATTCAGCGGGCGAGCGCGATATCGACCCGAGAAACCAGGCCCAAAATTGCGCTTGTCAACATACATTTTATTCAGGGATGCGAGGGGTTTTCCACGCAAAGACACCTTGTATCACTTTCGTGAAATTGCAACCTTCCGGCGCTTGTTTCACGCGCATCAGTGGATCGGCAAGTGTTTCCCATTAATTTCAATCATCACATTGCACGACTGTCCCATTGAAAACAATGAGCGATGCGTTCAGAGCGCTGCGGCTGCGATTGTGTACCTTGCAGCATCGCTCACGTGTCTGACTGTATTCAAAAGAATGGAGTTCATATTCACAAGAGTTTTGTCCGTCTTGCAACGCACAAAACTTGTGCGAGATTGAGGCTCGTGTGAATGTAGCCTTAGGGCTCCTTCCCATGGACGGATTTCCACAACGTAATACGCGGTGGAAATACGCTGCATTGCCCGCAGCTATTAGGTTCTATTGAACATAATAGCACAATGCTTACGGTGCGGAATTCCACCGCGGAGTTCCGCACCGTAAAATCACCCGACCTCACCCGCGGCATGCTCTATTTGCCGCGGGTGTACGCGCGGACGGCGCCGTCCGTCACGCTATCTTCCGCTGTAGCACAGCGGAAGATAGCGTGAAACCGCTTCCCCGCCTACCGCCAGTCGCATCATATGACGCGGCCGGCGCGTCATGTGACGCTGTGGGCATGTCATATGACGCGACCGGCGCGTCACGCGCTCTATTGCACATGCGCGCCGAAGCGTCATGCGGGACGTAGGACGGCGGATCCGGAGGTAAATATTGGGGTCTCTGGGGGGGGGGGGGGGGGGGGCGCCGTGACGGGCTCCGACACTTAATTCCGCAGCAGAGCCCGTCACGGCCGTGTAAAGCCGGCCTTACTCTTTTGATCCAGAAGAAAACACAAGATACTTCCCACCTTGTTCTTGTGTTTAGGTCAATGTTTACTACCAGAGACTGGGGAAGACAAACGAAAAGTGGGCACCTAAAGGCTTGTAAGCAAATGGGGAGATGGAACAATACCTCTGCAGCGCCGCCTATTGGAAGGCAGCATTCCTGCAAGTCAATATCAGACTTTTTAGACAAGCCTTGACTGGGAATGGAAAGCCCAGCCAGAATACGCAGACGGCTCTTTCAAGGTGGTGCTCTCCTTAACGAGTAGCGATACCGTTCCTGACCCACGTCTATAGGCCTCTAACTACCCAAGGCAGAAGCCTACAGCACACTGATGAGTGGCAATCACCCCGAAATAGTAGCCTGTGTATGGGTATTCGGGCTTGGCTTTCTTCAGTAGTGCTGGACCGTGCACTACAAGGATTGGTGTATGAAATGGGGATGTATAACGAAAAAAAGAGGAAAAAAGGAGGGAATGAAGAAATGAAACGCCGGAAAAAGCGAAAAAACAAAAAAGGAGTTACTTATTGACACTTCTGGGTTTTCAAGCACATCTGAATCTTTTCATTCTTTTCCCATCTATTCCGCACGCGCCCCGCGTCTCCACTTCTCTAACGTTTGGTACAAACTCTTACATAATGTTTACACACAGATATAGATTATACATTTATGTTTTCATTCTTCCTTTCCTTTCTTTTCATTCATTCCCTTTTTTAATAAAAGAAGTCTGATTTCATGTCCTTCCCATTTTGACTTCTTCTTGGAGGTTTGCCCCACTGTACCAGGTTTTCGTCTTTACCCTGGCCACGCTCTCTGAGTGCAGCAGTCTTCTGGTTGGCAGCACCTCCACCAAGAGGGAGTCCTCATCCCACTGACCCACTTCATCTACCTGGGGGCCAAGGGCCCTCCTTTGGGTTTGCTCCACCTCTGTGCATATGAATAAGATTCTTGTTGTACACGTTCGAGAACCCCTGAACCGGCCTCGTGTCTTTAAAAAGCGTTGAATGTTGGCTTACACATTAAAAAGAAAAACTATAACCCATCGCCTTGGCCCTGCTTACTTTTCTAGAAGGTTGCTCCATCGACCAGTGTTTTCAGCTGCCTGCCCGATGTTTACCATATGGGTTGGTTTTCCGGGGCGTACCGATGCCTTCTGCTTGCCCTTCGATGCGCGCTATATTTTTGGAGGGAGGAGGAACTGAATAGGGTTGGCCACCAATGGTTGGATCCCATTATGATCCCATTATTGCAGGCAAACCCCTTTAAGTGCAGTATTTGAATCGGTTTCAAAATGTCCAAATATTAGTTTTTTTAAATGAAAAAACAGAAAAAAATATTTTATTTTATGAAAAATAAAACAAAGCTGTAAGAATATCCAGAATTTCTATAAAACACCAACTAGCGGCCAATGATCAAAAAGTCAACATTTGCAATCGGGAGTACAATTCATGAGATCATCACATTCTCAGCGCCCCCCGAGTCCAAAGCCTGAGCAATGTCCGAACGTCACAGAAGTGCCCAAGGCACGAAGCAAGCTCTCACATTAACGGCCTCCGCCGAGAGTGGCAGGTCTCATCCGTGCAAGCTCCCCGAACACTGGATACATCTTCGTCCCGGTCTCAAAAACAGCGGCCTTAGAGTGGGCATCGGAGCGTCACCAACCCCCCAGACCGTAGGTTGTACCTACTACTGTCGACAGGTGTCATGAAAAGCCTCTAAAGTGCGGAAATCCCTCCACGTGGGTGGCAGACCGTCCTGCAAGAACTTTCCGCAGCGTTGGCACGGAGCCTGGAACAGCTTGATGTAACTTCTTAACCAGGTCTGCAAAGGGAAGGGGGGAGAGAAGAAGTGAAATCAAAAATGTCATCCTAGCTGTCATGTTTAATGCTCTGGGTGACGAGATGACACAGTCTGGCCCGCGCCCAGGCGAGACATGCTGATCTCACAACAGCTAAAGTGTACAAACTACCGCTCCAATTTTTTTCCTACAAGGTCAAAAGAAAGCTGATTTATAAGAAAAAACGGCAGAAATTGTGCTTTTTTTTTTTTTTTCCTCCGAGGCTCAGCGATCCTAAAAGCAGCATCCCATATGGTGCGGAAACTTTATTTAACACACAGAGAAACCGCCGTGAGCGCCAAAAATAATCGGCACTGCTTGGAGATAGAGATATTAATACAGGGCTCACGTAGCGCAATATCGTACACAGAAGCGGTGGGGGGGATATGGCCATATACTGCGGGTGAAAAGAACACAACTTTCAATGTGTATTAATACGAGAGATTATTATCCTGGACCGACCATAGGAGACTGAAGGAAAAAACCCGCTAAATGTCCCGTTTTTGGGCGATTCGGTCTCAGAATCGCCCATTATGGTCTTATGGCAGCAAAAAAAAATGTAAAACTTGCATTGCATTTGCACATACATTCTATCTTCGCTTTTGAAACATCCGATTTTCACGTGTCGTTAAGATGGCGGATTGCGGCGTGGATAAGTTGTGGAATTCTGTACGCTGCCAATTTGAAATCCGCATGCAGGTGAAAAAAAAACGACTAGGTTTAATTGGCGGAATCCATATTGGAGAGATCTGTCGCAGAAAAGTGTGGTTTTCTGCTGTGGATTTACGTATGCGGTTGGCGTGGATCTGCACGCGAGTTAACGCCAATGTGCACACAGACTTTTTCCAATGCGGATGGCCTGGGGGTTTAGCCCGGTTTAATGTGCGGACCTCCTGATGCGGTTTGCCTTTCCCACGCCGCTACTCTGAAGTCCACACAGTAGAATCTACGGCATGGACTCCCGATCACATTAGAGGGACGACTATTTCGTGGATTTCGCCGCGGCGTCGGTTTGGTTTCCTTTTGGATTCAGCATCAAATTTTAGGCAAAATTTGGGGGCTGGCGGCATCAACCGATGAAAGTCTGCGGCCGCCACGGATGTCAATCGTGTGAACAAGGAGCATGACCGTTCTGCTAATTCCACAATATATTGTCCTTCCTCCCCTACAAGCAGCAGCAGGAGCGCGCCGAAGAGGGTGGTGGCGCTCCAGAGCGCTGTACCTCCATGGCCGCCCGCCCGGCCTGCAGGAGGGGGATTTTAGAAGAAAATGACAAATTTTGAAGATTTCTTTCTTGGGTATGAGGCGGCCGTTCCCACAGTAACCAGCAAGTCCGAGACGTCTTCCCGCTGATGGATGAGCAGGTGCCGCCACTGCCTTCTGCGTCCGGCTTCCTTTTTATACAGCAGGAACACATCCCTCTAAAATCCTCTGACAGGTTTTGGGAGAAGCGGCGCGGTGTGATCGGTGGGTAAATAACAACCTAAGGGAGGCTAAATAGTTACATACTCAATATTTCTTCCTTCAATCAATACGGGAGGAGAGAATGAGGGATGGGCTGCGGCCCGGGACGTACATTTGTCTATGTTCAGGCGAGCTCCTTCCCCGCAGAAGCCGTCAATAACTGACTTTACGAAAAACAAACACTTAAAGGCGCGCGGCGCGGCCGCATAATGAAGTCATAAAGCGAACAGAAGGATCTGGAACAAGAGAGACTGAGGCTCCGGCACGCTGGCGTGTTTTTGTTGTGTGCTATCTGTGTTATTTCATGGACAACACGCACCCATTATCGCATATGGCGCTACTCAGACGGCCTGTGGTTTTTTTTTTTCGGGAACCAATGGTCAATCTGAAAAAAAATTAATTGCATGTCATAACAGATCATGAAGAAGAATTAGGATATGCAAATGCAGGTCAATGTGCGGGCCGTCCGTGTATTGGACAGCGCACGGACAGGCGTCCTTGTGGTGTCCGGCGCGAGTTGCGCCTGAACTTGGATCCATGGCAAGTGTGCGCCGGCCTACTGGAGAAGATCCTTCATAAATGATCGGCATTTACCTCTACTGACCCCACAAAAGCGATTCAGGTGACAATTTTGGAGGACTGCAATAGAATTCTTGACCCAAATGATCATTTGAGAGTCGTGCCCTACAAGGTGGAGGATAGGTAATATTACACCCAACTTTTGATCATGTTACCCCTGGACTGGAGAGCAGCTGTGGAGATGACGGGATGTCAATGCTGGCCGGTACATATGTATATGGAGCCACTGACTGTGGTGGGGAACATTACTATGATCACACACAACGAATGACCCCTTTATTAGAGCCCCCCACTATCTAGTAGCGCGTTGGACCTTCAGAACCGCAGCAATCTGTCGCAGTGTAGATTCTACCAGTTGATGAAACTCGCCTGCAGGAATATCGGCCCCAGATTAGATGGCGGTGCTGACATGTTCTGACCAGCTGACAGGAAGGGGTCACCGATTCATGCTGCTTGTACCAAATTCTGACCTCCCATCAGAACGGGGGAACAGAAACTGGATCCATCTGACCAGGAGATGTTTTTTGCTGCTCAGTTATATAATTGTTGCGCTCTTTCCCCCCCCTGCAGTCTAGTCTGCCTGTTTTCTTAGACATAATGGCATTGGAACTGGTCGCTTGTTGTTACAGCCCATCTGTGCAAAGGAACGGCAAGTTTTGCATTTGTAAACATAAGTTGGAGCTCCAGCGTTGTATTCGGTTGACTGAGCGGCACCTGTTGGTCAGAACGATTCCTGACATCCTCCTCTGACCCCTTTCAGTGATGAGTTGTTTCTGTCCGCAGGATCCCCTTTCTTTGGATGTTTTCCACGATCGCGCCATTCTCTGTATACTCTCCACACACTAACATAAACCCCCACCACCTGGTTGGCAGTGAGCCCCGGCTAGTCTAGCACCGATGACTGGCCTCGTTGGAAGTCGCTCCGATCGCTGGGTTCCCCATCTAATGTGGATTCACACTGATTCTGATCCACGGAAAACTTGTCATGTGATTTTATGCCGCACTCCGGCATCCATACAGGAGAGCGCCAATTGTGAGTGGGTCGGGGCTCTGATGAAGGGGCTGTTGTGTGACAATGACTATCCCTTCCAGCTGACATGTAAGCTCAGCCAGGACTTCCATAGGGTGGAAGAGGAGAGTAATTACGACATTCCTGCGCTCTGTACGGTCCGCTGCTCAGTTGACCGGTGACGGGTCCGGGATATCGGCACTTCTATTGAGTGTCTGTCAGACTCTCCAGTGAAGGACCTCAGCTTGAGCTACAGCCGATCGACCAAAAGCCCCCCCGGCCCTGGTGATTGTACGCAGGGTAAGCTGGTGCTGACTGAGTAGCGGGTCTCGGCGGCGTTACGACAACTTTCTACAAGTCAGAACGGATCTGGGGATTTTGGGATGAGATAGATGAGAGCAGGAAGGCAGAGCGGGAGCCGCCGGCCATACACTGCAATGTGAGAGGTCAGGTAAGTAACGCAGAGGCCATTAGACTGTGGGGGGGGGGGGGGGGGGGCTATACCGTGGCAGATCTACTCCCGTTAACGAGTGCCAATGGACAATACAGCAAGTCGAACGGTGCTCATCAGTGCCGTTTACTTGCAGCAGCGATCGTTGTCCAGCGTTTGTGAGATGACCGCGGACAGGTTTACACGGCTCAAGGATTGGAAATGAACGTTTGTACAAAGGTTTGTTTGCCCAATTGTTGGCCTGTGTAACAGGGCCTTAAGCTCCTACAGGCAGGACCTGCCTTCTGTGTCATGTGACTTCCACTTCGTATGCATTATTAGGGCTCGGGGCACTTGTTTGCATCAGGGGAGTCACTGTTTTCCCTGTTTTCTGCCTACGAAACGTAGCATGAGGCACCCAGTGAAATCAATGGACATGGCTGCTATCAACAAGGGATGATATGAAGTAGGCTCTTGGGTGAATCTAACGTGTGGAGAGACCCCTCTACTGGCTGAACAAACCCTAAAATCACATTTGAAGGCGGCTGTGAAAAAGCTGAGAAATCCTTTACCTGGGAACCCAATGGGTTCTTGGGTCTGGGCAGGGGTCTCAATGGGGTCTTGGGTCTGGGCAGGGGTCCCAATGGGGTCTTGGGTCTGGGCAGGGGTCCCAATGGGGTCTGGGCAGGGGTCCCAATGGGGTCTGGGGTCTCGGCAGGGGTCCCAATGGGGTCTGGGGTCTCGGCAGGGGTCCCAATGAGGTCTGGGGTCTCGGCAGGGGTCCCAATGAGGTCTGGGGTCTCGGCAGGGGTCCCAATGAGGTCTGGGGTCTCGGCAGGGGTCCCAATGAGGTCTGGGGTCTCGGCAGGGGTCCCAATGAGGTCTGGGGTCTCGGCAGGGGTCCCAATGAGGTCTGGGGTCTCGGCAGGGGTCCCAATGAGGTCTGGGGTCCCAATGAGGTCTTGGGTCTGGGCAGGGGTCCCAATGAGGTCTTGGGTCTGGGCAGGGGTCCCAATGAGGTCTTGGGTCTGGGCAGGGGTCCCAATGAGGTCTTGGGTCTGGGCAGGGGTCCCAATGAGGTCTTGGGTCTGGGCAGGGGTCCCAATGAGGTCTTGGGTCTGGGCAGGGGTCCCAATGAGGTCTTGGGTCTGGGCAGGGGTCCCAATGAGGTCTTGGGTCTGGGCAGGGGTCCTAAGTTTGTATGATCTGGGGTGTGAATTCATTTTAAGAGTCTGAATGAGTTTAGAGGTCTGGGGTTTAATATTTGGGATCTGGTCTTCCCACTAGCAAATAGTAATATATCTGGATATAAGTTGCTTGACAAAGTTTGTTAAATCTTAACAAGACAACATCTTTAAAGCTCGTATTTCACTACGACTGTCGGCTGACCGCAACCTCAGTTACGTGGAACCGTACTAAACCTAGCTTATTTCCCCTGGTCTAGTATGTTTCACATTATCCGATAATCCAGCATCCAAGGGACAGCAGAGTCAGATGAATGCACATGTTCCTCAGCGCACTCCAGAAGATCATGGAATAGTCCTTGCAATATGCACCGGCATGGATGTGCACAGGGTGGCACTCTACAGTCGTGGTGATGTGCTGGTATCTGGGGGTTGATGCCTTTGCCAATATATGCCATCAGCATAATGTTCAGGAACGGTCCAGGACCTGATAAGTGCCGGACTTTAAGATAACTCATGCCAATCCTTAATAGTAGGGTAGACGGACCATAAAGTGCCAAACTGAAGGAAGCTTGGCTAAATCTACACTATCCAACCAAAAGTATATAGTGTCTTATTAGCGTGTCCTTAACCATGCTACATAATATATAAAGCCATGGAGGTGTCACAGGAGCTGCACACTATTGGATCTACGGTTTATGCTGCTGAACACAAGCTGTCCATCACAATGCGCAATACATCGGCCCGTCTACAATGGAGCGAGGAGCGACGTCATTGGCCCGTTGAGCAATAGAAGAACGTTCTACGGAGTGACAAATCTCGCTACTCCATCGTCACATCAGACTGACGTACCCGGGTGTGAAGGATCCTGGGGAACGCTGCCTGCCGGAGTGTGTAGTGCCAACAGTTCAGTAGGGGAGGTTCTGTTACGGTCTGGGAAAGTATTATGTGGCATGGATGTCCGCTGGTTGTAGTGCCAAGAGCCCGGAACACGGAGGTGTACATGGACGTTCTAGACAATAATGAGCTGCCAACAATGTGGTAATACTCTGGGAATGGTCGGCCATACTTCCAACTAAATAACATGCCTTGTCACAGATCCAGCGCTGTTTTACGTTGGTTGTAGGACATGGATGTTCCATGATTGGACCGGTCTGCATGGAGTCCCGACCTGAACCCTACTGAGCATCTCTGGGACGAGCTGAATTATCAGGTCAGGAAATATGAACAGCGTCCATCTTCAGGCGTTTTCAGGATGAATGAAGGGAAGCCCCAGCTGAAGTCTATCAGACGTTAGTAGGAAGTAAGCCATGGATATTCATTAGTAGGAAGTAAGAAATAGAGAATATCCAGTGTCGTTAGGACAAAAGGAGCCCCACTAAGTATTAACATATGGAAATAAATACTACTTGGGATTCTTGTCGGGTGTCCGATTACTTTTGGTAGGATAGTATAGACGTCTATTATTTTTTCGGGGAGGAGGTGGCGATCGCTCCTTGGTGAATTTTTATAACATCTGAACATTGGAGATCAGCGCGAGGGAAGGATAAAAACAAAGAAAAAAAAAAAAGAAATCAATAATCTCTGAATTGCCAATTCTGTGAAGGTAAAACGCGTGATAATTCTCCTCAGCTTCAGTGCTTTCTGGTGATAAAGTGGAAATATTTTCTGGGCCAGTACTCACCATAAATGACCGTACCACCACATCGGGCATCTGTGGCAGCTGGTAATGCAGTAAGGCTGTTGTGGCGTGATCCGTAACCTGGAATGCATCACAAGAATAAGAAGTCACATCATGAAATGCGTTACGACGATAGCAGTTATACACTATGCTGACAAAAGCATTGGCCCCCACCAATCCTGTGCCATTAGGTGTAGAGCTGACAACGGGGTCTGGTGGGGGGATGTCACCAGGTGTAGAGCTGACAACGGGGTCTGGTGGTGGGATGTCACCAGGTGTAGAGCTGACAACGGGGTCTGGTGGGGGGATGTCACCAGGTGTAGAGCTGACAACGGGGTCTGGTGGGGGGACGTCACCAGGTGTAGAGCTGACAACGGGGTCTGGTGGGAGGACGTCACCAGGTGTAGAGATGACAACGGGGTCTGGTGGGGGGACGTCACCAGGTGTAGAGCCGACAACGGGGTCTGGTGGGGGGATGTCACCAGGTGTAGAGCCGACAACGGGGTCTGGTGGGAGGATGTCACCGGGTGTAGAGCCGGCAACGGGGTCTGGTGGGGGGATGTCACCAGGTGTAGAGCCGACAACGGGGTCTGGTGGGGGGGATGTCACCAGGTGTAGAGCTGACAACGGGGTCTGGTGGGGGGGATGTCACCAGGTGTAGAGCTGACAACGGGGTCTGGTGGCGGGATGTCACCAGGTGTAGAGCTGACAACGGGGTCTGGTGGGGGGATGTCACCAGGTGTAGAGCTGACAACGGGGTCTGGTGGGGGGATGTCACCAGGTGTAGAGCTGACAACGGGGTTTGGTGGGGGCGATGTCACCAGGTGTAGAGCTGACAATGGGGTCTGGTGGGGGGATGTCACCAGGTGTAGAGCCGACAACAGGGTCTGGTGGGGGGACGTCACCAGGTGTAGAGCCGACAACGGGGTCTGGTGGTGGGATGTCACCAGGTGTAGAGCTGACAATGGGGTCTGGTGGGGGGATGTCACCAAGTGTAGAGCTGACAACGGGGTCTGGTGGGAGGGGATATCACCAACTAATCAGTATAGACATTGTAGCTTCTGGACCTTCCAGAGGCCACTGTTGGCCATGTTATTGGAATATGGAGACAATCCGGTGTGTTCGGTGCCGCCACGTTCAGGGAGACCTCGTAAACTGACAGAACGTGGACATCGAAGCCTTGTAGGAGCTGTGAAGACATCACACACATCGTCTGCCCTCGCTCAGGGGGTCTCACAGGCAATTGGGACCAGAACCATCAGTAGGGAACGGCATGTGAAGGGTTATTATGGACAAGCGGCTGCACACAACATCACGGCAGTGACAGCACAGCGGCGCCTGCGATGGGGCTCGGAGCGACGGACTGTAAGTGAGTGGAAGCAAGTGTTGTAGATAGATGAATCAGAAGGTGAAAATGAAGCTGGACGGATCATCTTAAAGGAATTCTTTTTGGGATTAATTATCACGCCTGTAACGAGGAGCGGGCATGTGATGCCAGGATTGAAGCGGTGACATTTTTTACTTTTATCTGGATCCGGAGATAATAGGCGGCCGTCCCGCTGCAAAATTCCCACTTTCCTGAAAATTATTTGACACATCTAAAAAAATGTAACTATACATCTGGTGAAGCGCAAGTCTGCAGGCAACAGGGCTGTCAATCGCGGAGACAGCCTTTATCCGAGCAAACAGCGGCAAGAAAAACACGGTGAGATCAATGATGAACAGGGGAGACGAAAAAGGAGCGGAGAAACATTGAGATGTACGATCGCGCTTTCAGGAGGAGACGAGGGGGGAGCGAGGGGTGAAAAACTAAGTTGTAGCTGCCAGAGACAGGAATGAAGACAGGGGAGGGGAAGCACACATCACGGAGGAACCTGGATTATCATGGCCGCCTGTGTCACGCTCCGCCCCCTCCAGCATGAGCCATAAGACAGCCGATCAGTTCTGATACGTTTCTTGGTTCTTCCTCTCTGGCGTAAGGCTATGGCGGCAGAATACATGTTGGAATTAGCGCAGATTCTGCCCGAAAATCTGCGGCAAAAATCCACGACCAAAACACAGACTTGGACTTGGGTTTGCTGCGGGTCTGCACACGGATTTAGACCCTTTCAATGAGGCAAATCCAGGTGTAAATTCCACTCCATGATGCGGCCCTTTTTTTTTTTTTTTTAAACATGCGCATTTCATGTCCACGGCGGTGGAAATCCTCATACGAGGTGCAAGGTCTAAGGTCGGCTAATTTGTTTTCCCTTGGAAATAGAAGCAGACAGAAACATGGGACACATTGGAGACGATGGGGGCATTCTTCAGGGATGAGACAGATGGCAACGTCGTCCAGTGCGCAGAAACCGCGTGACAGCGGCTGGAGCTAGAAGAGGTTTCAATACTTAAAGTTGCGAGGTTCACGCTCCAAGAACAAGCGGTAATCTTCAGTTTTCTTCACTTGCATGGAGAGATATTCATCGTCAGTTGAGTGAAGCATGTGGTGAAGGGGTCATGTGGGTCGGCGTCAGCACCCAGCAAACCCGGGCAGGTGTCGGGGCCCACTGCGCTTGAGGGGCCCAATCAGGGATGGGATCAATCCGGTCCTTGTTGTTTTAGATCAACTATATCTGTGTCTTTTAAAATGTGGTACTGTAAGAAACCAAGTGCTTCCTGTTCTACCAACTAACATTTCTTCTGTGGCAAGAGGCCAAGGGGGGCCTATAAGTGATTCAGGGGGCACAGTGGGGCATTTAAATTCCTCAGGGCACAGTGGGGCCTTATTAATTACTCAGGGGGCACAGTGGGGCATTTAAACGACTCAGGGCACAGTAGGGCCTTATCATTTGGGGCTAATGAGGCCTATAAATGACTCAGGAGGCACTGGGGGACCTATAAATTACTAAGGGGGGGTGAACGGAGCCTATAAATCACTAAAGCGGCCTGAGCAAACCTGGAATCAGCCCAGGGTGCCAAAGACGTGAAAAATGTGCATTCGTGGGTGCAACAGTTCTAAGAAGGCCGAACATTGTATGAGAAGGAACTAAAGGAACCAGCCGGTCCGACAATATGATTACATGAGTGGAGCAAGTAGACATAGAGGACCACTGATTGACTGGGGAAGAGATTGCCTGCAAAGCTGGCATTCCCATAGGATCTGTGCCCCCCCTCCTGTGAAGACCCGAGGATACGGAAGGTTTGCTCCATCAAGGCGACGCTCCTGATCTTCGGGCGGCCCTTATTCAGGGGTTCCTTCATGTTTAAAGTGGTTCTTCGCGCTCCCAACTCCTCTGACCCTGCATTTAGTGATTTTTGGCTTTCTCCGATGAAGGGCCCTCTCCGCGGTCGCACGTTTTCCAGCTGTGCCGCTCTTGCATCAGCGATTTTCCAGGGATTTGCACTGAAGTCTGCCACGAATCCAAACGCTAAGTCATTTTCAGTGGGACCAATATGCTGGATGTCCCAGCTCGGCGTCCTCGTCACGGGGCAGCAGCTCTTTTTTTCCGGCACACCAGGATTTCAAATGTATGCTTGGAAACGAATTTCCATTCGAGTCAGCAGACTAGTAGACCTGAGACCTGCCGTGGGTTTACAGTGGAATCGCCACAGAATCGGCTTCAAATTCATGGCCAAACCCATAGTGTGGACAAGACCCAAGAGTGGCTTCATGCCGGACGACCATCGAACAGTCGCTCCTATACAGCGAATTTAGGGAACGCTTAGTAAAAAGGAAACCGCCACCAACCAGACGACGAGCAAGAATCCTTTCACTGGCTGTTTTGTTTCAGCTCTCCTAAGGCCCCGCACATGGGCAGAAATTCCGCGGCGGGATTTCCCGCAGAATTTCCGCCCGTACACGCCAGCATAGGATTGCATTACAATATGCAATCCTATGCAGACAACCGCGATTTGTCTGCGCGAAATCACGCACAGAAAACAAAATGGCGGCATGCCCTATTTCTGTGGGGGACTCACAGAGCCCCGCACAGAAACGTCCCTCCCCGGCCGCCGGCTGCGGTCTGTGCATGCCTTGACTACTCGGCACATGAAAGATTCGGGGGCGCAGGAGCAGGTGAGTGACGCGCTGCTCTCTAAGGGGCTCGGGTTGGGTCATGCTGCGAGAATTCTTGCAGCCGGATCCGACCCGGCCGTCTGCAGGCGGCCTAAAACTAGTTGCTGATTAACCCCTTCAGACCAGAGATTTTTCATTTTCGTTGTTTTGTCCACTTTTTCATTTTTCCATCGCCGGCCGTACGAGGGCTCGTTGTTTTTTGCAGGACGAGTCGTATTTTAAGGGTAACATTTAATGTACCGTAAAATGCAAAGAAAAACTTTAAAAGATTCTTAAGTGGTAGGAAATTAAGAAATAATGCAATTGCACCATGAAGGGGGAGGGGTGTTTCGCAGCGTTCGCAGTGCAGTAAAAAAGACATACGAACTTTGTTCTATGGGTCAGTACGATTACAGGGATATCAAATTTAAGGGTTTTCTTTTAAAAAAAAAAAAAAAAAGGGAAAAAAAAAAAGTTTTCGTAAAAAAAAAATATTACTTTCCGCCGCCACAATCCAAGACCTGTAACTTTGTCTTATTTTTTGCCAATTAGGCAGTGTGGCGCTCGATTTTTTCTCGGTGAGCTGCAGTTTTTATTACCATTTTGGGAAACCTAAGTCTATTTTAATAACTTTTTATTCAAATTTTTTCGGAGCCGGGATACAAAACAACAATTACAATTCAGGCATTTTGTCCTTTTTTCTGTTATGGGCTTCGTTTGCGGAATAAACATTGTGATATTTTAGTAGTTCTGACGTTTACATACATGGCGATTCTAAACACGTTAGGTTTCATTGTTTACAGTTTTATGGGGAACCCGCAGGAAGGGTGTTTTATTTAACTTTTAATATTTTCAAACTTTTTTTTTTTTTTTTTTTACACCTTTATTTAGTCCCCACAGGGACAAAATATACTGCAGTACTTCAGTATTGCAGTATATAGCGATTTCTGATGTTGTCCATCAAGCCCTGCGAGCCCATCAACACCCCCCTGGCCATTTTGTGGGGGGTTCAGCTGACTGTTTAGACGAGCAGTCAGCTTTGACTGCTACTTGGATAAGTTCACCATTCAGAAATCTGGATGACAACTGCTGCAGAACCTTCAATAGTGATCCAGTAGGTTGTCATCCAGCTTTCCTAGAACCAGCTATAACTAAGGAAAGGCTAAGCCGGTCGCCATGGGGGCTGTAACTGTACATATATACTGGTCACCCAACTTTTCCAGGAACAGACCATTTTTCAAGAGGAGATGCCCTTTAAGAGGTTGCAGTGAGGCCGTAGCATTCCTCCGCTTGCGTTCTCTGTACACGGGGAGCACGTGATGCGTTCTTCTTCATGTCGGCGGCACGCAGGGTATTGATTGCGCCCAACAAAGAACTACTGATAAATACAATTTTCTGGTAACATTCTGACCCTATTAGTCTCATATTAAGGCTTCTCGGAAGACAGATGCAGGCGTCTTGGTGAATGACCGTGAAGTTGCGCCCTCTCTCACCTTGAGCCCGGATCATCAATAGCCGGATCTATTAGCCTCATGAATGCATTCATGCTCCGGCTCTTTAGCTCGCTTGCACGATATTGACGAGAATATATTTTCATACATTAGCCGTATTGTTTCTGCTGCAACTTTGCAGTACGGAGGGAGCGGGAGGGCGCCCGCCCTGGTCAATTCATACCTGCAGGGGGCAGGCTGGCTGCTAATGGCCACAGAGGTCTGGAAGGTCTGTGCTAATTATTTACTCTTTATTTGCAAAGACTTTCTTCAAGGACAATAAAACTCTTTCAAACAGGAAGTTTATACTGCGGATCACCAGCGGTTGGGGGGAGTCTGATGTCACCGAACCAACGCTGCACCGCCGCTTCATTAGACTCCATCTAGTAGCATTGGACCTCCTTCCTTTGGCCTTCAGAACCGAAGCCATTTGTCGTGACGGTGATGAAAGTAGCAGGAATATCGGCCCCTGCGGACAGGAAGCTTCTTGCAGTTGCCGCACTTCGGGGTCACAGGGAAAATTTCCATATGAAAAAGCGCCAACCGTGAGAGGGGCCGGGGCTCTAATAATGGGCTGGGGTCTCTGATAAAGGGTCCGTTAGGTGTATATTCCCCCCCTTCTTGCTTGTCTATCCCAAGATGGCAGCCTCTGTTAGGGGTGGACATTTCCGGTTTAGCTCACACCTGACCTCCCTTTTTTGCAGCTTTTGAGTTATTTAGTCACGGCTTCACTCAGAAATACGCCATTCCTGCGCTCACCTTCTCTGTAGCGCCGCCTCTGTCATGGTTTTCACATGGGTCTACTGCACTAGCACTAGCTGACAACTTCCATTAGAGTGCCAAAGAAGGCGGTCTTCCAGTGGACCTACTCTTGTATTGCTTGGCCTGTGTCAGTCTTCACTGCAACTCAGGTTTTCTATTCATAAACCAGGAAAATCTGGATGCACAGGGCTAAAAGTTCTGCCTAGACGAGTATATAGAGAGCTCCGTGACTGTTGTGGCCGTTCTAACGGTGCATTCCCTATTGCTGAGTATTACTCAGGCCAGCGAAACGGTTAACGTTGGAAGTGGCTCTAATCAGGCCGGCCTCCTGATGGTGTATTCATGGGCGTTTGGGGCTTTTGTCTGGCTTGTTTTTTGAAGCTCGGCAGGCCACAAGCCGCTGTGTTTACTAGTTGACATTGTCCATTCATCTTTGAGCCGGCTACCTGGAGTTCTGTCATAGGGACGGGCGCACACATCCTATTCTCCAAAGACGATCGGGGAGGCAGAGCGGCTGGACGGCCTATTTGCCGGGGGAGTCTAAATGCCACGTTAGAAAAAAAAAAAAAGTCCTGACAGCGGACTGAGATTATCTGTGGTCACCGGGGAAGCCATTGATCCTCCATAGCGGCGGCGCCCCCTCCGAGAATCAAACTCTCTTTTTATCCGCAGTCTATTGTGGCAGACAATACCCGTCAGATTTAGACTTGGACGACACAAAGGGAAGGCGTGAAGGCCGGGTATGAAGTTCATGATCGCCCCCGGAGGGTGTTCAGTAATGTGCCGCACATTAGTATTCAGCGCTGTAAGTCTGCAAATCCATCGTGCGCTCGCAGTCAGGGAAGAGACGGATCCCGCAGTCGGGATCGGATGGAGAAATGACCCCAACGCACTAATGACCATGACTAATTAGTGACTCCCCACCCCCATGTATAAGCAAGCAGTGGAGGTACACTGAGGGTCCCTGCATTGTGCTGCCTAGGACATGCGGTTTCCCAGATACAAAGGGGTCGATCCCTGTTGCCCCCATAGAACCACAGTCTTCGTCTCCAGTGGCCCAAGGACACTAAACCTACATCATCCTCTACAGGGTCACCGGATGGTCCCATTTTAAGTATAAAGGGTATCCCCCCACATCATGGAACATTTAAAGGGATTTTCCAAGACTGAAGTGTTGACGATCTGTCCCCTAGATTGGTGAATGTCAACATTCAGCTGATTCAAAGGGCCACAGTGCTCATGTGATCGCTGATATACAGTGAAGGGCCACAGTGCCCAGTCAGAGCGCCACAGCTGATTGGAGGGAGTGCCGAGGTCAGACCCCTGAAAAGACGTCCATCGATATCCTAGTAATGGAAAATCCCTTTAAGTATTGACCTTCATACTCCCTTAAAATGCCCAATTTGTACCTTATTTGCATCAACCCCACCCCTTTAAGGGCAACTTAATGGGAGAAAATCCCTTTAAAAAAATGGTAAGGTCATGGAAGAATCCTGTAATGGCCAATGTTACACTGACCCCCATCCCCGTGTAAAAGGAGACTATGCCCCCCACTTCTACATGAAGGTCCCTCTTGTAGGGGGGAGACCACATCCGCCTCGTGTAGGAGGAAGAGAGGACGACGACAACCCTCATGTAACTGGGGGAGAAGACGACGTGCCCCCCCCCCCCCTATAGAATGAGACAAGGAACACACACCCACACCCTGCAGAAAAGGAGGAGACAATGATGACACTGCCCACCCCTTGTGTAAGAGACTCAGATGACGATGACCCCCAAAAAAGTAGGAGACGACAACGACGCGCCCCTGATGTACAGGACGATGACAGCGACCCAGCGGTGCAGGATATGAGGATTGGGATTTGTTACTTTGCTTCCTTTACTTGATACATGTCTTTCAACCGTCATAATAAAAAAAAGCCCCATGATGGGTGGAGCTTGGTTATCACATGATTGTATGCACCTGGCTGAATACTAGAAGGGGGTGGAGCCTCAAGTTGCTACAATGTAGAAACAATAATGCTGCTGTGACTGCAGATAAAGGATTCTCCTCTGACTGGAGCTTCGCCCTTCAGGACCCAGAAAAGCTGGGTGATGATCCCTGCGGCAGCCATCGTGGTACTCAGGAAAGGCTACGAATAAATAAGAAGATGGCACACAATTTCATCTAAGGCGCGGTCCCTCTCTTTGGCGCAGCGGTGCACCAAGTGATGCGTTTTATGAATTAAAGGTCTCGGAGGTTCAGTAGGAAATTTTTTTTTATCAGCGGTACAAGATCTTCCCAGCATCATGAGGGGGGCGACGGCGGCGCTGCTACCCCTGTAGTGGAGGCTGTCAGTGCCAGCTGGGCGGTTTACAAGTAAAATGAACCTGAAGCAGTTTAGTGGCTTGTGAAATGTGCGGCTCGCAGACCCCTCGGGCGAGGACGGCCCTTCATAAACAAACCTAATAAGGCAGCTCTGCTGAAGCAGCAGGATGAATTCATTGCAGCGGTGGGCAGGGGGCGAGGTCTCCGTGATCTCCCAGCACTAGGAGAGCGGCTTATACCAGACTTTCTGGATTATCAGATGGCGGATACAAAACTGTTGCAATTAGTGGCTTATTGGACACTTTTCGCAGTCAAGTTCGGATACCGTGTTTCCCCGAAAATAAGACACTGTCTAATATTCATTTTTGCTCCAAAAATAGCACAGTGTCTTATTTTCAGAGAGGGCTTATACTCACCTGGTCTGCGGCGCCTCAATGCCTCCCAATGGTCTTCCCAAATTACTGAATGGCTGCGATTGTCTCATCGAGCGCCGGCTGCGATTGACTGCTGGTGGTCGATTAGCCAATCACAGCGCTCGCTTTGCTGGAGGCGGGGTATTCAAAGCCCCGTCACCAGCAGAAGCTCAGCTGTAAGACGAGGAGGACGCAATTTACTGCAGCGCTGCCGGAGATCAATGGGACCAGGTGAGTATTGATCTTTTTTTTTCGGAGGAAGGCACTTTAGCTAGGTCCTATTTTCGGGGGAGGCCTTATATTTCAAGCCTCCCCCGAAAACCCGATAGTAAGACCTATCAGGGTAGGACCTATTTTCTGGGAAATACGGTAGGTTCCCATGAATGGGGCCTGTTACCGGCCAGGCACAACGGCTACGCTCACCTTCTGGAAGACTTGATAGTTGGACTTTGACCAGATGTCCAGCTGAAAAAGAGAAACAGAAAGGATTAAAGCGCCAATTCTGGACTGTCCGTTATACAGCACCCCCACTTCCAGTAATCCAGCACGCATGCACAGGGATAATATGCTGGACAGGTTGGTATTCTGGACCTCTACGGTGTAGTTAAGCGCAGCGCTGACAGCGGGCGGTGGGGGGCAGCGGGGGATTTACATATTTACTAAGTGCATTAATTATTAAGAGAGGAGTGAAGATCAATAATGACGGACTGCGGCTTTCACCCGCGCTGGTGGACGCAGCGATGTCCTTGGCGAGTTCAAGGAGCCGAGAGGAAGAATCTGAAGTACAAAGACAGCTGTGAGCCAGCCCCTATGTGCCAGTCATGGAGGATGGCAGGGAGCGCCCACCAGCTGCTCTGCAACAGGTCCACTAACTGGCGCCAAGCCCTGGACAACGGTGCGGCTACAGTGTGGCATAGAAGGATACGGCGATCTGTATGTGTATAGGGGCGAACTGATGATAAATATACACCGCTGCCCACATGATACATCATGTACTGATGCTATATACACTGACCTACGGCTGCCCTGAGGCTATATACACTGACCTACGGCTGCCCTGAGGCTATATACACTGACCTACGGCTGCCCTGAGGCTATATACACTGACCTACGGCTGCCCTGATGCTATATACACTGACCTACGGCTGCCCTGCTGCTATATACCCCCTGCTGTACTGATGCTATATACACTGACCTACGGCAGCCCTGATGCTATATACTCCCTGCTGTACTGATGCTATATACTCCCTGCTGTATTAATGCTATATACGCTGACCTACAGCTACTCTGATGCTATATACTCCCTGCTGTACTGATGCTATATACTCCCTGCTGTACTGATGCTATATACACTAACCTACGGCTGCCCTGATGCTATATACTCCCTGCTGTACTGATGCTATATACACTGACCTACGGCTGCCCTGATGCTATATACTCCCTGCTGTACTGATGCTATATACACTAACCTACGGCTGCCCTGATGCTATATACTCCCTGCTGTACTAATGCTATATACTCACTGCTGTACTGATGCTATATACACTGATCTACGGCTGATCTGATGCTATATACTCCCTGCTGTACTGATGCTATATACTCCCTGCTGTACTGATGCTATATACACTGATCTACGGCTGATCTGATGCTATATACTCCCTGCTGTACTGATGCTATATACTCCCTGCTGTACTGATGCTATATACACTGACCTACGGCTGACCTGATGCTATATACTCCCTGCTGTACTGATGCTATATACACTGATCTACGGCTGCCCTGATGCTATATACACTGACCTATGGCTGCCCTGATGCTATATACTCCCTGCTGTACTGATGCTATATACTCCCTGCTGCCCTGATGCTATATACTCCCTGCTGCCCTGATGCTATATACTCCCTGCTGCCCTGATGCTATATACTCCCTGCTGCCCTGATGCTATATACTCACCGCTGTACTGATGCTATATACTCACCGCTGTACTGATGCTATATACTCACCGCTGTACTGATGCTATATACTCACCGCTGTACTGATGGTATATACACTGACCTATGGCTGCCCTGATGCTATATACTCCCTGATGCTATATACTCCCTGCTGTACTGATGCTATATACTCACCGCTGTACTGATGGTATATACACTGACCTACGGCTGCCCTGATGCTATATACTCCCTGCTGCCCTGATGCTATATACTCCCTGCTGTACTGATGCTATATACTCACCGCTGTACTGATGCTATATACACTGACCTACGGCCGCCCTGATGCTATATACTCCCTGCTGTACTGATGCTTCACGCACAATTAGGAAAGCGATAGCGCTATACGTATGTTTTTGGCTTCGTCGCCATGTACACCAAACTAGAATCAAAAAAGTGCTCCCACAATCTGACCCCAAGGTAGCAAAACCCCAGCTGTGCGACTACAGATCTCCCCAGTATCTGCACCATCCCACGTGTGCAGCCGACACGGATGTCCATACCGGAAGCACTACACGGAGGAGCCATCTCGCTACCAGAACATTGTCCGATAATTCTCCTTTTTCCAGCCTATTGATTATCCCCGAATCCCCCGCTCCGCCATATAAGCTGCCCCCCCCCCCCACCCGCTCGCTCGGACTCTACGCTATACCAGCATGGCGGGGCGGGATGCCATATTCTGAAGGTCGTGCGAATGATTTCAAAGTCGATAAACGAATCGCAACCTTTCTTGCATCTCATATCAAACGGGGACGGTGCCAGCCCCTATTACAGAAATCAGATGCCGTCCCTCCCCGCCGGAGCGCCCCCCCTCCCTGACAAGTTCTACGCTCATCTTTGAAGTGGTAGGGAAGCGGGGATCAGAAATTACCCCAGAGACGGCTCTGGTGATCTTTGAAGCTCGGCTTTGATAGCTTTGTGCTTTTCACTTGCCGAGGTTGGGATGATGTGAGCGGCCGCTGACGTGGGGTAATTAATGAAGCCGTAGTCTGAACAGACGCCGCTGCTCAACGCGAGGGGGAGCTTAAACTGCTACATGCACTACAGAGCCCAGGAGGGACGGCGGGGGGAGCTGCCCGGATAACTGCTCTCCGCCGACCTCGCTGTGCAACCGCAACAGAAGCTGTCAGGTCTGGCGGCTGCACAGACGGCCGGATATGGAGGCATTAGAGGGGTCTTCGCATTTAAAGACAGAGGATGGGGATAAGTGCGTAATCACTGGCGGTCGGACCGCCGGGACTCCAAGCACAGCGCACCCATGTGAATGAAGTGGGGGTACACATATGTGACCGCAGCTCCAAGCACTCCTATGGGATGGGGGATGATTGAGTAGTACATTGCTCTCCGCCCGTCCTATGTGCTGCCGCATTCACATTGGGCATTCGGATGAGCCATGCTCAGCGGTCGGACCCCAGCGATCAGGTTTCCCATCCCCTATCCTGTCTCTTTAAATGAGAAAATCCTTGTAAGGCTGGGTTCACACGGGGTGGAAATACTGTGGAAATTCGATTGTGGACCCTCCGCACAAAAATTCCGCTGCAGGTTTAAAATTAAGACTAAGCAGCAAAGGGGGCGAGATTTGCAAAAATCTTGCCTGCAAACTAAATAATACGACCATAGTCAATCATCACAGTGCTGCAACGCCATCTTGTGGTCTAAATGGATCTGCCCCTTTAAAGGGGTTGTACAGTTGTAAACTACTGATGGGTCCATATTCAGGATAAGCCATGAATAGTTGATCATCGGGAATCTGTCACCTTGGATCCCCTGTGATCAGTCGTTCTCTGGGCCAATGCCTTCTTGCACTGAGCTGATTTCTGCAGGAAACAAACAGCTCTGTTCTGACTGCAGTGGCCAGGATTGGTATTGCAGGCAAAGTTCCCATTCACTTCATATGCCTGCAATACCAAGCCTGGCCACTGCAGAGAGAATGGAGCTGTCTGATTACTGCAGATGACCAGCTCAGTGCATAAGCCCAGAAAACAGCTGATCAGCGGGGCTCCTGGTAACAGACTCCTGCTGATCTACTATTGATGACCAATCCTGAGCACGTCTCAATAGTTTACAACTGGACAACCCTTTAGGCTGTTGAAAACTGAAGTTTCCTTGCTACATCCATTACTGAAAGCGGAGTGACCACCAATATGGCTGCCATTATAACTCCCGCAATGTTTATCACTCATTTTTCCTAGACTCTCAAGGTTAAAAGAAGCGATACAGCCGTGTGCCAAAGCGATGTGGCGCTAAACAGATCCCTATGCAGGACAATAGGAGAGCGACAACCAATATGGCCGCCACTGCAGATCTCACGGGTTTCCCAGGCTACTGAATGGCAAATTCCCCTAGTAGAGTTAATATTGCGTTACGTCAGGTGTTACAATTTGCGACTTTAAAGTGGCTTCACATAGGTGAGGGAGGAAAAAAAAAAAGTCATTGCACGATTTTCGCCTAATGAGTTAGTCAGTAAAAAAATTGTTGAAAAATCGCGTGATTTCTGGCTGTCAGCAATGCTTTTTTTTTTTTTTAATAATCTCACATCGCATTGCTACCGCCATGATAGAAATCGCACGATTTTTTACTGCAAAGTCAATAGAACTTAGGGTGGTTTCACACGGGCGAGAAAATCATGCAAGAGTCAGTTTAAAAAGCAGATTATGAAACCAATGATTTACAAGAGTTCCCTTCCAATCAGCGATGTTTTCACTGATGCGATATTCAGAGATTAAGAGAAAAAAAAGGTTGCAGCGCGCTCTGCGATTTTTAAAATCTACCGTGTATTCCTATGGAGCCTGTGTTTTATCGCATCGCAACACAACAAATGTGCGCTGCGATGCAATGAGATTTTAACATTAGAAAGTCCCATTGTCTTTTGCGGGGAAAAAAAACGCGTAATTTTTATTGCGGGCGGCAGCAATGCAATGCGAGATTATTCTCTAAAAAAAAAAGCATCGCAGCCACGCAAAAAATCGCAGTGAACCAAGATGATCGGCAGTGTAAAACTAGCTTTATTAGGGATATTCTACAAAAATCTGATTACTAAAGCAGAATTAAGATAGAGAGAAGTAGCCGTATCATTGGGCTTGAGCTGACAGATCGGTTGCTAGGGAAGATGAAACATTGTAGCTAGGCAATGTCATTATATCCATAGCAATCAAACTGGGCTGTCAGCACTCTGCATTGTTAATCACCTCCCTGTACATATGAACTATGGGGAAGGTGGTGGTGGTGGGGGGGACTGATGGCTGCCCTCTATTTGGGCACCTTAAAGGGAGGTCTACAAAAGTCTGATTGCTTAGCAGGATGAGATTGAAAAAAGTCGATGTATTATTGGTTTTGAGCTTGCAAACAGACTGGTTGCTAGGGAAGATCTAACTGACAACCTCTTATGAAACATTGTATCCAGGCAATGTATCCATAGCAACTAGACTCAGCTTCTAGCACTATGCATTGTTAATCAGATTCTTCTACAACTCAGCATAGGTGGATGACGTCCGCCTTCCTGTAGATATAGGCTATGGGGGTACCGTTCAAACGTTTCCATTTTAATGACCTCTTCTGTTGCGCCCTTGGCTCCTTAGGCTGTGACTTTGGGTCTGAATAGCATGGTTTGAGCCAATCAGTCAGGGAACCTGATCCTCATATTAATATCTGTGCAATAAACCTGTCGCCATGGGCAGTGGTCATCCTCCTCCCTGTACATACAAACTACAGGGGTATCATTAAAGGTTGCCACAAGACGCAGATATCCCCCTGTTGCTCCAGAATATGAGGAAGGGGGGGGGGGGGGACCACAGAAGGCTGCCGGCTGCCCTCTATTTAAACACCTTAAAGAAATACTTTACATTTCTTGATCTTGTCCTGCGTTAGTAATGAGATTTTTGTAGACTCATTGGGCTTGAGCTGACAGACAGACTGGTTGCTAGGGAAGATCTACCCGACAACCTCTTATGAAACATTGTATTTAAGAAATGTATCCATAGCAACCAGACTCTGCTGCCAGCAATCTGCATTGTTAATCAGATTTTCCTACAACCCAACATAGGTGGAGGACGTCCACCTCCTTGTACATATAGACTACGGGGGTGCATGACACAGATATCCCCTTGTTGCACCAGAATTGATTATACATGCGCTTGGCACGGCGGCGGTAAAACATCTGCATGCTAACGATCTCTTCTGCTGCGCCCTTGGCTCGTTAGGACGTGGCCTTTGGGTCCGGAGAGCACTGTTCGAGCCGTAATCAGTCAGGGAACCTGATTCCCATATTAATGGCCGTGCAATAAACCTGGCGCCGTGGGCAGGTGCTCTGGCGCAGCATGGGTTAAGGCTCTGTGCCAATCAACTCTTTTACCCTTCCTGATCAAGAGAAGTGAATGATGGACAACCCCAGGGATGGGCAGATGACCTTACTGGTGATTAACCGGCTGCTACTTTGTAATTTCCAGTGCCTCAGATAATCGCGGCTCAGCCGTCGCTGGATTATTGGTACGCGAGGGGTTAACGCGAAAAGCCAATTATATGAGCACAGTCGGCTGTGAAAACCAAATTAATTTATTAGCTGTTCCAATGTTCCAGTGGACAAGAACGATTTTTTTTTCGTCTTAAACATATTCATCTGTTCCCGTCTGCCCTTTTTGCTCGTCAATAAATTTAGGGAACAAATATCCCTGAGTAACCCCGATGTGACAATTACAAGCGCGCCGGGGAGCGCGGAGGGCGCTGCGAGCTCTGCAAATATCACCAGCGCCTCCGCAAGGTACTGCTTGCCGTGGCTCACCGTGACCTCTTGATTGAGCAACTGTTGATGTCAGCGGAGACCGGAGCGGCAGACTGGCAGGAGGCCGGGCCAGACGGGACGCGGCGCAATTGCAACTTTTTTTTCCCCACTTGCTTTTCTTATTTGCTCCGGTTAAAGGGGTCTGCAATCCATCTTAAAGGGGCTTTACAAGAATAAAAAAAATAATAAAAAAAAAGTTCTATGGGCAGGGAATAGAATAAAAGGAGTGCTCACCTCTTAAATGGTCCCTCACTTCCAGGACAGGAGCCCCGATGCTCCGATCCTGGAAGAAGCTGCAGCGGTCATGTGATATTTATTGTACATATGACCGATCACGGGCTTTAGCAGTATCACATGACCGCCGCAGAGGGGCGGGGCCATTTAAGAGGGAAGCATTGTTTTGATTTTATTTTAACCCATTCCTTGCCTATAAAATGTTATTTTACTGTCTTCGAGGTCCCCAATACACACTAGGGAAAAGTCGCCAATTTTTGGAGGACCACAACGCTTTCGCATATGTAGGAGAGACTCCTGACTCTCCCAGGACAGAAGGATTGGGCAATACTGAATTTCCATGCCTGATCTCTTTTCCCGCAGATAAGCTGCCGCCATAGTGGTCCCCACCGCTCCTTAGCGAAAACAAACGAACATTCGACCAAGCCGAGAGCTCATGTGTTTGGTGGGGGGGGGGGGGGGGGGCAAAATAACAGCTGTTGGCCAAACTAGGGTTCAGACAATAGTTACTGAAGGGGTATGGGCTCTTTTTTTCCATATACATGTTATTGTTCTCTGTTATCAGCCGTCTTAGGCAAGGAAGATGCTGACTATGACATTCTTCAAGACTTACATTTATATAGGCGGTACAAAGCTGCAGTTGCACTCGGGCCCTGATGACCAGCGGGGCCAAATACCCCAGAGGGCTGGGAAGGAATGGTGGTGAAGGTCCTGGCGCAGCCTTTTATCAGGCCTATGATCTTTTTGCTAGTTCTCTGCGACAGTGTAACTGATATTAGCAGTTAGTCTTAAAAAGGTTGTCTAGTTGTTGGCCTACCCTTAAAGGGACCATCCGGGTTTCAGGACAAAATTCTGTCCGGGGACAGGAGGGTGGCTCATTATCTGCAGTTCCTGTCCTCTACCATCCCTCCAGTCTGCCGGTTCCAGGTCTTGTTTTCAGCAATCCAAGATGCCAGACTAATCCGTACAGTGCTTTGGTAGTGCTAGATTATTAATGCACCATACCTCCTCTCCAATTGGCCAGAGCTGTTCATGTGATCAGTGCTGGCCAATGAGAGAAAAGTGTGTATTAGTTAGTGGGAAAATTGCAGTGGCCATGTTGGGCAGTCAAAGACGGAACGTGGAACCGAAGGATCGGAGGGCCGGCAGAGAAGAACAGCTGTAGGTGATATAACCACCACCTCTCTGGTACCAGGACAGAATGTTGTCCCAAATCCAGAGGGTCACTGAAGGGGTTGTCCAGTTCTAAACTACAGATAGTCTACACTTAAAGCGAACTTCTGGTTTTAGGACAATTTTTTTTCTTCTCTGGACCGGAGGGTGGCGGTACATTTCCTGCAGTTGTTCTCTGCCATCCCTCCAATTTGCCGATTCCAAGTCCTGTTTTTGGTCATCCAATATAGCCGACGCAATCCTCATACGACCTAATGCCCAGAGGGCACTGGTAGAGTTTGACTACTAATGCACTAGAACTGCTCTCTGGCCAATCATAGAGCAGAGCACAGAGTCATTAGATAGTTAGAAACTTCATGCAGCCATCTTGCCTGGCTGAAATCAGGGCCCGAAACCGGAGAATCGGGGGGCTACAGAGAAGAAAGACTGCAGGGAATACATCCCATACTTGAGGATGCAACTGGAGGATCGCTTTGTCCAGAACCCCCATCAATCAGCTGTTCGTGCACCAATTACCGCAGGAAGCAGACAGCTCCATTTTCACTTCAGTGGCTAAGCTCGGTATTACAAGTCAAGTTCCCATTCACATCAATGTCTGTAATACCAGGTCTGGCCACTACAGTAAGCATGGAGCTATCTCCTTCCAGTACACATCAGCTCAGTGCATGAACACACCAGCCCATCAAACACGTGAGGGTCTCAGGCGGCAGACCTTTGGTGAAACGCCATCAATAGTTTACAACTGGACAACCCCTTTAAGGGCCTTTTACACTGCCTATGTGAAGGTGCCATCGATCTGTCCAATGAACGAGCAAACGCTCATATTTTGGGCGATTACATCTTAAATGCGACATAAAACTCATTGTTGGCGGTGCAGCTCCCTGTGTGAATGGGGAATGGGCTGCTGACAAGAGTGAAACTCTATAGAGGATGAACAATCATATGAAGGATCATCCATCCCGCACGGAGTCTGTAAAGTCCGGGTAGATGAGCGCCGATCTCATGGATTGGTGCTAATCATCTGCAGGGCATTGCTTGGTGTACAAGGACCCTTTACAACACATGGTAGCTGCTAACTGGAAGGGCTATTCCCATCTTGGCTTTTTGTGGCTGACGTGGGAGAACCCGTCCGCTCTGTTCCGAACGCCTGATGGAAAGAGCCAAGTGCCTAGCGCAGCGCCGTTTGAGTAGCTCTCAATTAAGTGAATGGGATCTATGGAAACCGCGCCGTACAGTGTGCTATGCCGATTCTGTAGCCCCCATTCACTTCAATGAAAGCTACGGAAACAGCGCTGCGCCAAGTGCCTGGCTCTTCCTGCAGGCCCCAGCTGGGTGGCCGGTAGCCTTGGCAGCGCTTTCCCATCTCGGCTACGAAATACGATGCTAAGGTGCACTGGCCCTTTAAGACAGTCACGTGATCTCACCTTGCCGTCTTCCGTGTAAACATTTTCATTGTAGCCTTTTACAATGGTGCGGTCAATGAAGAGGCTGCGCATCACCACGATCACTTTCAGCACTTTACCCAAGGTCACCTGCGGAGAGAAGACGGGTAAATACGGATGACCACGCTGCACCCCAAGGGCCGTATTCACACGGGCAAGGGCGGTACTGGGTGAAGAAACTCAAACCGATATCACAAAATATGCCTCATCGCTGTGCTTGTGACAAATAACCTGCGTGATGTTCCTATAGACGCAGGCCGGTTTCACACAACCAAGAAACTCGTACGAGATTTGTGTGCTGCGAAACGCGCGAATACGAGTCCCAGTCTTTTGAGCGAGGTTTTCCCGCGATGCTGCATGTCCCATCTTTGCGCCTTCCTCCGAACGCATCGCCTACTGTTCTCGATAGGACAATCTGCACGCGAATGTGATGCCAGGTTTTCCATTGAAAACGATGGTAAACACTTGTTGATCCTCCATCGCGGCTGATCGCCATTATTACTGAAGTGGGAGGGGCTCACCGGTGTGAAGGTAGCCTTGAAATAGAAAAAAACGCCCTGCATTCACATGCCAATAATGGGTCCCTTTAACGTGCGAGTTCTGTCTGAAGCGCAATCGGACCGAACTCACACGCGAAAAATCTCCCAATGTGAATACACCCCAATTGTACATATATACACCCTACAACCTCTAACAGCAGTAGAACAAACATTTGTTCCAATTTTCTTATAGAGCGTACATTTCAATTTCCATCCTCGAGATCTCTGCTTGCAGTCAGTGAATACAAACTTTCATTTTTACATTCAGAGGCCGGACCTTCTACTTCTCGCTACAATGTATCCAGCCAATCCTCTGTGAGCTGAGCACACAGCAGCACCGTTCTCTGTACCAACGCGGGCAGCATATAAGGAGATGAAACCTACTCTTTCACTTATATTTTGGGGACACACAAGCCGAGGTTCCATCTGGCGGATGAAGCAGCGCTGCGTGGCACAGACATGGTCGAAGGGACTGGCAGAGGGATAAAGGGCTTTTTTATCCTATAAGACTGATGGAATGAGCCGCCTGGCACATCAACATGTTTCTTCCACTTGTGGTGCTGCCCGCCCGAGTGGACTGTGTTGCTGTGCCAGTGCAGACGGGTAAGGTCTGCCTTGGGTCACTAGCTGCATGAATGACTGCTGAACAGAGCTGGCACTGTGTGCGCCCAGATGGCAGACGGAAAAAAACTCACTCCGTGCGGCTAAACTGGTCTAGGAAGCTATCAAGGATTCATGTAGTAAGCCCAACTTAATGTATATACAAGCCAGGAGAAGGGAAGGCTGGCACAGCTACGTGCCCAATGACAGGCGAGATCACTGCTGTACCCACCATGGCATCAATAGATCTACGCAGGATGTAAATGGATGGATTCAACTTGGCAAAGACTGATGGAACAAGGTTACAAAATGAGTTCATGCACTATTTTAAATGAAAACTCCATCCGAAGTCCTGCTAAACTAATCTTATCAAGCGGAGGTGGAGCTGCAGTGTAAAGCATGGGGGATAAAGCAGAACCTCCAATGAGAGAGGAAATGGACAATCATAGCAGTTGCCTTATACAAGTAGCTGATAAGGATTACATTTAGTGTAGAGGAGATCAGGTTTAGAGCCCCTTGACCATATTAGTAGGGGTACAAGGTTGTGGTAGCACAGCTGGCAGCAGGGCAAAACAATATTGTGTAAGCATTCTGGCAGTGCCCTCCCTCCCAATTCCCAATGCAGGGAGGGTATGCAGGTGGCACAGGGACTTTGCACGTCTCCCCGTCAGGACGGCTAATGAAGTGTGACACCGCGTTGGCAGCGGAGAGGAAGAAGTGACAGCTTGACATCTTTTTGAAAGCCCCAGACAGAAGATCTGTGCGAGAAGGAAAACTCTCACCCTCTCGCAAGAGGGAACATGAAATATAGATGCGTCCAAACGCTCCCCTCCGCCCACAGTTTATTTAGCCAAATCCCCAAACGGTTCCTCCGATGCCCTGGTACACGCCGCGGGTCACCAAACTATTCTCTCTGCCGTGTCCTTCCAGCCCTTGCAGGTCAAGACGCCTCGGAGGATTTGAAGACAAGATCAGGGAAGAGTGGAGGGAGGCCTATGATTGGGATCAGTATGTGCCCCCCCTGTGATGGCGGTCCACCACTTAACCCCTTAAAGACACGGCCCTTCTTACTTATCCATCCGCGTCGCTGTCTGAGGGCGCAGTGTTTTTTTACAGGGCGAGTTGTATTGTATGTAGTATATAACGTACTGAAGAACATTCATGCTGGGTTCCCACGGGACTGTTTCAACGCGGAATTATCGCGGTTTTGCCGCAGCGAAAAACTGAGATTTCCGCGGGATAAGCACCGCTCCAAAACCAACGGCACTTAGCCGCGGTTTTAGAGCAGCTTCGCCGCATGCTTTTCCGTTGCGGCTGACTCTCCCATAGAGAGGAGTGAGGCCGCAACGGGAAAAAAAAAAAAAGATGGACATGCTGCATCCCAGGAATCCGTGCCGCAGCGCCGGCTATTGCCGACCTTGCCGTAAACGGATTGTCCGCCCCGCGTGGAAGAGACCTTTGACAAATATCGTCCACATGGCCGGCTAAACACGGGATTAGCGTCCGCAGGCAGACTCACCGCGCAAAATCTTAAAGGGAAATTCCGCGGTAAGTCCACCTTAAACTCTAAGTGGTGTTCAATGGGGAAAAAAATGCAATTGTGCCATCTTTGCGAGGTTATTGTTTAGCGGGCACACACTGCGGCACAAGAGGGCAGGACAGCTTTACTCTGTGGGTCAGTATGGTTACAACCATACTAAAATCACAAAGTTACATACGGATAGATTTTGTGCCGCCATAACTTTTTGAAGGGTTGTGTGCGTTTTTTTTTGGGACGCCCCGTGGTTTATATTCGTATCATTCTGGATACAGACGACTTTTTGATTGCTTTTTACTACATTTTTTTTCTTGGAGACACGGATAGAAAATAAATTAATTCCAGCGTTTGTATTTTTTCAGCCGATGTTCTCCATGTGGGATAAATAATACATTTTGATATAGTCTACTTTCTTGGATATGGCGATACTAAATGCTTTTGCTTTTTATAATTTAGATTTTTTTTAATCATGCCTATGAGAAAAGTTTTTTTGCTTTTTTTTATTTTTACTTTCCTTCATTTTTTTTTTTTAATAGTAAAGAAAACTTTACTTTTAACTTACTTGTTAGTCCACAATGCAGCCTTGAACTTGTCATTGTTTCATCAATCACAGAGAATGGCCATATACTTACTGACTAAGGAGGGCAGATTGCTGCATCCCCTCACCATGCAGGTAGCAGACTACCAAAATGAGGGAGCTAATTACACCTGTGAGGGACACCGATGAGACAGCCACTCACACAGCCTCTTGATATAGAGGGGGGTAGCTGCTTGGTGTATACTCCCACACAGAGTGGATGCAAAGTGGCAGACCTTCTAATACATGTAGTGCACCATGCAGACCAGCAGCCTATTAATGACGCCAGAATAGTTTGGTGGGTTGCCCTGCACTTCAAACATCCTCTCACCATGCAGGTCGCAGACTACCAAAGTGAGGGAGCCAATTGCACCTCCCTCATTTTGGTAGTCCGCTATCTGCATGGTGAGAGGATGCAGCAATCTGCCCTCCTTAGTCAGTATACGGCCATTCTCTGTGATAGTTTTTATATTTCCCCTTCTGTGACGTTGTTATAGTTTCATCACTTCGATCATATACTGCAATACTCCAGTATTGCAGTGTATGGTATTTCTGCTGGCATTCTATAAGGACGGGACACAGGCCTATCCTAAAAGGCATGAATACATGATAGCACTGGGCTACCACAACAAGTGAACGGCACCTGGTGATCTCATCACCGGGGAGAAGGGGGTGCACATTCGGGACCCCTTAACTCAGATTGGGATATTTAAATGCCGCTGTAAGAACTGACAGCAGCATTTAAAAGGTTGACCGCTGATCACATCTGTTGCCGGCGGGTGTCAGCTGTCAAAGACAGCTGGTACCTGCTGTGTATGATGCGGCCTCGGCTCCTGATCCTACTCCATACAAACGCTGACACTGAAGGGCGTTTATATACGCCCAATAGCATCAAGGGATTAAAGAGGTTTTAAGCCTCACCAATCTGCTATAGGTGGCCTATCCTATCGATAGGCCCGTCAACCATTTGCAACTGGACAAGCCCTTTAACCACTTATCCCCTCCCATTCACTGGCCATGTGGTTCATTCCTAGCAATTAGTTTGCAGTGCCAGGGTCCAACCACCTGCTAGAATAGGGAAGAAGCCATCCTGGACTGGGTCTCCTCTCCCATAGCTGCCCTGTAAGTAAATGCCCCCCTTGCTGTGTTGGCATTAGCAGCTGGCCTCTTTTTGGGCACTAATTGTATTGGAGAGATTAACAGCGTCCAAAAAAAAAGCAGCTGCAAAATCTGCCTTATCCGACGCGGAGAAGGGATGTTCAGTGCGGGGAATTAGGAGGAAGAGCGAGATCCTTACAAGGATCCAGAATTGGCTGATACTGCAGGTTTAGGCTGATTTATAACATTCATGCAAATGATGAGATTTAACGAACTTCTCCCGACAGCAGAAACTTAATTACTGTCGTCTTCAGGGCTTCCTTTCACGTCTTGTAGGATTACCGAAAAGTCGTATTTGCCCCTGAGACACAATAGCGAGGGGTTTCCAATCAAACCCCCTCCACCTTCCATTAGGATATAGGAGGGAGCCATGCTAAACTGATATGAATGCGTGTTGGGCGCCAATGTCCGTGTCCATAGGAGTGTCACCGGTTTTACGCAGACAGTGGTATATGGTATATGGAATGGCAAGTCTATTCCTCAAATTGCTCTTTTTGTGTTGTGTCAGTGCATACTGCAGCTCTAGAATTCTATTCAAAAACTTGATGAACAGTTCTGCAGATCGCATTTATAAGCGTGCTGCAAATCCCTAACATATGGAAACGGGTAATAAGTGCTCATTCACATCAGTGTTTGTGTTTTCTGTTTTGCATTCCGGTCAGAAGATCTACAAAGTGGTTCTGCTTCAAATCCCATCGATTTCAATGAGATTTTACGATCTTCACTTTATGGTCAGTTCGGTTCGGTTTAATTCTCGTTTTTATTTTTTCATTAAATGGAAATAATAGTGCAGATGGCAATCCCCTTAAAGGGGTTGTCTAGGGTTAGAATAACATGGCTGCTCTCTTCCAAACATAGCGCCACCCTTATCCATGTGTAGTATTGCAGCTCAGCTCCATTTAAGTAAAGGGGAGCAGAGTCGCAATGCCAGACAACCCACGGACAAGGATGGTGCTGTGTTTGGAAGAAAGCAGCCATGTTTTTCTTCCAGCCCTGGACAATCCCTTTAAGAAGTAGACCTGCTGCTGTTCAAGATGCTAAATGGCCCCTTCAGTGTCTCCCTTTCATCTGCTTCTCTCCGCTGCCACCTGCAATGGGTTAATAGTCGGAGAAGTGCTGCTAAACTTGATGCCAGCAGAAAATCAGGAAGCGGTGACAATAGCGGGGGGATCGCCCTTGTAGGGCTGCACTGTACTCATTATATTGTTTTACTACAAAGCTATGAATTTCAAGCACTCAGGATCCTTGGGGGAAAGCTCTAAATCCCTATTAATAAGGAAACAATGCCCCCCCCTCCGCCTGCATCTCACCTGCCGGCTCCGTCACCGCAATACGCCGATATAGGAACATCACAGCTCACATAATGAATGCAATTAAGGAAAATTCTACAGTAAATAAAATTAAGTCCTTGAATTGTCCTCATCTACTAAGCATCTTCTCCGGTTTCTTCGTTGTGGCTGTTCCTGGGTGACAACTAACGTGGTCGCACTTCTAGCGCTCACAGAGGTGGGCACCCAGCTCTTCCAGGCTCCTGAGTTACAAGCCTGACTGGTGTGTATTCTTCTTCCCTCGGTATGGGGATACTGAGCCGCAGGCCCATGCCAATCTCCTTTCTGGAAGGGGTGGCACTGCCCTTAGGCACTGCGGCCACCCATTATCCTTTGCGCTGCTCTTTGGTCCAGCATAGTCCGGGAAGCTTGACCTTCTGCCATGGGAGTCGTTTTTTGAGCTGCACTATGATGCCGCCATTCATCTTTGGGCCAGCTGTGAACAGTCTGTCTTGCCCCACGGCCCCCAGGGAGTGCTTTTATTTTGGGAAGAGGGGCCCTCTACCCTCGAGCATGGGAACCATACTGCCCAAATTTCAGTAGTGGGGTAAGCTCTTCTCTCTGGTACCAATTAGAATAGTAGGACTGATCCTTCCATTATCCTTCAGCACTGGCGGAGAATCTTTTATCTGTCCTACAGCATGGGGTGTCAACCTCTCCATCTTTCATTATTAGGGAGGGGGGGAAATCTTATAGTCATCCTTTAGAATATGGGTGGGTGAGGGGGGACCCTTCCTTTGGCCCTCAGCATAGGGGGAGTCAATATTTGTCCTCTAACACTGGATGGTGGGTGGCAATCATGCTTCATTCTTCAACAGGACTGTGTGAGAGAGGGGGGGAGGGCCTATCCTCGCTTCGCCACCCAAGGCATAGAAGGGCCTATCCTCGCTTCGCCACCCCCCCCAAGGCATAGAAGTGGCCTATTCTCGCTTCGCCCCCCCAAGGCAGGGGAGAGCCTATTCTCGTTTCACCCCACAGCATGGGAGGGCCTATCATTTCACCCCACAGCAAGGGGGGGCCTATCCTCGTTTCACCCCAGAGCATGGGAGGGCCTATCCCCACTTCCCTACCCCCAAGGCAGGGGAGGGCCTATCCTCGCTTCGCCCCCCACAGCATGGGAGGGCCTTTCCTCGCTTCCACCCCCCCAAGGAATGGGTGGGCCTTTGCTCGCTTCCACCCCCCCCCCCAAGGAATGGGTGGGCCTACCCTCGCTTCGTCCCCCCAAGGCATGGGAGGGCCTATCCTCGCTTCGTCCCCCCAAGGCATGGGAGGGCCTATCCTCGCTTCGTCCCCCCCAAGGCATGGGAGGGCCTATCCTCGCTTCGTCCCCCCCAAGGCATGGGAGGGCCTATCCTCGCTTCGTCCCCCCCAAGGCATGGGAGGGCCTATCCTCGCTTCGTCCCCCCCAAGGCATGGGAGGGCCTATCCTCGCTTCGTCCCCCCCAAGGCATGGGAGGGCCTATCCTCGCTTCGTCCCCCCCAAGGCATGGGAGGGCCTATCCTCGCTTCGTCCCCCCCAAGGCATGGGAGGGCCTATCCTCGCTTCGCCCCCCCCAAGGCATGGGAGGGCCTATCCTCGCTTCGCCCCCCCCAAGGCATGGGAGGGCCTATCCTCGCTTTGCCCCCCCAAGGCATGGGAGGGCCTATCCTTGCCCCCCCCAGGCATGGGAGGGCCTATCCTCACTTCGCCCTGTCCCCCCAGGCACAGGAGGGCCTATCCAAGCTTCGCCCCCCAAGGCATGGGAGAGCCTATCCTCGCTTCGCCCCCCACAGCATGGGAGGGATTTTCCTCGCTTCCACCCCCCCAAGGAATGGGTGGGCCTATCCTCGCTTCGTCCCCCCAAGGCATGGGAGGGCCTATCCTCGCTTCATCCCCCCAAGGAATGGGTGGGCCTATCCTCGCTTCATCCCCCCAAGGAATGGGTGGGCCTATCCTCGCTTCGTCCCCCCAAGGCATGGGAGGGCCTATCCTCGCTTCATCCCCCCAAGGCATGGGAGGGCCTATCCTCGCTTTGTCCCCCCCCCAAGGCATGGGAGGGCCTATCCTCGCTTTGTCCCCCCCCAAGGCATGGGAGGGCCTATCCTCGCTTCGCCCCCCCAAGGCATGGGAGGGCCTATCCTTGCTTCGCCCCCCCAAGGCATGGGAGGGCCTATCCTTGCCCCCCCCCCCAAGGCATGGGAGGGCCTATCCTTGCCCCCCCCAAGGCATGGGAGGGCCTATCCTCACTTCGCCCCCTCCCTCCCAGGCACAGGAGAGCCTATCCAAGCTTCGCCCCCCAAGGCATGGGAGAGCCTATCCTCGCTTCGCCTCCCAAGGCATGTAAGGGCCTATCCTCGCTTCGCTTTTCTGCATTGCAGGCCTATCCTTGATTTGCCCTTCAGCATGGGGCCTATTCTTGCTTCATTCTTCAGGAAACTGGCCAATCTTTTCGTCATCCTTTAGTGTGGCAGCCAATCCTTCCTTCGCCCTTAGCATGGTGGCCTATCCCTCCTTTAGTAAAGGCATGAATCCATCATTCAGCACAGTGGCCAAACTTTCCTTCGTCCTACATGGAGGCCAATCCCTCCTTCAGCCATCGGCACGGGGACTAATCAATCCTTCACCCATCCCTCAAGGCGCCATTCTGCCCTTCAGATCTATTCCTACTTATTTTACATCAATTCACAAAAAAAAAAAATAATAAAATTTGTAAAATCTTATTGGAAAACGACAAATTCCGCTTGCTGAGCGCACCCTTCGCTAGCGGCCCCAAACCACCGAGCCTTCTGCATGCAGTGGCCGGTCCGTGGCCTTGTCAGCCGCCCGCACTTTGCACGAGTCTGTTGTGTGCGTTTACCGCCATCCCCACAATGTTAAACAAGGACAATCAGCACTTTTGTCAGATGAGACAGAACAAGGGGAATGCGCCGCACAAACTACAGCGGGATCGAAGGAGCATTCACAGCCCTAGGAGGAACTTTGAAGTGAAGAAAATGTGAGGTGCTGAAATATTAATTAAGTGCATATTACAATACATTCCTCCAGAACCGGGGAGAGCGCGGCGCGGCTTGTGGAACTTTTAAGGAAGTGGAGATGGCTCGATATTCCTCCTGGTCGCTAAACGGCCTAATTATTTCCCAAACACCTCTCGTCTGACAAGGAATTATCTGAGAAAAGTTTTGCTGACTGGCTGTGGGGCTTCTGCGCTCCTTAAACTTTGGTGACATTGTTTTTCCCCAGGGAAAGAATTGTGTTGGCGGCTATAAATATACAACTGGTTACATCAGTCTCCGTAATGAGGACCAGGCAATTGTCTCTAATTTACACTGATCACCACAGGGATACTGAAGACTGATGCCTGCACCGAGCAGACCTGCCTGCTGATCCTCAGCACCCCAGAAAATCAATTCCACCTTAAAAGGGGAGATTCATTTATAGTCACCTCCTGACATTAAGGGTCCGAGAACTACGATGGCAATTAATTCCAAGAACAGGTTCCAGCACTTGGTAACAGTCAAACCCGCTCGGTCAGCCTGCGGTTCCGCTTCTCAGAAGCTTAAAGACTAAATTCCACCTTAAAAAGGAAGATCCACCTGTACTTATTTTTGGACAAAGACGGACATGAAACATCCCCGTCCTAGCCCGATACCTACCTCACAAAGGTCACTAGCAGAAATCTTAGCCTGGTGGTGCAATCAGCAGCCCTCCGGCCGTCGGGAAACTAAAAAGCCCAGTATGCATTGGCAGACAAGGCCGTCGGCGCACGCTGGGAGTAGTAGTTTCACAACCGCCAAGAACAAAGAACCCAAGCAAACGCGAGAGCCAAGAGTGTGTAATTAACAATGTGCGGCCGTACACAGTCTTCCGCTTGAGCCGCATTAATGGTGACAGCCTCCTGCTCGCAGAGGAGAAACTTTTCCCCGTTACGACTTAGACTTGTTCAGTCGATAGCCGGTTAGACAGCCCTCTGCTTTTTAATATTTCGCCTGTAGGACGTGAGCCAGCGCGACCTTGATGTGGAAAATTTTAATTCAAATCAATACGCCAGTAAGGTCATTTTAAAATTCAATTAATATGAATGGAAATGAATGCTGCGCCATTCCTGCAGGAGGACGGGCCGCACGCAAAAATTGTTTATTTTAATGTTGTTTTATTAATTTTATGTCTGTAAAGGATGAAGAGGCGTAAACGAGGAGAAGAGAAATACTGCAGGCAGGACCAACTGCAAGAGAAGAACTGAACACAGAATCTTCTAATTACATTTGGTCAGAAATATAATCCACTATACGTCTCCTGACTACTACATAACCACTACAATACCGCCCTCAACAGTGTGGACATAAATAACATTGTCCCCCATTTACATAATGCTACTATAATACTGCCCCCTATGTACAAGACTATAACTACTATAATACTGCTCCCTATGTACAAGAATATAACTACTATAATACTGCACCCTATGTACAAGAATATAACTACTATAATACTGCACCCTATGTACAAGAATATAACTACTATAATACTGCCCCCTATGTACAAGAATATAACTACTATAATACTGCCCCCTATGTACAAGACTATAACTACTATAATATTGCTCCTATGTACAAGAATATAACTCCTATAATACTGCCCCCTATGTACAAGAATATAACTCCTATAATACTGCCCCCTATGTACAAGAATATAACTCCTATAATACTGCCCCCTATGTACAAGAATATAACTCCTATAATACTGCCCCCTATGTACAAGAATATAACTCCTATAATACTGCCCCCTATGTACAAGAATATAACTCCTATAATACTGCCCCCTATGTACAAGAATATAACTCCTATAATACTGCCCCCTATGTACAAGAATATAACTCCTATAATACTGCCCCCTATGTACAAGAATATAACTCCAATAATACTGCCCCCTATGTACAAGAATATAACTCCTATAATACTGCCCCCTATGTACAAGAATATAACTCCTATAATACTGCCCCCTATGTACAAGAATATAACTCCTATAATACTGCCCCCTATGTACAAGAATATAACTCCTATAATACTGCCCCCTATGTACAAGAATATAACTACTATAATACTGCCCCCTATGTACAAGAATATAACTACTATAATATTGCCCCTCCAGGTACAAGAATATAACTACTATAATACTGCCCCCTATGTACAAGAATATAACTACTATAATACTGCCCCCTATGTACAAGAATATAACTACTATAATACTGCCCCCTATGTACAAGAATATAACTACTATAATACTGCCTCCTATGTACAAGAATATAACTACTATAATACTGCCCCCTATGTACAAGAATATAACTACTATAATACTGCCCCCTATGTACAAGAATATAACTACTATAATACTGCTCCCTATGTACAAGAATATAACTACTATAATACTGCCTCCTATGTACAAGAATATAACTACTATAATACTGCCCCCTATGTACAAGAATATAACTACTATAATACTGCCCCCTATGTACAAGAATATAACTACTATAATACTGCTCCCTATGTACAAGAATATAACTACTATAATACTGCCCCCTATGTACAAGAATATAACTACTATAATACTGCCCCCTATGTACAAGAATATAACTACTATAATACTGCCCCCTATGTACAAGAATATAACTACTATAATACTGCTCCCTATGTACAAGAATATAACTACTATAATACTACCCCTTATGTATAAGAATATAACTACTATAATACTGCCTCCTATGTACAAGAATATAACTACTATAATACTGCCCCCTATGTACAAGAATATAACTACTATAATACTGCCCCCCTATATACAACAATATAACTACTATAATACTGCCCCCTATGTACAAGAATATAACTACTATAATACTGCCCCCCTATATACAACAATATAACTACTATAATACTGCCTCCTATGTACAAGAATATAACTACTATAATACTGCCCCCTATGTACAAGAATATAACTACTATAATACTGCCCCCTATGTACAAGAATATAACTACTATAATACTGCCCCCTATGTACAAGAATATAACTACTATAATACTGCTCCCTATGTACAAGAATATAACTACTATAATACTGCCTCCTATGTACAAGAATATAACTACTATAATACTGCCCCCTATGTACAAGAATATAACTACTATAATACTGCTCCCTATGTACAAGAATATAACTACTATAATACTGCCCCCTATGTACAAGAATATAACTACTATAATACTGCCCCCTATGTACAAGAATATAACTACTATAATACTGCCCCCTATGTACAAGAATATAACTACTATAATACTGCTCCCTATGTACAAGAATATAACTACTATAATACTACCCCTTATGTATAAGAATATAACTACTATAATACTGCCTCCTATGTACAAGAATATAACTACTATAATACTGCCCCCTATGTACAAGAATATAACTACTATAATACTGCCCCCCTATATACAACAATATAACTACTATAATACTGCCCCCTATGTACAAGAATATAACTACTATAATACTGCCCCCCTATATACAACAATATAACTACTATAATACTGCCTCCTATGTACAAGAATATAACTACTATAATACTGCCCCCTATGTACAAGAATATAACTACTATAATACTGCCCCCTATGTACAAGAATATAACTACTATAATACTGCCTCCTATGTACAAGAATATAACTACTATAATACTGCCCCCTATGTACAAGAATATAACTACTATAATACTGCCCCCCTATATACAACAATATAACTACTATAATACTGCCCCCTATGTACAAGAATATAACTACTATAATACTGCCCCCCTATATACAACAATATAACTACTATAATACTGCCTCCTATGTACAAGAATATAACTACTATAATACTGCCCCCTATGTACAAGAATATAACTACTATAATACTGCCCCCTATGTACAAGAATATAACTACTATAATACTGCCTCCTATGTACAAGAATATAACTACTATAATACTGCCCCCTATGTACAAGAATATAACTACTATAATACTGCCCCCTATGTACAAGAATATAACTACTATAATACTGCCCCCTATGTACAAGAATATAACTACTATAATACTGCCCCCTATGTACAAGAATATAACTACTACAATACTGCCCCTATGTACAAGAATATAACTACTATAATACTGCCCCCTATGTACAAGAATATAACTACTATAATACTGCCCCCTATGTACAAGAATATAACTACTATAATACTGCCCCCTATGTACAAGAATATAACTACTACAATACTGCCCCTATGTACAAGAATATAACTACTATAATACTGCCCCCTATGTACAAGAATATAACTACTATAATACTGCCCCCTATGTACAAGAATATAACTACTATAATACTGCCTCCTATGTACAAGAATATAACTACTATAATACTGCCTCCTATGTACAAGAACATAACTACTATAATGCCGCTCCCTATGTACAAGAATATAACTAGTATAATACTGCCCCCTATGTACAAGAATATAACTACTATAATACTGCCCCCTATGTACAAGAATATACCTACTATAATACTGCCCCCTATGTACAAGAATATAACTACTATAATACTGCCCCCTATGTACAAGAATATAACTACTATAATACTGCCCCCCTATATACAACAATATAACTACTATAATACTGCCTCCTATGTACAAGAATATAACTACTATAATACTGCCCCCTATGTACAAGAATATAACTACTATAATACTGCCCCCTATGTACAAGAATATAACTACTATAATACTGCCTCCTATGTACAAGAATATAACTACTATAATACTGCCCCCTATGTACAAGAATATAACTACTATAATACTGCCCCCCTATATACAACAATATAACTACTATAATACTGCCCCCTATGTACAAGAATATAACTACTATAATACTGCCCCCTATGTACAAGAATATAACTACTATAATACTGCCCCCTATGTACAAGAATATAACTAGTATAATACTGCCCCCTATGTACAAGAATATAACTACTATAATACTGCCCCCTATGTACAAGAATATAACTACTATAATACTGCCCCCTATGTACAAGAATATAACTACTACAATACTGCCCCTATGTACAAGAATATAACTACTATAATACTGCCCCCTATGTACAAGAATATAACTACTATAATACTGCCCCCTATGTACAAGAATATAACTACTATAATACTGCCTCCTATGTACAAGAATATAACTACTATAATACTGCCTCCTATGTACAAGAACATAACTACTATAATGCCGCTCCCTATGTACAAGAATATAACTAGTATAATACTGCCCCCTATGTACAAGAATATAACTACTATAATACTGCCCCCTATGTACAAGAATATAACTACTATAATACTGCCCCCTATGTACAAGAATATAACTACTATAATACTGCCCCCTATGTACAAGAATATAACTACTATAATACTGCCTCCTATGTACAAGAATATACCTACTATAATACTGCCCCCTATGTACAAGAATATAACTACTATAATACTGCCCCCTATGTACAAGAATATAACTACTATAATACTGCCCCCTATGTACAAGAATATAACTACTATAATACTGCCCCCTATGTACAAGAATATAACTACTATAATACTGATCCTATGTACAAGAATATACCTACTATAATACTGCTCCCATATACAAGAATATAACTACTATAATACTGCCCCCTATGTACAAGAATATAACTACTATAATACTGCCTCCTATGTACAAGAATATAATTACTATAATACTGCCCCCTATGTACAAGAATATAACTACTATAATACTGCCCCCTATGTACAAGAATATAACTACTATAATACTGCCCCCTATGTACAAGAATATAACTACTATAATACTGCCCCCTATGTACAAGAATATAACTACTATAATACTGCTCCTATGTACAAGAATATAACTACTATAATACTGCCTCCTATGTACAAGAATATAACTACTATAATACTGCCTCCTATGTACAAGAATATAACTACTATAATACTGCCTCCTATGTACAAGAATATAACTACTATAATACTGCCCCCTATGTACAAGAATATAACTACTATAATACTACCCCCTATGTACAAGAATATAACTACTATAATACTGCCCCCTATGTACAAGAATATAACTACTATAATACTGCCCCCTATGTACAAGAATATAACTACTATAATACTGCCCCCTATGTACAAGAATATAACTACTATAATACTGCTCCTATGTACAAGACAATAACTACTATAATACTGCCCCCTATGTACAAGAATATAACTACTATAATACCGCCCCCTATGTACAAGAATATAACTACTATAATACTGCCCCCTATGTACAAGGATACAAGCCTGTATACTGTATCTGTCTTGTATCTCTCTGCATTGGAGTAACATCTGCAGTCATTCATGCAACTTGCAGAGTAGTGCTGACGCCCGCACAATGCCCGGTGTTGGGGCCGCGGCTCTCCCGCACACGTCTGTTTGACGAGGCCTGTTTGTAAATAGCAGGATAGGTTGCAATTAAGCCATTAGCTGGTAAAACAAACAAGGCTTCTAATTAGTTTCTTTACCAGCCTGGTTTGGAGGGGAGCCTGGCATTTACCTTTCATTAATCTAACTTAATTGCAAGAGTGCATGTTTTGAGAGCAAAGTCAACACGGGCAGCGGGCTCGGGGCACAGGCTGGCGAGGGCTATTTTGCTGGGTAAACAGGACTGACAGCAATTATTCCTTCATGTTTCCATAAGGTTACCTAAAGGTTACCCACTAACAGCGCTCTCACCTAATGAGCCGTGCTACGGGCTTCATACCCTGCGCAGATGGTGGAGCGGGCGGCTCTCGGCGGAGACCAGCGCAACACAGACAAGGTTACGGCTCCTCTACAGCGGGCTTATACCTGGCTGCAAACAGGACGCTTGGCGGATGCTAAAGAGGAATCAAGTCGCCGTCTAAGTCTCAGTTCACATCAGAGGCGTCATCCAGATCCATCCGAAACACCCCGAAAAACTGTGCAGGAAAGCATGCAGCGCTCGTGTCCGTGGGAATGCCAGTTGGACCCATTATGGTCAATGTGGTCCGCCCGGCGCCGTTCGTTTCTGACATAGGACTGATTCGGCTTTCCGTTTTTCTGCTGCTAGGACTGAACAAGACAGAAAGCAAAATGCTACTATGAACCGGGCCTTACGCAGAGCGGTGCCAGAGGTCGCACAGACGGGTCAGCGGGCAACGCACAGACGGGTCAGCGGGCAACGCACAGACGGGTCAGCGGGCAACGCACGGCCCTGTTATATGCCTACGAAGACATGCACATTGATGGGGCTTTTTTTACGTGAACCTGAAAACGGAGTAAAAGTGTGAATTTCATCGATAGGCGCTCGTCTACCTGTCGCAATTAGCCCAATTACAGCGACTGCGCCAATATATCGGAGCACACAATCCAACACATTAGCGCAAACCTCTGTTCTGTGCCAGACTCCAGGCTGGTAGCTCTGACTGATACATTGTAGCAATGCTTCTGCTGTGAGAAGTATTAGATCAGGATGAGCATTTCTACACACTGGCAGCAAGCAGAGATAGTGACAATGGCGAGAACATTTTATCTCGCAACGATCAAGCTGTATTAGTGATTTTTCCGATTTTAGGAGGGCATCCGACACTTTGCGTTATTCATCGTCTCGTCGCACGGCGCCCATCGCCAGATCGTACGCGTTCATACGGACCTACCACGTCACATTTCACTGCTGTATACAAGCGGCGTGACATTTGCCAGCCACCCGGCCCTTTAATTTGAACAGTTGTCGTAACCTTGCGAGAAGCAGGTAATGACTGTTAACAGGAGTAAAGCGTCGCGGCGAGCTGTGATCTCACGCCGAGCGCTAGCAGGGCTCCCGGAATGTGGAATGATTTAATTACATGTGCTGCAAGAAATGCCTCAGTGTGCCGCTCATTAGTATACATTAGCAGATCGGAGCCAGTGTTGGCACACTCCTAATGACAACCGGGTGCGAGGGAGACGATCGCATTACGCCATTCGCACGCTGCACCCTTCGAAGCCGTTTTCTGTCATGAAAACATTCGCACCGGGAATGTGCGTCCACCGAAGGCGCCAGGGCGAGAGCGGCAGTGAACATCCCTTAACTAAAGAAGAAATCCTATTAGAGAACCACAGCTGATGCAGAACCTCTTAATAGGATGGACACTAAATCACAAGGGACTGAAGTAGATCTAGACAGGAGAACTGGTATAATACCAAGTGCTCACAAGGCTGTGGATGCAGGAGGTGCAATGGGCAATGCCAGCTTCGTCCTTGGCGCTCATGTGCTTAATATGGAAACATGGCGGCGTTGCTCATAGCAACCACAATAACCAATTTCACCAAGGACCCTTTATAAAGTAGGGTATAAATATTCAGCATTTCTGCAGTGGGATATATATGGGAGGAAGTATACATCTGCTGAATACCCTACGGGCAGAATACAGGCGGGCGCGCCTATCACCCCGCTGTATCTTCCATAATTTGGTCAGATGCAGTAAATATCTGACCAGCAGGTGGCGCTGTTCCTATACAGAAGTCCTACAGTAGAGTGCTCACACTGGACTCTATGAGGAGTAATCACCGATGAGAGACTACAGGCTGGCACAGAGCTTCTGCCAACTGCCAGGAAGTTCAGGAGAGTTCACAGCGCTATGTGGCACCAGACGCTGGCCCCGGGCGCTGACCTGCCTCTTCTAGGCTCTACATGTACTCCAGTTACTGGTCAGCGGCCGTCCTCTGGGAGGATGGAAAATCCGGCTCCAATAAACATCTTATAGGTTGTCCGTAGATCAGATCGGTCTGTCCTTGACCCGCCGGGCCGCCCATAGAGAGACGGCAGATCGGTCTGTCCTTGACCCGCCGGGCCGCCTATAGAGAGACGGCAGATCGGTCTGTCCTTGACCCGCCGGGCCGCCCATAGAGAGACGGCAGATCGGTCTGTCCTTGACCCGCCGGGCCGCCTATAGAGAGACGGCAGATCGGTCTGTCCTTGACCCGCCTATAGAGAGACGGCAGATCGGTCTGTCCTTGACCCGCCGGGCCGCCTATAGAGAGACGGCAGATCGGTCTGTCCTTGACCCGCCGGGCCGCCTATAGAGAGACGGCAGATCGGTCTGTCCTTGACCCGCCGGGCCGCCTATAGAGAGACGGCAGATCGGTCTGTCCTTGACCCGCCGGGCCGCCTATAGAGAGACGGCAGATCGGTCTGTCCTTGACCCGCCGGGCCGCCTATAGAGAGACGGCAGATCGGTCTGTCCTTGACCCGCCGGGCCGCCTATAGAGAGACGGCAGATCGGTCTGTCCTTGACCCGCCGGGCCGCCTATAGAGAGACGGCAGATCGGTCTGTCCTTGACCCGCCGGGCCGCCTATAGAGAGACGGCAGATCGGTCTGTCCTTGACCCGCCGGGCCGCCTATAGAGAGACGGCAGATCGGTCTGTCCTTGACCCGCCGGGCCGCCTATAGAGAGACGGCAGATCGGTCTGTCCTTGACCCGCCGGGCCGCCTATAGAGAGACGGCAGATCGGTCTGTCCCTGACCCGCCGGGCCGCCTATAGAGAGACGGCAGATCGGTCTGTCCTTGACCCGCCGGGCCGCCTATAGAGAGACGGCAGATCGGTCTGTCCTTGACCCGCCGGGCCGCCTATAGAGAGACGGCAGACCGGTCTGTCCTTGGCCCGCCGGGCCGCCTATAGAGAGACGGCAGATCGGTCTGTCCCTGACCCGCCGGGCCGCCTATAGAGAGACGGCAGATCGGTCTGTCCTTGACCCGCCGGGCCGCCTATAGAGAGATGGCAGACCGGTCTGTCCTTGACCCGCCGGGCCGCCTATAGAGAGATGGCAGACCGGTCTGTCCTTGGCCCGCCGGGCCGCCTATAGAGAGACGGCAGATCGGTCTGTCCCTGACCCGCCGGGCCGCCTATAGAGAGACGGCAGATCGGTCTGTCCTTGACCCGCCGGGCCGCCTATAGAGAGACGGCAGATCGGTCTGTCCTTGGCCCGCCGGGCCGCCTATAGAGAGATGGCAGACCGGTCTGTCCTTGGCCCGCCGGGCCGCCTATAGAGAGACGGCAGATCGGTCTGTCCCTGACCCGCCGGGCCGCCTATAGAGAGACGGCAGATCGGTCTGTCCTTGACCCGCCGGGCCGCCTATAGAGAGACGGCTCTGGAAGAATCGCCGTTTACAAGGATAACACTCGACTGCGTAGAAATGTAGGCCCCAGAAAATTATACAGACTACTGGTCACAGCCATACCGATCCAATCACCAAGTAGTGCCACTGACTGCTATGGGCACTGATGCCCATATGGTCATGCTATTAGACTATATAGATACCAGTAGGAGTTATCTCTGGGCTGGGTTGGCCCTAGTGAATGCCAACAGGGAAGGGTAGATATATAATCGGCTCATGGACATTAACTTGAGGCCAATAGCACCTACTCCTGTCCAGAGTCCTACACCAAGGGCCACTAGTGAACGCCCCTGAGCAGGGTAGGTACCATTGGTCTCTTGTGAACGCCCCTGAGCAGGGTAGGTACCATTGGTCTCTTGTGAACGCCCCTGAGCAGGGTAGGTACCATTGGTCTCTGGTGAACGCCCCTGAGCAGGGTAGGTACCATTGGTCTCTGGTGAACGCCCCTGAGCAGGGTAGGTACCATTGGTCTCTGGTGAACGCCCCTGAGCAGGGTAGGTACCATTGGTCTCTGGTGAACGCCCCTGAGCAGGGTAGGTACCATTGGTCTCTGGTGAATGCCTCTGTGCAGCATACGTGTCATTGACCTCTAACGAATGCCCCAAAGTTGTAAGCATTGAAAACAGTGAATGCCCCGAGGCAGGGTAGATACCATTGGGCTGGGGACATTCACTAGGAATCAATGTTACCTACCCCAGTCTAGGGGCATTCATTAGGGTCCACTGGTACCTATTCTGCCCAGGGACATTCACTAGGGCCAATGGTACATCTACTTCCCAAGGACATTCAATGGAGGCCAATGGTGAACCCCGCTGGGCAGGTTAGGTCCACCATTGACCTCCTAATGAATGCCCCTGGGCAAGGTAGTTACTGTTAGTGTTTGGTGAATGTTCCTGGGCAGGGTAGGTACCACTGGCCCCCTGGTGAATGACTCTGGACTGGGGTACAGTAGGCATCAGTGGCCGCTAGTGAATGCCCTTAAGCAGGTTAGGTACAACTGGCATCTAGGAAATGATAAAAGACTACACAAAACCGCTACAATGTATCAAGAGCTAATCCTCACAAACAGCCATTGTCTACACTTGTCCTATAACTTCCTTGTAGACGAGGAACAGCAGAGTCCTCGGGGTCTCACTCAGACGTCCAGCGCCGCGTCGCTTGTGCGCCGTAAGTCAGACCATCCACGTTACAGGAAAAGCTGGAGCAATGCGTTACGTCTTTAGCAATGCATACAGGGATGTAATGAGGAAGCGGTATGCATTATTAAGCACGCAGCCACTACTACACCGTGCAGCAGGACCACTGGATGCTGCAGATTTATTAACCCCCGACAGCCCCCTAGTTCAGAAGAAGATGGCGGCCAGGTGGATGTCCGCTTATGGACATAAAAAGTGACCACCAGTTCTCCGAGGGGGCAGCAACCGAGGATGGTACATGAGATCTGGGAAATCTGGTAACTCGGAAAACTGCTCTACTTACAGGAAAATATTCGTCGCTGTCTTAGCCCTGCCCCCAGCGGCTGGCGCCAACGGGATGAATTGTGAACCATTGCCTGATCTCTGTCCATTATTACAGTCCAGTTCTCTCCATTAGTTGATTTCAAATTATTGCTTCTGGTTATCAGTAGGACAGGTGAATGTAGTCTATTACTCCCTGTTATCTGCCATTTCAGGCTGGAGAGAAGCTGAGTGAATGCAATGTGCTGTTCACCCATCATAGACCATTAGGTTGCTGTAACACAAGCACTGTTAGCGCTCATGTAATTCTACAAAATTGTCGGGCTGCATCTGTAGGTTCAGCCCGGCAATTGTCGAGAAAATACTAGTGCTAGTGGCCACGGCTCTCGCTCCGGTAGTAACAGCCTTGGGCTATGTTCACATGGCAGAAACGGACATGGAAACTAATCGGCATCACGTGAACTACATACACCGGGAATCCGCGCTCAATGGGATGCGGATCCGCCTAGGGTTCCACGTCAAACCCAAGCAAAATACTGCCATGTAAACATAATGGCGCTATTACACGAGTGCGAGTGGCCGCTGCTGGCGCCCGCAGTTTCCCCAATAATTGCCAGGCTGAACTTGCACATTCAGCTGTAGCCCAGCAATTAGCACTAATTAACGATCATTAAAGGTGCTTGTGTCACTTTGCCCGAGGGCTGCTGATACATGGCAGTATTTCTCCGCCGCGAAAAGCAGTTGCAGTCGACTCCTGGACTCGGCAGCTCCGTCTCCGTGCCGCGTCCGGGTGGAGCCGCCATCAGCGCACTCGCACGGAGCAGAAAGGTTGCCGTATAATAGCAGCCGCACCAAAACCCGCAGCATATTTTGCACGACGGTTTCGGACGCGGATTGCACCAGATTTCACCCATTTAATCGAAGAAATGGAATCTGCTGCGGATCCACTTCAAAAATGTACACCGACCGCGCGAATTCGTGGGCAAGCCTCCAGCTGCGGAAAATCGGCACAAAACCCACTGTGTGTTAACGCACCCTTAGGGCGCCTTCACGCTGGCGATCGCAGTTTTACCAATACGCTCGTTGGCGTGAGCCCAGAGGCTGTTATTACAGGCTTGCAGTAAAAAAAAAAAACAACAAAAAAAAAAACGTGCATTTTTGTATTTTGTAAACCGCCCGCGGATCTTTCCATGCGTTTCTAAGAGTGTTTTTGTTGCTGGCATGTGATAGGAACCACAGACCGCCGCTGTACAAGCGCCAACAGCAGCCACTGGCACTCTTGTTTTCTCAACAACTGCTGGGCGGTACCTGTAAGCGTAGCTGCCAGCCAGAAACCATGAGTGCCAGCGACTGCCACCAGCAGTCATGTAGCGGCGCCCTGGGGATCTTTACAATCGTTCAGGTAACGGCGTGAAACAGAACGCTAATCGTTAGGCGTAAACGAGCCCAACGATTGGATGACGAGCCATAATCCGTTCATTTCTGGTTGGTCGTTCCACTTCAGCAGGTATAGAAGCCTGATGCCAATTGGCCGTGTAAACGGGCAGCCATTCATCTAGGAGCGACTGCCTGAATGGAGGCCAGTGGCTGAAAGATCTCCGGCGCCTCCCGCCTCCATTCAGTGCGTGACTATTGGTGGGACGACCATCAGGCCCTTAAGTGCCCAACAATCAGCCCATGTAAGGGTACTTTTACACGGGCCAACTATAAGCTGAACAACCACCCAAACGAGCGATTTAAAGGATATCGGTCCCTGTAAATGTGGAACCCGACAGGAAGCGGAGCGCGAAATGACTACTCACTCCGTGTAAACAGGCAGTCGTTCATTGAAGCATGGGAAGAGGCTGACTACTCTACTACTCCCTGCTATCAGCCATTCCAGGCTGGGTACAGACTGACTGCAGCGTTGCTCGATGGGATGAGTGACAAGTAGTACAGGCCCCCCTCCCCGATGTCACGTATCTGCGGTGCCCATTTACACCCCATATGCTGGGAGCTCACGACTATTGCAGATTATGTCCCCCTGGTCGTTTCCAAGGATCAGACGTCTGCAGCTCCATTCCAGTAAGATGGGATAAGAGGATGAAGATGTAAACCTATAGATGAGCGAGGCTTCATGAGGGGTGAGATGAACAAATGGCAGAAGGGGCCGCTGTGCCGCCACGTCAGCGGAGATCCATCATGCTCAGGTGTGGGGTGGCAGCGCTGAGATGAGCTATATTTCAGAGGCTCTCATCTCACACGTTGTTCTGGAATGGCCTGTCTGCGCTCATCGATAATTTAAGAGCCCTGGTTCGCCTCTAATTTATGGTGCCTCGTATTAATCCTTTTGTTCCATGGTGGACATGATGAGTTTGACGCTTCCCTCACGAGCGGGGAGGTGTGATAGAGAATAAACTCTGTATCTCCCAAGAGGAAACCAACTCATAGATGACCCAAGGGATGTCGAGAATCCGCCCAGCAGTGGGGATCCTGGTGGTTGGGATGCCCCACCATTAACTGGCAGGACTGGTCTGTGCCCACCACAATGGACTCCGAAGATGAAAGCAACATCATCCAGTCATCTTGGATTTGACTCATATATTCATTCTGAAGTTTGGCGCAGGAGTCATGTTTGTTGGGGAACATTCTCTAAGGCTATGGCCCCATTATGTACGACAACATTGATGAGACTTGTGAGTCTCCAACTTTGTGGTTTGGATGCGATAGTTCAGCAAGAAGACCATAAAGAAGCACTTTGCCGAGTTCGGTCTGGAAGATCTTGTTTCCCAAATTCATTCAAAACAAACATTTTTGGGTTGAATTGGAACACCAACTGCGAACCCACCGAAACTCACACCCAACTACACTAAGCCTCCCGCGCCTCAATGGCCGATTACAGCAGCAGAAGGGGGACCAGTGACATAGGATTTGCGGTGCTCAAAAAAGCCAATTGGCATCTCAGGGAAAGGGCGCACCCATCTACTTTTCCTTTACAAGTGCTGAAGTGGGAACACGGCTTAGTGGTGGGAGCTGTTGGGGTTGGGGGAAGAGAGGCATGGGCCGAAGGGGAGGACAGGAAGGCGGCGCCACGGGGCCGAAGGGGAGGACAGGAAGGCGGCGCCACGGGGCCGAAGGGGAGGACAGGAAGGCGGCGCCACGGGGCCGAAGAGGAGGACAGGAAGGCGGCGCCACGGGGCCAAAGGGGAGGACAGGAAGGCGGCGCCACGGGGCCGAAGGGGAGGACAGGAAGGCGGCGCCACGGGGCCGAAGGGGAGGACAGGAAGGCGGCGCCACGGGCCGAAGGGGAGGAACAGGCGGCGTCAAGGGCCGAAGGGGAGGAACAGGCGGCGTCAAGGGCCGAAGGGGAGGAAAAGGCGGCGTCAAGGGCCGAAGGGGAGGAAAAGGCGGCGTCAAGGGCCAAAGGGGAGGAAAAGGCGGCGTCAAGGGCCAAAGGGGAGAAAAAGGCGGCGTCAAGGGCCAAAGGGGAGAAAAAGGCGGCGTCAAGGGCCGAAGGGAGAAAAAGGCGGCGTCAAGGGCCGAAGGGAGAAAAAGGCGGCGTCAAGGGCCGAAGGGAGAAAAAGGCGGCGTCAAGGGCCGAAGGGAGAAAAAGGCGGCGTCAAGGGCCGAAGGGAGAAAAAGGCGGCGTCAAGGGCCGAAGGGAGAAAAAGGCGGCGTCAAGGGCCGAAGGGAGAAAAAGGCGGCGTCAAGGGCCGAAGGGAGAAAAAGGCGGCGTCAAGGGCCGAAGGGAGAAAAAGGCGTCGTCAAGGGCCGAAGGGAGAAAAAGGCGTCGTCAAGGGCCGAAGGGAGAAAAAGGCGTCGTCAAGGGCCGAAGGGAGAAAAAGGCGGCGTCAAGGGCCGAAGGGAGAAAAAGGCGGCGTCAAGGGCCGAAGGGAGAAAAAGGCGGCGTCAAGGGCCGAAGGGAGAAAAAGGCGGCGTCAAGGGCCGAAGGGAGAAAAAGGCGGCGTCAAGGGCCGAAGGGAGAAAAAGGCGGCGTCAAGGGCCGAAGGGAGAAAAAGAAGGCGTCAAGGGCCGAAGGGAGAAAAAGAAGGCGTCAAGGGCCGAAGGGAGAAAAAGAAGGCGTCAAGGGCCGAAGGGAGAAAAAGAAGGCGTCAAGGGCCGAAGGGAGAAAAAGAAGGCGTCAAGGGCCGAAGGGAGAAAAAGAAGGCGTCAAGGGCCGGCGGGGGCGAAAGAAAGGTAAGGGCTGGTAGAAGGAGAAAACCTAATGGCTGGGGGGAAATTAAGATCCGGTAGAAAAAAAATAAGGGCTGGGGTTAGAGGGAAAAATAGCAAGAACTGGTGGAAAAAAAATAACGGTTGGGTTAAGGAGGACTCAAATTGGGGTAGAAATACAGGATAAGGCGGGCGAGAGGGTTAAGGTAAGAAAAAAGGGTTCTGGATGGGAAGGAATAAAGCTGGGGGGGGGGGGTCACTTTTTTGCCCTTAATGAGGCATTCTAATTCTGAATTTGCACATTAGCAGCCGCTGCGTCCTCTCCCCCTTTTATCATGTAACTGTTGACACTAGAAATAAGAGATAATTAACTATTAAAATATGTATCTAACTACACTAAAGTGTACGAAATACAAAATAACAACCAGCCCCCCGGCCGCCTGCTCACCCAGAGATGGCCCCGTGTTCCCACACTGCTTAAACTGAGCACTTTGCAGCACCGAGGACGCCTTAGGACGCGCTTTGATGTGCGTTTAGATCCAATCAGGCGGCAGCTTATATTTCTACCCCTCTCCCCCTCATCAGTGACTTACGTAATGGCAAAACTTCCACTTTGTTCCTAATTCTTTTTCCCTTCAGAGCAGAACTCTCTTGACATTTTGCGGGGTTATTCTCCATGTTTTACAGATTACGTTAGGAAGGATGCTTCTGGGTGAAGTATGGACCATCTCAGTAATTACCATGCAGAGATTAATCAAACCGTGTCGGGAATTACAGGTACTTGCAAACGAGCGTCAGGACGTGCAAACCCTTGTCATGTCGTAATGAATGGTGCGGGCGGAATAAGCCAGAGCAGCAGATGAAGCTAAACTCATTTTACACCTCTACCCATCGGAAACCGGACTTGGATTACATGACTCTGTCTTCTCAGTCACACCCCAAGCAGCACCCGTGCTGCAACTTCACTGCCTTATCTGCAACATAAAGAGGTCAGCAGCAAAAATGGCCGATACCGGAGGGAAATAGCACAGGGTGACGGGACAGGATTCGCTTACTGATCCCCTCAGCTCTTACTGCCCCCCATACAGGGGTACAAGTGAATTCCAAGTGGGCCGAGTGGAGAGTAAAGTGACTCCCAGATCTGCTGCAGACCGGGGAAGGCAATCAGCGAACGCGTTACCTGCAGATGTAAATAAGCGCGCTCTCTCAATTTGTTTATAAATTGCATTGGATTACAATCTATCAAGGTAATAGATTGGAGAGATGCTCCACATGGTGTCAGATGAAGAATGGCAGCGGCTCCGCCATCCGTCACACAGGCGCGGCGTTCAGGTGTACGAGGGAGACAGGAACACGATATAATCAGGAAAATAAAATTAAAGGGACTCGATGATCGACAAGCGCAATGAGCGCTGCTGGGGGGTAGAGCGAGACCGGGCATGAATCAAAGCAGCGGAGGCAAAAAGTCTAATTGTATATATAAAACATCTACACCCCCGTTACGGGGACCCCTCTATGGCCAGATCTACATACACAGGGGATGTAAAACAGCTGCACGCCCCTGGGTGACATGCCGGGCTTTTATCATGGGAAGAGAGTCTGAAGGGTTTTTAAAGATGAACCATCTCAGATTTATCCCCCTTCGTGTGACCCCATGTCTGTACAATCACTGAAAACACAATGGACATATAAAAATAACAAGAACTACAATGATGTGGTTACATAAGTGATCAAATCCTCTTAGATTCGGCTAATTCTGTACACAACCACATCCCTGGTCACATGTGCCCTCCTGATAACTAGTAGTCGGCACTCCGCTGCCATTATTTACAGTAACCTCGATTCCCCCTGTATAAAGTTCGGTTCTTCTAGGAGGACTTTCCTGAAATTTTCTTAGTTGGTCGTGAAGATTGGCTGTAAGATCAGCCCATCAAAGGGGTCTGATTGTTGGAAGGAGTCAGTCAGGAGAAGGAGGCCAAGACATCTCCAAGACATTACATCTACCATGGAGGACAGTGAAGACGTCATCAAGAAGGGGATTAAACTTGGCCCAACAGTGACATCACCAACAACTGGACGTCCGTCAGAAATGGATGAAAAAACCAGAAGATAATTGGTCTGAGAGGCCAAAAGGCCAACAGCAATATTAAAGGAGCTGCAGGAGTTTCTGGCAGTACTGGTTGTGTAGTCATGTGACAACCATCTCCCGTGTTCTTCATATGTCCGGGCTGTGGGCTGGGAGGAAGTGGGCGGGGGGGGGGGGGGGCAAGATGGAAGACTTTTCAAACCAAGAAGAACATCCAAGCCCACTAAGTTTTGCCAAAACTACATCGACTCTTCCAGAAGTCTGTGGGGAACGTGTTCTGTCTGAGGAGACCGAGGGGAAACTTGGCCAGAATTCCAAAAGGTATATTTGGTGTAAAGCCATCTCTGCCATCATAGAAGGCCCCCAGACCCGCAGTGACGATGGTGGGGGCAGCATTAGGTTTTGGGGCTATTTTCGGCTGCTGAAACTAAGGCTTTGGTCAAGATGGAAGGAATTATGAACAGTTCCAAATATCGATCCATTTTGGTACAAAACCTTCCGGCCTCGGCTAAAAAGATGCAGAGGAATTACACCTTTCAGCACTACAACGACTCAAGGCAGACGGCCAAATCACCAGGAGAATGGCTTCACCAGAAGGTCAAAGCTTTGGGTCCAGCCAGAGCTCAGATCTAAACCTCATTGAAGATCTGAGGGTTGACCTGAAGAGGGCGCTACACACAAGATGCCCTCGCAATCCGATTGATTTGGAGCACTTTTGCTATACGTGTGTGCGCTACTGTAGAGGGAATTAGAAACTAAGAAAATAGTACTAATATGTGGTGCCCAAAACACCATCCAGCGACAACATACAACTGCCACTAATTGCCCTTATATTACCGCCACACATCAAAGGATCAAGTCTGAAGCCATCAGACCGAAAAGTGCTGAGAGATCAGGGCTCTAAAATGAAAAATATTACCTGGGAGCCAAATAAAAAAAGTCTAGCTGCCAAATTAAAAAAACAATCTTGCCCCCCAGAAGAAGTTGTCATTTTGCTGTAAAACTCGTCCTGCGGTTCCCTCTCAGGCAGATCTGTAAATGATGGGAGTTGTGATGATTAGATGGACGGTCTTGTCACTGGAGGCCCTAATAGTGGTCCCCCCCTTGGCCTATAAGAGGCTCTCGGAGCCTCCTTGTGTGTAGTGACCTCTTCTTCCGCTTGTTGAGCTTGTTGGCCACTAGACACCTCTATGACTCAGAAGAGATTTCACCCTGTTACCAGAGGGGGGCGCATTATTGGGATGGGAGGAAATCCCAACTGCTCGCCTCTTTCCTGCGCTTACTACACGCTAGAACAGGAGCGGGATTAGGATTTCCTCCTGGCATCCAGAACCCCTGACTGCGTCCGCATTACTGTGAGAGACATCTGCGGGGGGGGGGGGGGGGGGACAGACAATGCAAGGGGTGGCCGGGCCGCGGGAGGCTAATTGCAACTGGCAAAGAGACCTTCTAGTCTTGTCATGAGCCCCAAATTACGGGTTGCATTGGCGACCATACTGGTCACCATCTGGGGCCCTGAAGTGCCAACATGAAAACATTCAGTGCCCATGTCAGTGTGCAAATATAATACTGCCATACAGCGCCAACCCAATATGACCACAGAGTGCAAAATACAGGGCGTTTCAAGAAGATGGACCCAATTTTAAATCGCTCTCTCTCTGCAACCGCGAACCACTCACGAATGAAACTCTTACTAATTGAAGTGGGGGGCAAGGAGTTTCGAGTGATTGCGGCCGATGCCTCCTCCAGCCTCAGTCATTCGCACGTTGCTGAATTGCAGAACACAAAATGCCTTCAGAATCACCAATACGGAATCCACAATTGCGTTGTGGCGAGCGTTTCAACAGAGTTTTGACAAAGAGCATTTTTCGTCGGTACTGACAATTTGAGGAAACGGCTGTTCATGTAATGGGAAGAGCGCAGGCGGCCGCACGCTTCAGAGGAAACGTGAGCACAATTCAAGAGTGTCGGCGTAGATCGCGCAAATCTACTTGTCGTGCCAGCCGAGAACCTGCGATCTCTCATACAACTGGCTGGCGTGTGTTCAGGTGATGTTGAATCATGAGGCCATATTGGGCACAGCTGGTACGGGGTCTTCGTGCCGGCGACAAAGGAAGGACGTAGAATTTAGTGATGTGATGTCACAGAACATGGAGGACGGCGGCGCCTCACCAGGTCTGATTTTTAGTGATAAAGCAACGTTTCCCCCAAGCAGTAACGTTATCCGTCACAACGTTTGCATGTGGGAACATCCGCGCAAAACTGGAGCGCATGACTGCAATTCTTCGAAAGCGAATGCGTTTTTGCGCCATTTCTCAAAAAAAGGCTTGTGGCCCTTTAGTTTTGAAGGGAAAGGGGTTATGTGGCAAACGTGTCCCCAAGTGCTGCACAACTCAATGGAGATTCACGTGACTTCATTCTTCAGCAAGATGGAGCACCGCCATGTTGGCACGGTCAGGCGTGACGTGTTCTACATGACACACTGCCTCGATGTTGGCTAGATCGCACGGGACCCCAAATCTTAGCGCTACGCTCTTAGCCCTCAAGATCCCCCGACATTACACTCCGTGACTTCTTCTTGTGAGGATACATTAAAAATCGTGTTATTGTGCCGCCATTAGTGACTAATCTGGATGATCTCAAAAACGGAATCGCAGTGACCTCGGTGGAAGACGACGCTGGGAGAGGCATTCTGGACGAATTCAACCGTTGCCTCTCTGTTCACCCGGTGGAGGGCACAGAGGGCGGTTATACCCGGGGGGGAAACTAGATAACTCCGTAAACTATTGGCAACTTCAAGCGGATCCTTAAAAAAGTTAAGTAAGCTTTCTGTTCATTTTCATTTTTCAGCATTTTAAGAAGCCCATTTTTTGTCCTGCTTGGCTGGCTGATCTCTCCGTCGTCTCCGGCCGCTGCATGGAGTCAGAAAGAAAAACGGAAAACAACAAACTGAAGAAAACTGATAGATTTCTGGGTTTTTTTCAGTCTCGCATTGACTACAAAAAACAGATCCGGTTCATAAACTGGAAGCTAAAGTGCGGCCGGACTGGAGACGAGTTCCTCCACTTCAGCGCATTTCTATGGGCAGAAAAACCAATGTTTTCTCTCCATTTTGCCGTTCAAACGACAGAAAAGCCAGATGGAAAGCAAAAATGCTCGTGTGAAATGGTCCTAATAGCACCGCCAAGAGCCTGGATAACACCGCCATACAGCGCCCACATAGTGGGGCTATACAATACCACATTAAATACGGTCAGACTGAGCCAAGATGTATAAACAGTGTGATGCCATCATACAATACTGTCATACAGTGCCAAGCGAACAGTTATACAATACCACCTGTAATACTAATCTCATACAGTACCATACAATGCCAACACAATCTGATCAGAGTGCCCAATAGTACCATAAAATGCCTACATGACATTGCCATACCGTGCTGTATAGTACTACATATACTGTAATACTATCACACAATGCTTACATAACACTGCCATAGTGGGCCCAGTGATCAATACCACATATAATACAGTCATCCACTGCTCAGATAATAGAGCTGCATACTACTACATCTAATACAACCATACAGTGATGACATAATACTGCCGTTAAGTACACACATTACTACATATAATACCGTTGTATACACTGCTAGGATAATATACTATATATAACTGTACTATATATATAATACTGTTATATAGTACCAAATCTAATACTACCATACAATACTCTCATAAACCTGCCATACAGTGCCACCCCCATAGTGCTATCTAGTACCAAATGGAATTGTTTCAATGTGTGCCTATATACTGATCACTGCATTAGGAACACCTAATCAATAACGGGTTGGTCCACCTTTTTGGGTCACCACAGCTTTCACACATTAAGGAAAAGATTCCACAAGGTGGTGAACCTCCTCCATACACACCTCGCCCCGTGCCCGCGGCAGCAGCTCTGTCGGCTGGCGCACATTTCGGGGATAAGTGGGAGCAGATCTCACAGCCCTTCCAGCAGATCCCAAACATGTTCAATGGGGTTACAGTCTGATGAGTTTGGATGCCAAAGCAGTGTGGAGAACTCACTGTCCTGTTCCTCCAACCGCTACCTAGTGATCCGAGCTCGATGACATGCAATGATGTCCTGGTGAAAGATGGCACTGTGGTTGGGGAAGACTTACTGAAGATATGGAGGCAGATGGTCAGCTAACAGGTCCTGTAGTGTTCACCATTCCAGAATTGTGGTATGATGACCAACAGTTCTAGGCCAAGTCGGGAATCCACTCCCCAGACCATGGCACCACCACCAGCGGTCTGTTGAACCCCATCCGTGCACCCATGGGATACGGCTATGCAGTTTAGGCCAGATGCGGACGCGGCCATCCATATGGTTCAGCAAGAAACAGGACTCATCTCTCCAAATGACCTTCTGCCATGTGTCCAAGGTCCATTGACGTCTTTCCTAGGCTCATGCAGAATGCTGTTGGCGATGACACGGAGTCATCTGAGGCATCCTTCCGCTATTAAACCCCACTCGAAGCAAGATCCACTGCATGGTCGTTGTGGAACATTGTCTACCTTACCGATTGTTCTAGTGCTGGGTCAGTCGGTCCCCTGTGGCACGTCATTGCTCAGATACCAGACTTACGACCCAACCCTTGCCTCTAGTATCAACCACATTTGGCCTCCGCTGTGTGATCTTCTGTCTGAGGTCTGTGCTTGGTTCAACCGGTCTTGGGACACTCTTGATACTGCGGTTCGGGAACAGCCAACAAGTGCGACTGTTTCAGAAATACTGGCAGGACTCCTCTGGGTGCCAACAATCTGCCCGCAGTCGAAGTCACTCAAGTCACCATGTTTACCCGCGACTGCCAAATGTTACCTTCTGCTGCACAGAAGAGAGGACAGGTCATTATCCGAGAGCAGATCGTGAGACGGGCATCACGTGGTACCGCGTTACTGGTCACAAGATGTCACGTGCCGGCTGTTCCTTGTGGTGCCAAACCCTTGCGTAAAGCCTTCACAATGTTCTATGGTGCCCAAATAATACCTCCAAGTGGCACCAGGAGAAAAAAGAAACAACTTAAGATTGACATACATACTGGCAATAGCGGGTGGTTCCAAGCGCATGGAATAAAATTTAAAAGGACAGCACATGGCCCAATTTAGGAAGTAGTAAAACAGAGTAACACGATTGTAACATTAGTGCTACATCACAGTGCCGAATGAAGGTGAACGCAGCTCTAGAAGTGACTGGAGTATAAGATGAAGCGTTATGGCGTCAGGTGAGGTGATGCATCCCAGACAGGTAAATGTGCCGTGGCCCTTTAAATACATCAGGCTGAGGCATATAGCGTGATAAAAGAGAGTTCAGCCTGCAGCGGGTACGTGTCGGCCTGCTGAACAGCGGGCGGCCCTTTTTTTGGGGGGGTGGGGGTGCTTTGACGCTAATTGGAGGCGACACTGAATATATTGTGCATCTCTTACCGCCGATTACCGTTTCTTAATTACCGCCAGCCTATTGCCTTCCTCCATTGTCTGCTGATCCGATTTGGCCGCCTGTCCCCCAGAAGCAGGTGTTCACTTTACTTTTTAATTAGAAGCCCAGAAACACGGAGTTTTCTTTTTCATATTCTTCCCCTGAGGCAGAACCAGATCTGCTTCCCAAAACGTCTTCATTCTGCGCTCTGGACTTTGTCTGCGAGGAGGCAGCGGCGCGGCAGGAACAGCTCAATCTCCACCATCACCGTGCAAGGAACAGTTCTGCAAATTCCTAACAGTCTCTCTATCACTTCCTCGGCATCTGTAAGATCTCTGCTTGCTGACTGTGGATGGGAACATATCTACTTGCATCAAGAGGCTGAACAACCTACTTTGTTTCCCAACGCGTCTCACAGCTGAGGGTCTGTTACAATTATATCAAAGCTACACAATCCTCTGCGACTTCAGACTGATATGATATATGAGAGCAGGTAACTATCAGGTAGGATAGATGTGGGTCACAGAGGATTGTGTAGACTGGATACAAATGTAACAAACCCTCAGCGGGGAGAATTTAAAGGAGTTGCCCAGCTACTTGTCAAACTCCCGCCTAAACGATGCATTGTGCTAAAATAACAGATAGCAGTACTTACCCCCCTCCTCTGCCGCTGTCATTAAACGCTGCAGCCCTGCCGTCCTCCCGCCATTTGCTGGGGCAGGTGATGTCACCCGACTGCTGCAGCCAATCAGAAGCTGCAAACCAAATTCTTGGACTTTTGCAGACACAGCGATATCGATTTTTTTTTTTTGTTTCTTTTAAACTTTTTACAAGATTATTCAAAAAGGGTTCATTTCTAAATGTTTACTACTTTCTTTCTATTTTTTCTAAACTTTACTACAACTTTTTTTTACTTTTTGTTGTTTAGTCCCCATAGGGGACTTGAACTTCTGATCATCTGATAGTAATACTATAGTACTGCATTATACAGCATTCTATCAACCAAACGACATGCCCAGACTGCATTGTGGGGGGGGTAACCGTTTGACAGCGGCATTTAAAGGGCTAACAGCCATTCATGCTGATTGAAGCCGTTGCCTGCAGGTGTCAACCCTCAAAGATGGCCGACACCCACTGTAGATGTAGTGGGCTCAGCTCCTGAGCCCGCAACCTACATACGGCACACGTCAGGAAGGAGTTAAATGACGTCAATTGGGTCTCCTTCCATTTTTTGGACGAGTGTAAAAAATGGATTACATCCCGGTGACACTCGCATGTTAAGATGAAAAAAACGTGAAAAACCTCATGTAAAACGCAGCGATGAAACCGGACGGATTTTCACCAAGCAAAATTCCACTCGCTTGTGTGATTAAGGCCTTAAGGCCACAAAAACGGACGGACTGTAAGTTGTGCGTCCTCCGCGTGCATTTTGTGCCGCTGTGTATTATAACTTCCATGCGTCAAGAAAAGATCAAAAAACCCGTATGTACCCCCAAAATGGTACCAATAGAAACTAAAGCTCGTTACGCAAAAAACAAGCCCTCGCGGAGCGCCGTCCGTGGAAAAATAAAGTTCAGGGGCTCCCGATGGAGCAATACAAAAAAATATATATTCTTCATTGTGCAAGTAGAAATATAATCGTATCGACCGGTGGGGGAACACGTAGGTGATTTAGGTTGTAATAAACAAAAGGGGCAGGATTGGTGTCCTCCCTGTCGGCCCTCCAAAAATAAAATGAATAAAACTTCTAAAATACATTACATGTACCCAAAAATGGTGCCAATAAAGACTTCAGCTCTCCGAGCGAAAAACCGCCCACATACAGCCGGGCGGATGGAAACATAATAAAGTTCTGGCTTTTAAATGGGGAAGAAAAAAATCCCCCAAAAATCGTTGCATCTGTAGGTCCAAAACCGGCCACGTCACTAAAGGGTTAAAGGGCTTATATGATTCTCTAAAATGTAGATGAGTGGGGTCCGACCCCCGGCACAAACGCCAATCATTTGTTTAACGGTACTGTGGTGCTCCCTTCAATATTTACCGGGCGCAGCGCCGCCATTTCATTGGTGGTTGCGCCTGGTATTGCAATTTACTTAGGATGAGCTATAAACACACAACTCTGCAAACCTCCCATTCACTGACAACAAGCAGCGGACAGAATAAGTGAAAGCGCCCTCGGCAGTAAGGGGTTAAGGCGTGCAGGAAGTGTCCCCCTGGCACAGTGCTGTGACGCGAGTCCCTCCGTGGGTCACCGAGCATCTCTTCCACCTGAGTAAGCGGCGGCCCAGGTGCCCTGGATAAGGATGCCATGAGTGCTGCTGCTGCCTGACGAGGCGGCTTTCTGCTCCGCAGGGAGACACGAGTGCCGACTACCCGCTGTCCGTGAGCTAATGGCCGAGGCGTGCGCTCCGTCCCGATCCATTACCTCTCTGCGGCTCGGCAGGGAGCAGACACGAACATGCACCCGCTACATCACATGACTACAGGAGAGGCAGCACACAGAGGGTTAAAGGGCGGGAGCGCAGAAGTGCGATCTCCCCAGTAATCCCAAATCCTTGAGTCGTCGCATCTGACAAGTTCTAAGATTTCTAGTCCCCATTATTTGCCTTGTGTGCGTCGGGGAAAGCTGGGTGACGAGCAATATGGCCGCCATCATGGCTGCTACCCAGATTTCCAAGACTCCAGAACGTCTTATCTACAGTCGGGGTTATCAAGAACGCCATACATACCAGCAACATGGCGGAGGTCCCGTTGGGTCTTGATAAATGAATGGTCATCTCTGGGAACATGCGGTCAATCCGGGTAATTACATCATCAATGTACCTGGGAAGGTGAAAAGAGGTGAATTATTTAAAGGGACAGTAAACCAGTAGCTTATAATAGTGCGGAAGCATTATAAGACCAGCCTCTGATATCAGTCACATGTATGTTATCTCTAGAGGTTACATCAGTACTGGAGTGTTACAAAAGGAACAGCTGATATCAGTCACATATGTCATCTCTGGAGGTTATATCAGTACTGGAGTGTTATAAGCGAAGCAGCTGATATCAGTCACATATGTCATCTCTGGAGGTTACATCGGTACTGGAGCGTTATAAAAGGAGACTCTGATATGAGTCACATGTATGTTGTCTCTGGAGGTTATATCAGTACTGGAGTGTTATAAGAGGGGCGGCTGATAGTCACATATATGTCATCTCTGGAGGTTATATCAGTACTGGAGCGTTATAAGCGGAGTGGCTGATATCAGTCACATATGTCATCTCTGGAGGTTATATCAGTACTGGAGCGTTATAAAATCAGACTCTGATATGAGTCACATGTATGTTGTCTCTGGAGGTTATATCAGTACTGGAGCGTTATAAGAGGGGTGGCTGATATCAGTCACATATATGATGTATCTGGAGGTTATATCAGTACTGGAGCGTTATAAGAGGGGTGGCTGATATCAGTCACATATATGATGTATCTAGAGGTTATATCAGTACTGGAGCGTTATAAGAGGGGTGGCTGATATCAGTCACATATATGATGTATCTGGAGGTTATATCAGTACTGGAGCGTTATAAGAGGGGTGGCTGATATCAGTCACATATATGATGTATCTAGAGGTTATATCAGTACTGGAGCGTTATAAGAGGGGTGGCTGATATCAGTCACATATATGATGTATCTAGAGGTTATATCAGTACTGGAGCGTTATAAGAGGGGTGGCTGATATCAGTCACATATATGATGTATCTGGAGGTTATATCAGTACTGGAGTGTTATAAAATCAGACTCTGATATGAGTCACATGTATGTTGTCTCTGGAGGTTATATCAGTACTAGATTATAAGAGGAACAGCTGATATCAGTCACATATTTGTCAACTCTGGAGGTTACATCGGTACTGGAGCGTTATAAGACGAGCCGCTGATATCAGTCACATATCTACTCCAGAGCTGCATTTACAATTCTTCTGCTAGTTTCCCATTACCAGAGACAAATGCATTGTGGGAATGTAATGACAGTAAGAGCCCGTTTGTTACATTCTACATCATCTTTGCGCTACCAGCAGACATTTTCCTGCTGCTTTGGATGTGACTAGAGGCTAAAACACAATGAAACAGTAAACCTGTGTGAGTGAAGCAGAGTGACTAAACTTTCTTGGCAGCGGGGTTCTCCTTTATTCCACGGCTGCGTCGTGTAAATTACGGCTGCTAATTAGCGAGGTGCCCATCCAACCTGGGCGAGGAGCGCACACCGGAGACACTTGTTTGCTGAACTGGTGACACATGATGGCGGCGGTTCCCACTTTTTGCCGTGATGAGTGACAGCCGGCACATTACCGCAGTCCCGCCGCCGTCCGCCGCTCGCACTTTCTGTGCTCAGCAGTCTTGTCGCTTTGCAGGAGAACAAAGGTCACCGCTAACTATATGCTAATAGAGACATCAGGAATTTCAATCCAGCCAAACCACAATCAATACCCATCTCCAGCGCTGGACACCGGCCGGACTCTGCAGAATGTAATGAAGCGGGCGCGGGCCAGCAGATCTGCAGGGCGAAGGCAAAACAAATGGGAGAGGAGGGGGGCGGACACAGCCAGCCGCTGCCAGGATGCCAACGCTGAGCTAAGCCCAAGGAAACACAAGGCTGAACTTTTCACTACGAAGTGAGTCGTACAATGCCCACCGAGGCTGAACTAAGGGGCACCACTGTGCCCACCTCCAGAGCGCCAGTCAGTCAGAGGCGCGTTGTACACCACTAAGAAAGATGGCGCACATTTCACCCTCTGCTGAATGACAGAAGTTCACAAATGGGACCGACTTACATGGTGCCATTTTTCAGCCCATGCCTGGCTGGCACTTTGGGAGGGCATTTATTGTAGGGGCAATTACATGGTCTGGGGTATTATCAGGGAGGCTGCGACAGCTCCAGCCCAAACGTAGTGCCAAGGTGTGGGGATGGCAGCATGACTGCAGCATCAGACTGCATACACTGACTGTCAGTAACCTCCCTCCCCAGAAGAAGTAATAATATATATATATAATATGTCAGTAACCTCCCCAGGAAGTAGTCGGAGTGATGAAGCGTTCTCTGTCAGAGCAAAAGCATCATTTATCGTGGAGAACCGACCCCTTGTAGAGAGGCTCTAGTACCCTGTTGTACAGCCTCTAGCTTGGATACAAGATGTGATACAGGCTGGCATGGAGGCTCTGGTACCCTGTTGTACCGCCTCTAGCTTGGATACAAGATGTGATACGGGCAGGCATGGAGGCTCTAGTACCCTGTTGTACTGCCTCTAGCTTGGATACAAGATGTGATACAGGCGGGCATGGAGGCTCTAGTGCCCTGTTGTACCGCCTCTAGCTTGGATACAAGATGTGATACAGGCGGGCATGGAGGCTCTAGTGCCCTGTTGTACCGCCTCTAGCTTGGATACAAGATGTGATACAGGTGGGCATGAAGGCTCTAGTACCCTGCTGTATCGCCTCTAGCTTGGATACAAGATGTGATACGGGGGCATGGAGATTCTAATACGCTGTTGTACCGCCTCTAGCTTGGATACAAGATGTGATACTGTTGGGCATGAAGGCTCTAGTACCCTGTTGTACAACCTCTAGCTTGGATACAAGATGTGATACAGGTGGACATGGAAGCTCTAGTACCCTGTTGTACCACGTGTAGCTTGGATACAAGATGTGATACGGGCAGGCATGGTGGCTCTAGTACCCAGTTGTACCGCCTCTAGCTTGGATACAAGATGTGATACAGGCAGGCATGGAGGATCTAGTACCCTGTTGTACCGCATCTAGCTTGGATACAAGATGTGATATGAGGGGCATGGAGGATCTAGTACCTAGTTGTATCGCCTCTAGCTTGGATACAAGATGTGATATGAGGGGCATGGAGGATCTAGTACCTAGTTGTATCACCTCTATCTTGGATACAAGATGTGATACGGGCGGGCATGAAGGCTCTAGTACCTTGTTGTACCGCCTCTAGCTTGGATACAAGATGTGATATGAGGGGCATGGAGGATCTAGTACCTAGTTGTATCGCCTCTAGCTTGGATACAAGATGTGATATGAGGGACATGGAGGATCTAGTACCTAGTTATATCGCCTCTAGCTTGGATACAAGATGTGATACGGGCGGGCATGAAGGCTCTAGTACTCTGTTGTACCGCCTCTAGCTTGGATACAAGATGTGATATGGGCGGGCATGAGGGTTCTAGTACTCAGTTGTACCGCCTCTAGCTTGGATACAAGATGTGATATGAGGGGCATGGAGGATCTAGTACCCTGTTGTACCGCCTCTAGCTTGGATACAAGATGTGATATGAGGGGCGTGGAGGATCTAGTACCCTGTTGTACCGCCTCTAGCTTGGATACAAGATGTGATATGAGGGGCGTGGAGGCTCTAGTACCCTGTTGTACCGCCTCTAGCTTGGATACAAGATGTGATATGAGGGGCGTGGAGGATCTAGTACCCTGTTGTACCGCCTCTAGCTTGGATACAAGATGTGATATGAGGGGCATGGAGGCTACCTGCACAGTAACAGGCAGAGGGGGATAAGAGAGTCCCATTCTGGAGATCGGCGGGGGTCTCTGTGGCAAGACCCCCACCAATCAAGTTGTTTTTTTCTGTAAAACACATCACAGTCAGAATCACAGATTTACGAGTGCGATATCAGCCTGCGTTTCTAAGACCGATAGCGCGTTTGCCCGTGTGAATACACCCTTAGGGGGCGCTCACACATGGCAGATTTCCTGCAGATTCCCAGCTGTCGAAAATATTTCCGCAGCAAATCGACGCCACCCGATGCGGATTGTGACAAGGACTTCGGTGCGGAATTACTGTCGATTTTTCCACTTTGGGAAGTCGGCCACATGTGAACACGCCCTAATGGAGCGCGAACACGGTGCGTCCCGGACATGGCTCACATGTGCATTGTACAGCCATCAAACTACGTCAGAGCTTGCAAATGCAAACAGCGGTAAGTACAGGTGCAGCCCGGCAATTAGCGGTAAAGCCTGTGCGCTCCCCGTGGCTGGGGCGCCACGCGTACGGGAACCCTACTGCTCTTTTCTACTAATGTCGCAGCGGTCTAGCAGGTATATAGGAGTCAGCCGTCGGCCCCACAGGTAGGGATCGCCGGTCCGCTACACGACTCTGCCAGGAACCTTGTTGTTCCTTCCCGCAGCAGCAATAACCACAGCGCGACGGAGCGCGTTTCTGAGCCGCTGAAGTTGTGATTAACGTCTGGACAGATGGTGACGAGTTTCAGCCTGACCCCTCTTCTTCTGGGGCTGGATGGCTTCCAGCGTTGGTGCGATGCCGCTCAGCTTCAGAGAGATTTAAATAGCAATGAATCCCACACAACGTGCAGGAGACATGCTGTTCATTTCATACACCCCTGCAAAGTGGAGAAAGTAGGCAGCGCTGGCACCGAGACAGCGGCGTGGATTAATCACATCAGAAAATGGAGAGCGGCGGCTGCGGAGTGGACCTGTGACACGCAACGTGCCGCAAAGACGGTGCGGGAACCGTTAGCTGCCTCTCATGTGTAGCTCCATCTCTGAGGATCTTACAAGGGACTTTCTTAAATGGGTATTCATGCAATTATGGAAGCGTCCTAGGAGCGGGATCAGCGGCGCTCCAGCTTTGTAGCACAGAGAGCGAGGGGTTAATCCCCGTACATTTTACACACGTTGCTGGAAGCTTTCCAAATGTATCCTGTTCATAAGTGTCCGATCCCGTCGGCGCAGCGCCGTCAAGACGTGTACTTTATGAGGGTGGAGTTCTTCTCAAGTCATCCATTTATGTGAATGTGAGTGAGCTGTAGTACCAGGCGCAGCCACAACAGTATGTACAGCGCTGTGCCTGATTAATCAATGAAGAACTCGATCGGTGGGAGTGCCATCAGCAACTGTCTAATGCAATTCCTTGCCATTTTTAAGACTTCTGCTGGCTGCCAGTGAACAGAAATATTCTTGCTTACGTCTGAAAGCCAAGACGTTGTCCTGATTATGTCCAATTGACACAGCTGAAGTGACTGTTACAGTATCAAACCTCTCACAGACATGAGCAAGAAACACCTCTGTGAAAAGTAGGTGACCATACAGAAGGTGCATCGGGGCAAAGAGGTGCCATAAACAAGAGTCTCCACCAATGAAGAACCCCGTCTTCTGCGAGTGGCTCTTGCCCTGGTGGACTGGAGCTGCGGGTGAAGGTTTAGTTCCCCAGCTCGGAGGAGTACTGGCTTTCATTAAAGAGACCCAGATGGTGAATGGAGACTCATTGCTTCATGGGAGAAAGTATGAAAATTAGCTCAGGTCTGCGAAATGTGAGACTCGTCCCCCACGGGAAGAGCGACCCCTTAGTAGACAGACTCTTTTGGGGTTCCTGCCCCTTATGACTACAGATGGGATTATATGGGTTGCGTAGATAAAAGGACTTAATTCAGGGGTGAATGGATACAGTTTTCATTGAGGAGACTCGTTTTCAGGCAATGCTCCATGGGAAACAATTATGCAAATTAGTCCACGTCAGCCAAACTGGGGACTCTTCCAAAGCAAAGAGCAACCCCTCTGGGCGACTCTTCAGCTTGCTGTGTTTGCGCACTCTCCCATTTACCTCTATGACAGAGCGGACAGAAAAGAGTCGCTCTGTGTGCGCACAACAACTTCATGGTGACAAAGTCCAGGAATCGGGGCCCAGTGAGTCTGACACACGGCTCCCCGGACTCCTCGCAAAGCAGTTTATGGGGCTTACATGTGCTGACGGACTCCCTCTACGTTCCAGGTGAAGAGCGGAGAGAAGTGTTTGTCTCGGAGACTTTGAGGAGAGTCGGCATGAGAGATTTCTTAGGATCCCAATCCAACCACCACGCAGAACGGCGCCGAGCCTCTCAGCCATCCGCCGCAGTAATTAGTTCCGCCGAAGGTGTCAAATAATATCAGAAAAAAATTCTCAAAAATAAACAAAAATTTCCACATTCATAAAAACGAAGCGGCGCGCAAATTAATATCTGCCGCGTGTCCCCGCCGCATCCTGATGATTACCCCCCGCCCTTTGCGAGGTGGAAATTCTGATTTATTTATTAACCTCTGAAGAAGAAGAGGAGCCGATAATTCCGTCGTGTGCGCAGCTGTCTCCAGCGCGAGTTTTTACATGTCAGCACGTCAGCCGCCACCGTCCTTCCAGCAACACCAATTAACAATGTTTAATAAGGCAGAAGAGAGCAGAATGCTCAGTGATATTCCCGCCGCTGAGAATGCAATGGAGTCGATTTCCCTGGGGGAACGGGCCGGGTGAACCTGGGGAGCGGGACGGAGCAGCCGGGGTCCCGCAGCAGATGTGACAAGGAGAAAGCAGAGGATGCGGAAGAGCAGGAAGAGCCCCCAGGAAAAAGATCCATCTTCTCCGCGGGTGAAGAGCAATATGGCGCCCACTTGGCTCTGCCCACATCGGTGTTGGAGGACTCTTCAGAGGATGCGCTGCAGGTCTGCCATGAAATGCACTGCGAGAGGTCCTGCAGGGAGGACTACTTCTTGTACAATGCTGGAAGGAAAAAAGATGGACCCTAACATAGTCAATGGGGTCCCGTCGGTGGCCTTTGGTTCAGCCATGAAACGGATCCGTTTGGCCAGAGGATTCCCCTGTCCTGCCCCCGTAACGCAGGTGTGAACAGAGCTATACCCCCCCGGGGCAAGTGGATTATATGGAGTGTATGGCTGTCCGGTACCGGGAGCGCCGCGGCTCTTTTATCCGGTGGTGGTCCCGCGGGTTTAGGAGCAGCCCAGTGAATATTCATGTTGGCCGTATCTTAACCCCTTAGTAACCAACCTATTTTGTGCCTAAAGGACCAAGTGATGTTCACTGCCGCAGTGTGTGAGCCACAACTCGCCGTCAGGGACAAGTTGTATATTCCGCTGGCCGCGCTCCGGGTTCCATATTATATTATGTGTTGTAGGACTTTTATTCCCAAAATTGCGCCATTGTTTTTTAGCTTTTGTATTCACATCGTTCAGCAGACGGCAAACATAACCCGACAACTTTATCCCATCAGGGGGGCTGATGGGTAACAGGACGAGCCCCCTCCCCTGTCACCTGCCTACATGCTGCAGTTGCTATTGACTCTTGGCATGTAAGGGGTTAAACTGCCAGGATCTGAGGTTTCTCTGTTCCTGGCTGTTAGAGCAGGAGCTGGGCTGTCCGTAGTCGGCCCAGCCATCGCCTTAAAAAAAAGAAGTGCAGGTTCAAAGCCCATTAGTGGGGTCAGTAAAAAGGCGTATTACAGTCACTAAGGGGTTAAGCATGACATTATGTAACTGCACTGTTGGCGATTGTCTGAACACTTGACAAGCAATACTGACAATAACCCTGCAGGGAGCATTCACTGCCCGGCGGGCGCCATCAGCAGGGTACAGGTGGCATTTGTGGCAGCTTCTATCCATTCAATCCTTAAATGAGGCGGATACTCCTAGAATAGCAATTCCTTCGAGCATCATGAAGGCGGCTCCCTTCACTGCCATGGAAAGAGCGTGAAGAACAATATGTAATACGAAAGAGGGGGGAAAAAGGAAACAATGCCAGCTCGCCAACCAATCTCGACAGAGAAAAGCAGCGCAGACAGGTTTGACCCGGTTTGAGTCTTCATCAATCACAGTAAGTTTTGGGTGTCATCAGCAATGCAAAAACCACACAAGACATTATGGAATTGCACTGTTGGCAATTGTCTGGCCATGTTTCCAGTAATCCAATAACCCTACAGGGAGAGCATGCGTTCCCCGCCACTGCTCTGCGGGCGCCATCAGCCGGAGACAGCTGCCATTAATGGAAGCCTGTCTCTATTTAATGGAATGGTGGCAATTCCTTAAGTAACAATTTCATAAAGTCTCAGCCGAGAGGTGAAACTGACCAGGAGTGCGGCCAGACGTTGCGGAGCGGTCCGGCCGTGCAGCCCCGCATCCAGGGCCCTGCCGGACAGAGTAACTTTAGTTGCCAGACTGCTCAGCAAGCAGAATGGCTGCAATTGGAAAGAGGAGAAATTGTGCTCCATCAGCAGCGGCGGCTCCTGCATACAAGAGCGGGATCCATCGGATGGCGCGTGCTGGAGGGGAGCGTTACCTTTAATGCGGGGGGAAGGACCGGGATCCTGTGCCAGGCAGTGATGGATGGGGCGCTATGGTGTCAATGCACAGAATCTCAATACTGTCACCATATCGCGGCACCTGATAAGACTGCACAATGCCGCCGTCCTCCAGGATTGATGGGGCTGAGCGCGGGGCGGCTGTTACACCGCGTGCTCCTGCGCCATTTATCTACCATTAACCAAAGGAGCGGCGAGATCAACTGTCAGCGCTGGGTTAGTGGGGCAGCTCAGGAGGGCATGTACCTGGCACAGCATGGGGATGCACATATAATGCCAGGGTTAACCCCTTCACAGCGGTTTCCAGGAATCTTCATTGATGGTAGCAAAATAAAAGGGGTTTGGATATTTGCTGCAGTACAGGGGGTTCATTTATATAGAGCTGAAGTACCAGGGACCGCCACAGGCATAGCGGCGCTGCTAGGTAGGACCCCTGGGGGTCTGTAGGCCAATCCTAAGCAGAGGTCAGCAATGGATATCCCTTCAATGGAGGGTAAGGCTGGGCTCACAATGGCGCTACCAGGTTCCAATGTCTCAGGAACCGAACGAGAAAAACCGTAAGCGCCAGATCGGAATAAGCCGGACTCAACCAGCGCAAGACTGACCCCATTCACTCACTATAAGGGGATCCGTCTGGTCCCAGCTTATCACCCCATATTTTCCCGGACTAAACCGCACTGAATTCTGCGCTCTTTCATCCGGAATGTTACGCCGGAGGATCTGACTGCAGCTTACAGCGCACATGTGAACAGTGATAGACAAGGAGTAGGGGGCCGGGGTACACGCCGCCGGGACTGGTGGGCATTCCAGCAGTTAAACGCCAATCAGACGGTTAAGGAATATTTGGTAATCGGAGAGGAATCCAGCGGGCACAGATGCAGAACGCCCCACGTACCTCCTCTAATGTGCCAATGCAAAATGAAGCTTTGCATCTACAACCGTTTTGTGTACGCAGCTCTGATGCAGACCTATATACTGTAAGCTATCCTTGCGTGCAGCCTTATCCTGCGCTCACATTTTGTGTTTTATTGTACTTTATGTGCGTTCAGAAACGCACAGAAAGTGTTCCCAGGACTTTATATATTCACGTGTTCCGCCTAGTTTACGGACCGCGACATCAGGCGGACAGAAGATCGGGTCCGATTCCGTCCTGAATGGAATTTCTGGAGTAATGGACGGCGGATTAATGGAATGTTACAGATCGTTGAGGCCTCACCATACAAATCCATCCACTGGGGCCCCCAGCGATCCCGCCGCACAGCCCCGCCGACGCATTGATAGCATCTTACATAAGAAGCTATTTACAGCCACGACGCACGGATCTCAAGTTCTGGAAGGGAAGAGATTTGAAGACGTGACGTCAGTACCTGCGGGGGGGGGGGGGGGGGGGGGGGAGCTGCTAAAACCCCATCTTGTACTCCATAAGTTGCTTCTATTCCCATTACGGGTAAACGTGTTGAAAGCTCCCGTTCCTTATGGCTGGCTGTCTCTGAATAGTACGTCGTACGGGCTGACATATGGCCGCGTATGCTCACATCTTATAAATAGCGGCAGATGAGGCGCTGGAAGGAACGCGCTTCGCACCGCACGCCCATCCATTAAAAGTAGAGAATCAAAACTGAGGAGACGGGGCAAAGTACAAGATCCGGGCGGGCCGCGCCAAAGACAGAAAATGTATCCATAATGTGCCGATCGTCAAACGGATACATTGTAGATCTATCAGCTCCTGGGAAAGCCGGGGCCAGCCAATATGGCCGGCATTACAGCTCCCAGTTGCCCAGGGCTATTGGAGGGCAGGAGGGGGGTGACAACACCTGTGGAACCCGGATGAATGGGCAGTGGGTGGTGTGCCGTACATTATGAAGCTGACCGCTGCCGAAGGCAGTGACTGCTGAGCGGTCAGGAGTGCAATGATCGGCACGGGACCCCCGGGGAGGAAAGCACTCAATCTCTCTTCATTTTAACCCTTTACAATTTTTTTAAAGGCCCCAGAAAACCCCCTTAAGTTTATTTTTTCCGTAATCTTAGAGCAAACCTCCGGGATTGTGAGACGCAAAAAACGTGCGCGAATATGAACTCCATTCTTTCAACTGACTCGCCTGTCCTACATAGGGGGTCTCTCCGATTGCACCAGGGGTCTTTGCCTTACCAGTGACCCCTTTGAGCCTCTTATCAAAACTTTCTAATAGTAAAACTGTCTTGGTCACCCATAGCAACCAATCAGAGCGCAGCTTTCATTCCTGAAACTGACGTAAAATGAAAGCTGCGCTCTAATTGGTTGCTACGAGCAACAAGGACAGTCTTACTTTTAAGCAGGTTTAATAAATGAGGCCGTTTGTGCTGGAACACATTTAACCCTTTGCAATTCAATTTTAGATTCAGGGTTTCCTAGGGGGCTTTCTCTTTCTGCCATTATACAATGGCGCCATCTGCTGGCTAGAGCCAGTACTGCGGTGTGGGACATGCTGAAGAGGTCCGGGACATCAGAGCGGCCAGGAATATACAGTAAGAATACCCTGCTGGACGTCTTCTGACATCGGAGCCTTCAATCAGAATGTCTTTAGACGTCAGACAGTGGATTGGAAAGGGTTAAGGGTCTCATTTATTAAAAGCGTCTAAATGAAAAATTGTTCGTAGCAACCAATCAGAGCTCAGCTTTCATTTCACCTTTCAGAGATTAAAGCTGTGCTCTGATTGGTTGCTATCGGCAACAAAGACTTTTTTAACGTTTAGACAGCGGTCAATAAGGGCTCCTTCCCACGACCGTACGGCGCATTTCGTGGCGTATTCACAGACCGAAGTATGACAATCCCCTCAGTTTGGCCAGCGGCAGTGTTTTACGTATGTCAAGTTAGAACTGCCTGGAATCCCAGTGATTGTGCGCGGCTCCCAAATACACGGACGGATTTCCCAACGTTGTGAATTCGGCACAAATTCAGCTTCCAATCCACTACAAACGTCTCAGCATGACGGCGGTATAAGATTACGTTCATACAGCGCAATCCGCGTCCGTTTTTTCCATGTCGATTCCGCTTCATCTGCTGTCGGCGGGATCCACAAACAGGGTTAGACTATTTCAATAGGATGCGAATCCCGACTCCAGAAGGGACATCGCACTTCTTTCCCGCATGCGGATGAGCTACAGCGCAAATGTCTACTAAAGTCAGTGGTACGCGGAACCGCCAAGGAATCGATGTGGAATCAGTCAGGATTCCGGGTCAAATATCCGGCAAAATCCGCCGCAGGAACAAAAGCTGCATTCCGAATCCCGCGGTTACAAAGAACATCGTGGGAGCTCGGAAGAAGGCAATCTGCTAAATTTTGAGTGCAGCTCTGGATGTGAATGGAGGCGGCTGAAGACGACAAAGACGACGGAGGCAAGAAGCTACATGGAGACATCAAGACCTTGTGAAGGGACAATGGTGGCTTCCATAACCCAACACGGCCCTATGGATGGAAGACATTGTAGCACCCTACCGCAAGGCATCATGGTCCAGGACTCTAGGGGGCCGCCAGCCCTCCTGCTTCTAGAGTTTTCGGGGCTGGGAGGCCTCTTAAGATGCGAGACGCGTCATATTCTAATTTATTTATCCAGTGTAGACATTCTGCAATGCAGCAGGATAGGTGCGAAGATGAAAACAATGGGAAGTATTACTATGCTAATGCCGGAGGCTTACCGCCAAATACCCGGGGCTTCCTGGCATCGACAAGGAAGGAGGGGAACATGAACAGATAATGCGAAGGATTGGGGGGAGGACAGACGCCCCCGCCACCGGGTATAAACCGGGGCAAAATGAGGAGGAAAACGTGGCCGCTTCCCTCCACACACCGCGCCATTCCTGTCGATGCATCCTGTCTAGTATCCAAAGTGAACAGAGCCAAGTTGTAATACCAGACCTGACCATGGGAAGGAGTGGCACTGTTTCGGGATGGGAGCGGCCATGTTACTTTAATCTCATAAAAACCCTTTAACTCCTTCAGTCCCAGAGGTTTTTCAGTATTTCGTCCTCGCTTTCCAAGAGCCATTATTTTATTGTTCCATCGTCGTGTGATGGCTTTTTTTTTTGCGGGACGAGTCGTATTTTTTCGTGGTACCATTTAATGTGCAGAAAAAGTGGGAAATTTTTTTTTTTTTTTTTTTAAAGTGCAACTGCGCCATTTTTGGTGGGTTTAGGTTTTACAGAATTGTCAGCGAAGTAAAAATAACATGAGACCCCCGTCCCGCAGCTCGGTACGATTACAGCGAGACCGCATGCCTATTTGATGCTTTTAAAAATTGGCGCAGTGTTAAGGCAGCAGAAATGCAGTCTAAGCATCACGCTCACGGCCTGAAGGTTGCAGGTTCGATCCCCGCGTGGTTCAGGATTGAACCGGACTCATCCTTCCATCTCTCTGAGGTCGGTAACAAGAGAACCCAGTTTGCTGGGGGGTAAAAGATGAGCGGGGAAGGCGATCTGCAAAGCAAACATCCTAGGAGTCGCTCATGAATCGGTGCTGGCACCAGGGAACTTTACCTTACTATATACTGTAATACTTCAGTACTGCAGCATATAGCAAATTTTTGTTATTGCTATAGGCAGGGCGCAATAACATTATGACTCCACGCTGCCACGCCAGACCATTACCACCCTCTGATCATGATGCTGGGGATGCTAATGGTGCCCAGGAATGGGTGCCAACTGCCCCTCCTCTTCCCATTTTAGACATGCAATCAGATTTGACTCTGGTATCTAAATAGTTAACTGCTGCGTCAGAGAAATCTGATCACGGCAATTGTTGGCAACTGTCAAAAATAGCAGATAGCCGCGGGGTACGAAGCGGACTTTGCTACACAGCCCAGTCCATACACCCTTCACGACCGCATGACGCATATTTACAGGAAGGGGTTAAAGACGATGACCAGGATTAGGTCTACCGTTTTTCCCAGATAGAGTGGCGCTGTTCTATCCGGTACTGCAGCTCATCCCGCTCAGGCGCAGTGCGCTGTAAACTGCCGACGGGCAGGACGGGCGCAGACCATGGGACAACTTACTAAAGCAAGTTTTTAAAAAGTTGTACTTTTTTTTTTTTTGCGCCATACTGGCTGTTTTTCTAAAGGTTGGTAGCGATTAAACTAATAAGGGGCGTGGCCTCCAGGGGTCCATTATTATAATTGGCACCAGAAAGGGACGCAGAACTATAGCGGAAATCTACGTCAGGTGGTGAAAATTGCAGCGCCCCCACAATACCGCCATGATTTAAAGAGACAGTCCAAACTTTGTGAGTTTTGTTTCCATTCCTCCTCTTTCCAAGATCTCTGTTTGCTGTCAGTGAAAGGAAACATTCTTGCATACATCCAGAGGCTGTCCTGCTCTCACTCACGCAGCAGATGGGTTGTTACAATGTACCATACACAGATAACCCGCCTGCACCGCTACATTGTAACAGATGAGGATTGTATTAGACATAGATCGTAGGGACTTGATGAGGAGGTGGGCAGCAGCGCGTGGGGGGATCCATACCCAGCGAAGGAGAGGGGGCCGCGGCTACATCTGCTCCGTGACACCGGCGCCATCGGCCTTCATCAGCAGATGTGATGGCACAGAATCAGAAGGAGGGACGGCTGTTTACAAAGCGGAGCGCAGCATGAGGAGCCGTACAGCTGGCACCCGATGCCCGAGGATGGCATCATAAACATGTATTGATCACATTAATGGCGACATGGGTTCCCCGTCTATTACGCGGTTACGGCCGTCCCGCATCGTTTTATCACCAGTTTTCCATTAAAGGTCATTAAAGAGAACATGAATCCTGGGAATTTAAAGGGGCGGTGTTCTCAAAGTCTATGGCAGGCCCATATGCTGCGAGTGCTCACTGTTATCAAACATTTCAGGTAGGCCGATTGCAGGACAGGTGAATGCACTCTATTGTTCTCAGTTATCAACCATATTAAAAGACTATTTGAAGTTAATACAGACGATTGCAGCCATTTTAGGGAAGTAGCTGTGTCCTCAGGCATTTCGACTTCACACCACGATTTTGGAGAAACTAGTGGCGTACGCCATTACTAAATCTGCTGCGTATCCCGACCGCTTAGCCACGCCCTTTCATAGCCAATATTTCCAAATCCGTCCGTGTTCTCTGCGCCGCATCATCAAGCGCTAATGACGACATGAAAGTCTTTTATACGTCGTCTCCTGGAAGACTGAGCCGCCATTGGTTAGCGTAAGCTCTGGGGCAGACGGGCGAAACGTTTAGCAGCGGACTGGATATTGTGAAGTGCAATCCAAGGGCTGCATGCTGGGGTACTGCCAGCCATCACACGGCGCTGGCCGGGACGCCCGTGTCCGCCTTCACACGGCGCTGGCCGGGACGCCCGTGTCCGCCTTCACACGGCGCTGGCCGGGACGCCCGTGTCCGCCTTTACACAATGCTGGCCAGGACGCCCGTGTCAGCTGTCACACAATACTGCCCAGGATGCCCTGCGTCCGCCGTCGCCCGACGCTCGCCAGGATGCCCTGCGTCCGCCGTCGCCCGACGCTCGCCAGGATGCCCTGCGTCCGCCGTCACCCGATGCTGGCCAGGATGCCCTGCGTCCGCCGTCACCCGATGCTGGCCAGGATGCCCTGCGTCCGCCGTCACATGATGCTTGTGCCCAGCAGTACATTCTGCTCCTGAAATACTCTGTGCTGCTGGGATTGCGTCTCTTTCCACTGTGAAGCTGCCAGTCTGCGATAAGCGACTGGACCACTACAGCCCTCTCCGAAAATACAATTAGCGAGTCGTGAATTCCATACGGTAGGAGGCGCTGAGATCAGGACCCCATTATAATTTTGCTCTTCTCTTTCAGCGCCCTTATTTTCTTGAGCGAGTCGTTGTAATGGAAATTTGCGCTCGGAAATGGCGGTCACTAGCGGCTGCCCCCCATAGTGGAAAGCTGGGATACAGAGACCCCCATCATGGACTTGCAGTCCCCCCCCCCCCCACCCATCACTCATCTCTCTTCCCAGGATGCTCTGCAGCTGTCCATCTAATAGCTGGAGCGTGGCGTCCGCTCTCACCCATAATGGTACCCGGGCACATTTATATGCATCACTTACACTTTCTGCTCAGCGCACAGCTGGAGCCGCACAACGAACCGCGCCGCGCAGATGGCTCTGCTGCAATTGAATTACATCGACCCTCCCCATCACCCGGCACAAATAGGAAGGGTCAGCGAAGAGGCAGCGCTGGGAGAGACAGTAATTACACCTGTGCTCCCGGCCGACGGGAGGAGAAGATTGACAGGGGCGGCCATGCTGCAAGGTCACTGGCACCTTGATGTGACCCGGCCGCCCCGTGCTGCAGCGGCATACAGGCTCCATCCTTCATCCCTTCCCCGTACCCCACCGTATTATAGTGGATGTACAGAGGAAGAGGCAATCAGTCAGACCACAGGCGCCAAATAAAGGTAGAGGTGGGGTCAACAGTCAGGACGCCACAAGTCATACCGGCCCTTTAAAAAAAAGCACACAAACTCCTCTTCGCGCTCCTTCACACTTTTCGTGTCTTTGTTTCCCACGATTTTTGAGCGTCAGAGATGCTTTTTCTTGCAAAAACATGGCTGCCACTTGGATTTTCTTGCGCATTATCAACACGCGATTTTGCTGCTACTGTTTTAACACAAAAGTCAATAGAACTTTGTAACGTTAAAAAGGCATCGAATGAGAAGGGGGCGCCACAGGGAATCATGGGAGATAAACACGAAACGCAGAACGATCGGCACGCTGCGATTTGTGAAAACATCGCAAATGTGAAGGAAACCATTGAAAATCGCTGGTTTTATAATTCAGCGTTTTCACTTACTCTCGCATCGCGCAATTTTATTGCAAGTGTGAAGGTTAAGAGTTTCGAAATCGTTTACGCAATTCCTGGAATAACAGAAGAAATACAAATGAGTGAATGTAGAAGATCCCTGGGATCAGAGGAGACTCCACTAAAGGGGCCATTATAGGGCCCCTAGGAGTTGCCCGGTCCCTAGGGTGGCATCGGCTGCGGGCGTCTGCCGCAGCACAATATGGACCTAATGGTACGGATTTTGCCGCAGATTTCAGCCTTTGTGATGGGAAGGGTGAAGCCTGCAGCATAAGAATCTGTCATGCCCATTTTTGTGTAACCTGATACTTTTTTCTCCGCAGGCTCGTACGATTACGACAATACCAAAATAAGAGCTTTTACCACTTTTGAATAATAAAAATTTTTTGGGAAAAGATTTTTTTTTTTTTTTTGCACCATTACCCATAAGTCCCATAACTTTATTCTTCCAGGCTGGAGCTCTGGGAGGGCCTGTTTTCTGTGTGATGAGTTGTAGTTTCTGCCGGCACCATTTTGGGGTAGATGCGGCTTTATTGATCACTTTTATTGTGTTTTGTTTGGGAATCGAAATGAGAAAACAACATTTTGGCTCGTTTTTATTTACAATTTTTTATAGCATTTACTGTGCAGGATAAAAAGGACGTTCAATTTACTGTATTTGTTACGGACGCGGCGATACCAAACGTGGGGGTTTAATATTTTTTTAAAGAAAAAGGAAAAAAAGTGTGCAAAAACTGTTATTTTTTACTATTTGTGTTTCTTTTTTAACCTTTCTGTACAGGGTAGGGACCATAAATCTGCAATGCCACGATCACAGGCCATGGCAACCCTGCGGCCCTATGTGATTACATGGCAGAGGGCCGATGACATCACAGAGGCAGCACCCGCCTTCTGTGAACTCGTTACATGCCTCAATCAACATTATTTTTGGCATGTAAGGAGTTAACAGCGGGGATCGGTGTCCTTACCCATCTATGGCAGCAGATGCCGTGGGTCAGCGCCATTCATAGGAACATAAGTTTATGTTCTGGCTGGCAAGGGCCTCCTACAAATGGACATAAACTTAAGTCCTGGGGCAGGAAGGGGTTAATAACCACCGTGTAGGTCCATTCCGCGCCGATTCCTTGCACACCGTGTGGCTGAGATTGGCACAACCGTATCCCCGTGGCTGGTAATGTAAATGCTGCAGAGGTTATGTGGTCTGCGTATTATTTCATGTGCGTAATACGCAGTACACAGCAGATACACACGTAACGTTTATTCGCTGGATGTTACCTCCCCGTAGGACACGCTGTGTTTTAGGGCGCTTTCACATGGCGAGACGCACAAATATGAACCCCATTCTTCTGAAATGGGTCATATATACATGAGCAGTTTATTGCATATCCAATCTTTGGGCTTTCGTCTTCTTCGTTCTCAATGGGTCCAGGAAAGCCGCAGCATCATGTGTGAGACGCACGCCGGTGCGAGGTTTCCCATTGAAAACGTGCCGATCCTCCGCCGCGGCTTTCAGAGAAGAATCGCTACTTCCCTGAAATGAGGAGACGTTTTTCACTCAAAACCGCCTCAAATTAACGGGGGGAAAAAAAAAAAAAAAAAAAATCGCACGTTCTCGAGCGCAATATCAGGCAGATATCACGCTCCCCCGTATGACATTAGCCTTATTCATGCGCATGAAAAACCGCAGCTGTGAGGGGCTCAGCAGAAATCATTGGCCTTTTAGCGCCGCGTATTGTGGGGGGGTAACGGCAGGACACATACGCCCGTGAGCCCTTCAAGAGCAACTGCACTTTTTACAAACTTTTGACATGTCAGAAGTATTGATCAGTGGGGGTCCTGCTGCGGAGACCCCGCTGATCACTAGAACGAGGGGCGGCAGTGCCCGCGCACACACTGCGCACCTTCGGCTGTCTCTGTGTCGGTCGGCAGCTGAAGACAAACACATAGAAGTCCATAGGCCTCCACCACTTTGTCTTCAGCTGCCAAAAGGAGCTGTCAAGCAGCGAAGACCACCGAAGGGGCACACTGAATCTGGCAGCCCCTGGTTCAAGCGATCAGCGGGGATCTCAGCAGCAGGACCCCCACTGATCAAAATATTTGACATGAAACTCTGATATGTCTAAAGGTTTGTAAAAAGTGCAGTTACTCTTTAATGGCATATAAACCCGCAGGTAGAGATAGCCTAATCTTTCTCTTCTAGCTGTGTCAGTCTTCACTGCAGGTCTGCATTAGATTCATGTATAAGAAGCTCAGTCTTCCCCACTTGACCCAGGTTGGTTCAGGGCTGAGGTGTCAAACTTTCAGAGAGCACCAGAGTTTATTTTCTTTATTTTGTTTTAAGACCCCCTACTATCATATGGAGCCCCAACTTTTGCATGGGGGGTGGGGGTGGAGGGTGCGATTTGTTTGTAATGATACTGGTGTATCTTGTCTCCACCGGAAGAATCGGTGGAGACATGGGTGGGCCTGGTTGAGTTGTAGGGGAGGGCTTGTTGACGCCCACAACAGCACTCCCATCTCCCCTGCCGAAGACGCTGCTGTCAGTGTCTCGCCTCCCATCTGCCATGCCGACCCCGCATCACCCCGCTGCCTGTGCTCCCAGGGCTGCTGTGACTGTCAGCCGCTGTCAGCTGTCTATCGGCTCCCTCTGTCCTGGCGTCCCTACTTGCATCTCCGCTGTCACTCTGCACTCGGACGTTTTGGGGTCAAACCTGATTCCCCCGGGTGCTGTGACTGCCAACTTTAATAGGATGAAAACCGCATCACAGGTCTTCATAATGGAATTTAAAGGAGTTGTCCTATGAATGGCCTAGCAGCAGGATAAGCCATCAATAAACTAATCAGCAAGAGTCTGCTTCCCAGGACCCCTGTTGATCAGCTGTTTGGTGGGTCAGTGTGCTCATGCAATGAGCTGATTTCCGCAGGAAGCAGACAGCTCTGTTCCCACTGCAGTGGCCGGACTTGGCATTACATGCCTAGCTCTCATTCATCTCAGTGTGAACTTTGCCTGCAATACCAAGCCTGGCCACTACATTAAGAACAGAGCTGCCTGCTTCCTGCAGAAATCAGCTCAGTGCACAAATAAAAAGGCCAGCAAACAGCTGATCGGCAGGGGTGCCTGAAAATGTACCCCTTCGATCAACTACGGATAGGCCATCAATAGTATACAACTGTACAACCCCCCCCCCCCTCATTGCTCTTTCTTTCAGCTTTGTTTTAACTCCATCCAGTGTAGACAATCCTCTGAACTCCAGACTGATACATTGTAGCAAACATCAGGACTGATGTTTATGTCACACATTATCTGGATACAATTGTAACAAACCCTCAGCTGTGATAAGTAGGAGGTCTTGTTGAGTTCTCAGCCTCTATGAAACAAGAAATCTGCCATTCCCTGACAGCAAGCAGAGCTCTTGAAGATGCGGAGAACTGGAAAACAGCGAGCCTTTTAGAAAGCAGTTCATCATTTGCACATGCGAGTGTGGAGCGAGTGGCAGCGCTGGCACCTTTCCTGCCTCCCCAATGTGTGCCCATGCAGAAAGAGGACGAGCAGATGTCTCCTGCCATCACGGCATTCCCCAGTCCCTGCATGCCGCCTGACACGTCGCGCTCGGCTCTGCTTTCCGCAAGCATGTTTTCCGCGAGGCTGTCGATTCGTTTGACAGGTAATCACCCGCGCCTCATGAGTGTTCATTAGGGTGACTACACTGGGTATTGACCCGCCGTGTGATGGAAGAACTACCTGAGACTGGAGGACGCTGCAGCGAGACCCCGGACGACGGCGCTGGGCTGCGAAGACCCTGCATATAGCGGAACATTACCTGAAGAGCAAAGTAAAGTCACCAGCAACAAAAAGGTGGTGTTCCCCTTTAAAGAGTCCCTCCAATCATCTGGAAACTCTCCACTAACAAGTTATTAACCCCTACGAGGCCAGAGAGTTCTCATTTTTTCATCTTCCTTTTTTTTTTTGTCCCCACCTTCCAAGAACCTGAAGATTAAACCTTCTCCATTGCCATTTAATGTGCGGAAAAACATTTGCAAAGTTTTAAGTGGGGAGAAATGCAAAAAAAAAGGTGGCCATTTTTATGGAGTTCAGTTTTTACAGCGTTCAGAGTGCAGTAAAGACGACAGATGAACTTTGCCCTCCGGGTCGGCGCGGTTACGGCGATACCAAATTTATAAAGGTTTTTAAAAAGTTTTTCTATTGTTAAAAAGTTTTTTTTTTCTTCTTAAAAATGACATTGCAGCGAGAGCGATTTGTCAGTGTGAAGCTTCTAGAGGGCATCTTTACTCAGTGGGGGCATCACTAGGGGCATTTTTTCAGCGTGGAGCTACTTAGAGGGCATCACTACTGTGTGGGGGCATCGCTAGGGGCATTTTCCTATGTGGGGGCACTAAGAGCACCCCATTTAGGGAATCACAGGGCCAATATGAAGCGCACTATAGGCAGTGCTTTACGGCATTGTAGTAAAACAGTTTAACGTGGCAGATTGTGTATGTATGTATGTATGTATGTATGTATGTATGTATGTATGTATGTATGTATGTATGTATATATATATACACACACACATACATATATACACACACATATATATATATATATACACACATACATACACACACACACACACACATACATATATATACACATATATATACACATACATACACACACACCTTTCTGTAACTCCTTACGAAAAACAATTAGCAGTGAATGAAGTGGAGGCGTCTGCGGAACTGACACTAATGTTTAAGGGTGAGAAACGTGGCGTCTGCCGCGCCATCCAGCTCCTGACGGTAACAATAGACAGAGGGCATCGTAGTCGAGGAACAGAACGGGCTTCCTATTAACGAGGCGCTCATTCAGAAACAGCGCCATAAAAGGAGGCAAAGGAACCACCAAGCACGCGAATTCACTTCGCATTCACGCCATCCCATTGGTATAAATACAGACCCGCTGCGATACCGATACGTCTGAATACCTCACTGCGAGCCAATGGGGCTTCAGCTCTCCGCAGGACGTCCGTGAGAGAGGATTTAGGGCTCAATCACACGGACATACGCGTATTTGGTGGCGGGCATACGCAGGGTCACATGGCCTGGGTAGCGCATTATTGCTGTGTGTTTTGATGGGTGCGCTTTTTTTTGGCGGGTGTACTTACCGTATTCGCACTGCGTTTTTCACGAACGCACAAAACAAAGTAGGAGCGTCCCATTGATTTCTCTTCCCTCCATGCGTAAACAGCGTATTTCCACGATCCCACAGAATTAATGTCTGTAAATCCGCTCGGAATTAGGATATGCTGCGGGTTTTTTTCCCAGCGACTGAATAGCGGGCTCATCTGCGTAACCCAGTAGAAACGAACGGGTTATACCCGGTCAGGCGGCACTAACCCGCCCGTGTGAACGAGCCTTTAAGCTGCATGATAGGGTGTCGCTGCGGCAGATCATGGCCGCTGACCCGTACCACCACCAGCCTCCCCAACCCGTATTGTTAGATGAAGGCGGCGTTCCCTCGGGATCGCCATCGCTGCTCGCTCATCAGAACATTTTATTCCAAACTGCGAGAGCCTCGGCTAAACTAGGATTCACCCTCCCGCCGGGAATGGCTGCCCAGCCTTGGAGTATAGATTTACTTAAGATGCCGGGAGGAGGGGGCAGCTCGAAATAAATAGACCTCGGCCTACTGGGGTTCTCCGATCTCAGTCCATGGGTGGTATGAAACAGAAAACACAGGGGGGATCAGGACAGAGCTGGCAGTTCGCGGGCACAGTCTACGCAGAAAGGGTTGTTTGTACGGCCAACGCGTTTCACGGAGAAGAGTTGGGGAAAAACCTAACAGAAATGAAGAGTAAAGAGCGCCCGGACACGACTGCTGCAAGGATAAAACACTGGGCGCAATGTGCCCGCGGTGGTGCCCACATCAATCACATAGAGGTGTGATGCTATACACCAGTGGTCTCCACCGAAAGACCCCTTTCTCAGAGACCCCCATCTAGTAGAACGTTGGCTCCTTTGTCCTCCAACACTGCAGCATTTTGTCGCGGCGTAGATCCCACTCGGTCAGTAAATCGTTCGGCGAGAATATCGGCCCCTGCGGACAGGAAGCTTCTTGTAGTTGCTAGATTAGATTAGATGGCGGTGCTGGCATGCTCTGACCAGCTGACAGGAAGGGGTCATCCATTCATGCTGCTTGCGCCAAATTCGAATCTTCTCATCAGCAACAGAAATCTGCATCCATCTGACTAGGAGATGTGTTTCCGCTGCTCAGTGATACAAGTCTTGCGCTCTTTTGCTCGCTGGAGTCTCTCCTGTTTCTCTTAGACACAATGGTACTGAACTAGTCGTCTGCGGTAAAAGCCCATTTGTGCTAAGGAATGGCGCATTGCGCGTTCGGACACGTTAGTTGGAGCTCCAGCGTTGTATTCAGCTAACTGTACAGCCTGTTAGTCAGAACGATTCCTGACATCCTCCTCCGACCCCTTTCAGTGATAAGTTCTTTCCATTCGAGGAAACCATCCAGCAAAAGGGGATTCTGTGATCGCGCCATTCTTGGTATACTCTCCACACTCTTACACGAGAAAAGCCCACACAGTTGGCACCGATGACCGGCCTCGTTGGAAGTCGCTCCGATCGCTGGATTTTCCCATCTAATGTGGATTCACACTGAAACGGATCCGCGGAAAACTTGTCACGTGATTTTATGTCGCACTCCGGGGTCAAGGGGGAGCATCCATACAGGGAAGCGCCAATCGTGAAGAACTTGAGGAGACTTGCCAGGGGCGGCACTGCTGGAGAGGACTTGCAGTACCAGCGAACCAGAGCGACATGACCGGCCGTTGTGCCAGCTGATGGGGGTTGTAGTCCTCCCCTATCCCTCCTCTACATTATGCAGCAGATTTTTTTTCTTGCTCCCTCTAAAATTAGGACAACGGAGACTGAAGGAGGAGAACGGGAGACAAGAGGAATCCGAGGAGACAATAGGAATAAATTAGCAGCGAGAATATTATTTTTAGCCAAACTAGCACAATCCCGGAATTGATTTTCTGTCTGTAGGATTCAAACAGCTGTCTCCGAAGCAGAAATAAGAAAAAGGAACCGAGAAAACCTCAAACATGCAGGAATTTTCCATTTGGTGCCAACTGGATACTAAAAATATGCCATGCGGAAACCCAGATGAAAAGATCCTCCCATCTGGGCAGCCGGCGCCGGGCCTTTCTGCGGAAGTAGAGCACTAAGCCGGAGTTCGGGGTCTCTCGATTGTCATTTCCTTCAAATTAAAGTGAACTCGGAAAATCAATTATTGGGGCTGCCTCAAGACCGGAAGAAGGGGGTTAGAAACCCAGAATACGGAGGGGGGTGGGGAAGTCTCCCAGGACCCTCATTGGTAAGTAAGAGCAGCTACAAGAGCGTCTCTCGAGCTGGAGGACCCAACACATCAGAACAAGGCCATCGATTTCAATGCACATTGTGTAATTCTTCATCTCACCTGTGGAGGCACTGCAGGGAAACTGAACACTTCTGCCAATCACTCCCACAGATTACAGCTGGTCAGTGGAGGTTCTAGCAGTAGGACAACCAGTGATCAGCTCATGGTGTGGGTATTGTTCTAACCAGAAGTCCATAGTGGTGCACCCCCCATGGCTATTACAGCCCAGGGACAGTTTATATCACACTTCCCAGATTAAATCTACATAAAAAGTCCAGAAACTTAGTAAGCCCCCTTACTTTACATCTCTAGCACCAAAATGTGTAACTTAGTGCTCTGTGGCCCCAAAGCAGAATCTGAATCAAGGCCCTCACCCTTCATTTATCATACGCGTGTAATATGATGGAGGGGCATGTTGGCCCCCTTCTTTAGCAGGAACTGGATGTGACTGCTATCTCTGCACCACTACACTGATACCCCTGTATAGCAATGAGAATCAGTTACATGTTTGCATCGCCAGTCACAATTAAAGGGATTGGCCAGTTGTAAACTATTTATGTAGCTAGGCACGGTTCTCCTGTTTGGGACCCTGCAGATTGCCGAACTGATGCGTTCATGTACGGATTTGATTTCTGGAGGATGCAAACAGCTCTGTTACCTCTGCAGTGGACAGGATTGGTATTGCAGGCCATGTACTTCAATGGGAATTTTGCTTGTAATACCAAGATGGGCGACTGCAGTGTGAAGATGGTCCTCTGCTTCCCACAGAAATCAGCCCAGTTGGAATTTGATCAGCGGGGTTCCTAGGCAGACTGCTAAGAGGCCGTCAATAGTTTTACAGCTGGACAACCCCTCTAAAGGCAAAACACATGACCTCAGTGTTACACTTTTAATAGAACTACAACTTAAGGGGGTTGTCTGATCACTTGACAACGTTGCCCCTCTAGCTCCAACTGTAAGACGTATTTACCCCCTACTCTGCTGGGGGTATCTAAGACTGCGGCCCCGCCATCCTCCCGATGCTTATTGTTGCTGATGATGTCATTGGAAGTCACCTGACTGCTGCAGCATCACTGGTAACATGCTGGGCACCATGATGCCGGGAGTTCAGAATGGCGACGCTGTAGCCTCTGATTGGCTGCAGCGGTCAAGTGACTTACGATGACATCACCAGGACCATGGCGGGACTACAGCGCTTTACACATGGGCTGATAGTGGCACGAATTATAGCTCAAAATGAGCGATTATGGGTGACTCTTGACCCGTGTACATGGGACCCCTGACGGCACTGAGCGAAAAGTTGCTCTTTCATTTGGTGCAGACTATGGCGCGGATCAGCGGTAGATTTACCGCTCCTATAGGAGCAGCGCAGTCGGCTGCGGATCTGGGAGCAGATTTTGCTGCTGAATTTTCCACTGTGGAAAATCTACAACAAAGCCGCCATATGGGAACATATCCTTAAAGCGGGGTTACCGCTAAAGACATCCATCTCCTATCTGGGATTGTTGTTAAATGCCCGATTGCTTGGGTCTGACTGCCAAGACCCCCAGCGGCCCAGAGATCGGCCCATCCCAATGCCTTATGTGAATGCACTGGCGGTGTAAATGCTGGAGAGCTGCTCCATTGACTTCTATAGGACAGAGGGGGGTCGCCAAGCACATAGATCTCCTCCTGTCCCACAGCGCCACTCCTGTCCACAAGTTGTGTCCAATATTGCAGCTCAAATCCAAAGAAGTGAATGTTAGCTGAGATGCAGTACCACACACAACCTGCGGACACGTGGGGCGCTGTTTCTGGAAAAAAGCAGCCATGTTTCTCTAATGATTCCCCCCAATCAACACTGCATAGGCAGTAGAGATCTTAGGGGACACTCCCTTAATACGGTCGTTACCGATTTCATGATTGCAGAAGACCGATACGATTTTTTTGCAACCAAAACGCGTGTAGAGCGAACTCAAAATCTGGTATTTTTTAGGGCATCTCAGTCGGCATGATAAGCAAATGCGGCTGATTGACTGGCAGATCGTCAGTGGAGCTTTGTAGCTGTTCCAGGCCCCCCACCCCCTCTCGCTATAACAAAAGTACTAATTGGAAGCGCAGTAGCAACATCAGAGCTTTGATGTCGGCTTCAAATATGAACTTGAGCTGACTTTTCTGTCTCTGTCCAACTGTATTAAATGCCTGAAATATGGAGTTCACAGGAGAGAGGAAACTTTTACCGTGAATACTGATTCGCTCAGACAGTTCAGGATGATCGCCGCACTTCGGTGACACCTTGCCGAGGTTAACCAATTCTGCAGATGGACGCAGCGGAAAGCCGCGCTTCTGTACTCCAAACTCATGCAAGGCCTGGAATGGTGCAGCTGCAAAGTGATGCCGTTAAGGTGGATTTCAAGGGTAAATGTCAGCGGAAGGATGAAATGTGCGCAATTATGCAACGATCAGATGCCACTTTAAAGCCACACTGGTGAAAATGGTGCCCATCAATGGGGGAAATATATTAGGTAGGTGATGCCGGGGTTGATGTTGGAAGCAGGAAAAATGTGGACAACTGGGTCTGAGCATCTCCAAAACGGCCGGTCTCGTAGGGTGTTACCCGTATGTAGTGGCTAGTACCTTCCAAAAATGGTCCAAAGAAGGATGACCAGTGAAGGTCGCCAGTCTGGTTCACGAAAGAGTGACTGCAGGGCGCATTACTGATAAAGATCCTGCTGGCGATGAGAGAAGGGTGTCCGATCACAGAGGACATCGCAGCACACTATGTACGGGGCTGCAGACCGGTCAGAGTGCCCATATGACCCCTGTCCACCAATGATAGTACCTACAACGGGCACATGAGCATCAGAACTGGAGCGATGGAAGGAGGTGGCTGGTCTGATGGATCACGTCTTACATCACCTGGGAAGAGATGGCACCAAGATGGGAAGAAGACAAGCCGGCGGGGGCCGTGTGATGGGCAATGTTCTGCTGGGTACTTGTGTCCTGGCATCATGTGGACGGACAGGTGTGTCACTTACCTGGGGGAAAGGTGGTACCAGGATGGGAAGAAGACAAGCTGGTGGGGGCCGTGTGATGGGCAATGTTCTGCTGGGTACTTGTGTCCTGGCATCATGTGGACGGCCAGGTGCGTCACTTACCTGGGGGAAAGGTGGTACCAGGATAGGAAAAAGACAAGCTGACAGGGGGCCATGTGATGGGCAATGTTCTGCTGGGTACTTGTGTCCTGGCATCACATGGATGTAACACAACACCTACCTAACATTATACAGACTAGTACCCCCTTCCTGGCAGCGCCCTCAGCAGGACAACGTGCCGGCCGCACTGCAGGAACTGCTAAGGAACAGGACAAAAAGATGAAGGTGACGACTTCCCTTGCAAGATCTCATCCGATCAAGAGAAACAAGTCCGATCCACGGTGACCGCACCGAGCATCCAGGATCTGCTGCTGATACTACCAGACACTTCCGGGCCGTAATACTCAGAGTCCATGTCCGCGACAGTATGTGCAAGTATGGGAAGACAGAAGTAGAGTTAATGTCGTGCAGGAGGCTGAAAAAAAAAAACATGGGTCTATCCAGTTCAGCCTTTTACCCTTCCAATATGGATCCAGAGAAAGGCAAAAAAAACATGAAGCTATATGGGAAGATCCTACATGTAAACCTGTATCCACTGAGGATCCATTGAGTTTACAGAAGTCAGTAGACCTGTCGTTGAGTCTAATAGGGCTGGGAGTAATGCCTCCGGCCTGGGGAGCCCCTTCTGGCAAGTTCACCTGTGAAGATCTTCCAGGACCCTTAGCCCAAGTCTACGGGGTCTTCTTTAAAACCAGGAACAGAAAAATCTGGCTTGGCAGAAAGTTGTTTAATATTTAACGGAGCTTGTTAGCGCGGTGCATGACCATTTGTATGATTTGCAATATACGGATGAGCGGGTTTGCTGGAAAGAAGGAAAAATAATAGAAATTTAATTCTCAGCGGGGACGCCGGGATAAAACTGTCACCGGCGACAATCAGCTGTCAGGTAGGGAGGGAGAAGGAAAAGAAAAACTGCTCCCCAGATTAGATCAGTGAGAGCAGACGGGAGGTTAGACAGCCGGGCTGCGAGGCAGGTTTGATATGGTATCAGATAGAGAAGCCGCAGACAGACATGTCAGGGAGGATGCGGGCAGCAGGTGATATAACGGCGCAGTCACTACGGCCCTTCCACAGCTTTATAAGCCATTATTCTAGGTGATAGATGGCCCCCTGCTGCAGGAGAGACACATTAGGCTGTAGGGGAGCCACAGGTTACACGGGCGGACGGCGAGCTGCCATATTTCTCTAACAGCAATAAATGCGCTGAAATGGTGCGAGCTTGTGGGGGGGGGGGGGGAGCGCTTGCAGCAGACTTAAACATGCCTCATTTAACGAGCTCTGATTGCTAATACTTGTTGTCCACAGCTTGGCCGCTCTGTAGGCCAAGAACTAATAAAGCAAGCCATGCCGAGGTATTGACCAACTCTGGCTAACAAATTCCAGCTCTTCCCTGTTTAGCCAACCCTCGCCCGTACCGGCCGTCACTGGAGCATTAACGAGGGGCAGTTAGGTTGCAGTAAAAAACACACCAGAACTGGAATTAGAAAAAAAAATATGACTTTTGCAAAACAGTGGCAAATAGATGTGCGTTGCTTTCCTATATGGTTTTGGTGGCGTTTTTACCACAAACAGCCATGTGTAAATACCCAATTATTAAGAGCGTCCAACTCTTCCTACCCTGGTAAACCTTTCTCAATACTGGCCATCATTCACTGATAGTTTTCTATTCTTCCTAGCATGGCCACCCCTTTTGGACCGGTTCCCATTCCTCCTAGCATGGCCACCCCTTTTGGACCGGTTCCCATTCCTCCTAGCATGGCCACTCCTTTTGGACCGGTTCCCATTCTTCCTAGTATGGCCACCTCTTGCGGACCGGTTCCCATTCTTCCTAGTATGGCCACCTCTTGCGGACCGGTTCCCATTCTTCCTAGTATGGCCACCTCTTGCGGACCGCTTCCCATTCTTCCTAGTATGGCCACCTCTTGCGGACCGCTTCCCATTCTTCCTAGTATGGCCACCTCTTGCGGACCGGTTCCCATTCTTCCTAGTATGGCCACCTCTTGCGGACCGGTTCCCATTCTTCCTAGTATGGCCACCTCTTGCGGACCGGTTCCCATTCTTCCTAGTATGGCCACCTCTTGCGGACCGGTTCCCATTCTTCCTAGTATGGCCACCTCTTGCGGACCGGTTCCCATTCTTCCTAGTATGGCCACCTCTTGCGGACCGGTTCCCATTCTTCCTAGTATGGCCACCTCTTGCGGACCGGTTCCCATTCTTCCTAGTATGGCCACCTCTTGCGGACCGGTTCCCATTCTTCCTAGTATGGCCAACCCTTGCAGACCGGTTCCCATTCTTCCTAGCATGGCCATCCCTTTTGGACCGGTTCCCATTCTTCCTAGCATGGCCAACCCTTGCAGACCGGTTCCCATTCTTCCTAGCATGGCCAACCCATGCAGACCGGTTCCCATTCTTCCTAGCATGGCCAACCCTTGCAGACCGGTTCCCATTCTTCCTAGCATGGCCAACCCTTGCAGACCGGTTCCCATTCTTCCTAGCATGGCCATCCCTTTTGGACCGGTTCCCATTCTTCCTAGCATGGCCATCCCTTTTGGACCGGTTCCCATTCTTCCTAGTATGGCCACCTCTTGCGGACCGCTTCCCATTCTTCCTAGTATGGCCACCTCTTGCGGACCGGTTCCCATTCTTCCTAGTATGGCCACCTCTTGCGGACCGCTTCCCATTCTTCCTAGTATGGCCACTCCGTGCAGACCGGTTCCCATTCTTCCTAGCATGGCCAACCCTTGCAGACCGGTTCCCATTCTTCCTAGCATGGCCAACCCTTGCAGACCGGTTCCCATTCTTCCTAGCATGGCCAACCCTTGCAGACCGGTTCCCATTCTTCCTAGCATGGCCAACCCTTGCAGACCGGTTCCCATTCTTCCTAGCATGGCCAACCCATGCAGACCGGTTCCCATTCTTCCTAGCATGGCCAACCCTTGCAGACCGGTTCCCATTCTTCCTAGCATGGCCAACCCTTGCAGACCGGTTCCCATTCTTCCTAGCATGGCCAACCCTTGCAGACCGGTTCCCATTCTTTCTAGCATGGCCAACCCGTGCAGACCGGTTCCCATTCTTCCTAGCATGGCCAACCCATGCAGACCGGTTCCCATTCTTCCTAGCATGGCCAACCCTTGCAGACCGGTTCCCATTCTTCCTAGCATGGCCAACCCTTGCAGACCGGTTCCCATTCTTCCTAGCATGGCCAACCCTTGCAGACCGGTTCCCATTCTTCCTAGCATGGCCATCCCTTTTGGACCGGTTCCCATTCTTCCTAGTATGGCCACCTCTTGCGGACCGGTTCCCATTCTTCCTAGTATGGCCACCTCTTGCGGACCGCTTCCCATTCTTCCTAGTATGGCCACTCCGTGCAGACCGGTTCCCATTCTTCCTAGCATGGCCAACCCTTGCAGACCGGTTCCCATTCTTCCTAGCATGGCCAACCCTTGCAGACCGGTTCCCATTCTTCCTAGCATGGCCAACCCTTGCAGACCGGTTCCCATTCTTCCTAGCATGGCCAACCCTTGCAGACCGGTTCCCATTCTTCCTAGCATGGCCAACCCTTGCAGACCGGTTCCCATTCTTCCTAGCATGGCCAACCCTTGCAGACCGGTTCCCATTCTTCCTAGCATGGCCAACCCTTGCAGACCGGTTCCCATTCTTCCTAGCATGGCCAACCCATGCAGACCGGTTCCCATTCTTCCTAGCATGGCCAACCCTTGCAGACCGGTTCCCATTCTTCCTAGCATGGCCAACCCATGCAGACCGGTTCCCATTCTTCCTAGCATGGCCAACCCATGCAGACCGGTTCCCATTCTTCCTAGCATGGCCAACCCTTGCACACCGGTTCCCATTCTTCCTAGCATGGCCAACCCTTGCAGACCGGTTCCCATTCTTCCTAGCATGGCCAACCCTTGCAGACCGGTTCCCATTCTTCCTAGCATGGCCATCCCTTTTGGACCGATTCCCATTCTTCCTAGTATGGCCACCTCTTGCGGACCGGTTCCCATTCTTCCTAGTATGGCCACCTCTTGCGGACCGCTTCCCATTCTTCCTAGTATGGCCACTCCGTGCAGACCGCTTCCCATTTTTCCTAGCATGGCCAACCCTTGTTGACAGGTTTCTACTCTTCCTAGAATGGCCAACTCTTGCTGACGAGCCATCTCTTGCCAACAGGTCCCAATTCTGCCTAGCATGGCCAACCTGATCAACATTGGCCATGTCTTACCAAGCGATTCCAACTCTTCTTCGTATAGTCAACCTTTGCTACAGGTTCCTACTCTTCCCAGCATGGCCAAGCCTTGATAACACTGGCTACCTCTCTCTTGCCAATAAGTTCTAACTCTTCCTTGCATGGACAACTCTTGCTAACATGGGCCATCTCTTGCCAACAGGTTTTAACACTTTCCTGCATGGCTAACCCATGCCGATGCTGGTCACCCCTTGCATACAGGTTCTAATTCTTCTTCGCATATCCAATCTTTCACAACACTTGCCATCTCTTGTTGACAAGATTCCAACTTTTAGCATGGCCAGCCCTTGCAGACAGGGTCCTACTCTTTCTAGCATGGCCGAGCCTTGCTGACCCTGGCTCTCTCTTGGCAACAAGTTCCAACTGTTTTCAACACGGCCAACCCCTGCTGATGTGGGAGATTACTTGTCAACCAGTTATAACTTTTCCTAGCATGGCCAACCAAAGCCCACTCTGGCCAAGTCTTGCTGGCAGGCTCCTACTCTTCCTAGCATGGTCAACACTTGCCGATAGGTTCCAATTCATCCTACCATGGCTAACTCTTGTGCACTAAATTGCATGCCCAAAAAGTTTCAACTCTTCCCAGTGTAGCCAATTGTTGTTGATGCGGAACATCTTTTGACAACAGTTTCTAACTCTTGACAGCACGGTCAACTCTTTCTAGCACAGGCCTACTTCTGCATCCATACACCGACTGCTCCTGTGGGCTGCAACGCATGGAGAAACAGGGGTGCATAATAAAAAGGCTGCACCACTTCTTGTCTGCTAACTATCAAGCAGTCTTTATAACAAGCCAGGATCCATCTCTTTATCCTTAGGGAAGGTTTTGTTGTTGTCCTGTATTTATAGGTATATAATGGAGCCAATTAGTTATTTTTGGGCTGCGCACACACATCGTGTGGTCATTAATTAGCACACAAAAGGCCTCTAATGCCATCTTTCCCTCTCTAGGTCATTTCCTATACATTGATCTTCACCTATAAAAGGTCCACTAGTCTTTGGCTGGTAGTGTCCTTGCAGCCGTGTGGTCAGACTCCCCCCTGCCAGTATCCGTGGGCACATTTTGCCCATTTTCTGCCTGGATGGAAATGTAAATATATCTATCCATCCTAAAGGCTACGGGCACCCACCACACGGATGGGGTTACAGCGGCAGGGGCTTCTGTGAAGCTGGCCCCGTATTCCGGCTATAACAGCATGTAGACGGAAGGCTGTACATTTGTAGGATACATAGAGGCGAGGAGGCTGTATTGTCTATCTCACACCAAACGCTGAGCTGGTAATGACCATCGGAGTCATTATAAGCTGCTAATGATCAATCACTTGGTGATACATTTATCATGAGCCGCGGCTCCTGCTCTATAATTGGTTATGCCTGGTTGGGAGGGGCAGACCCCTCTCAAGTCGTGATAAATACATGGACGATTCAGTGGAGGGGGGGACCACCGGTCTGAAAAAGGGCAGAATATACAGCAGACCATTAAAAAAACGGTATAACAAGAAACTCATGGCAAGGTGGTGCCAAGCCATGCCAACTCTTGGAGCGAAAAGTCAAGTGACTGCTAGACCGCTTTGGCATGGATTAGGAGTCTGCGGGGGACTTCAGCTTCTAACGAGGCTCCGGGCGCTACACCGCTCACCTGTAAGAACCAGCAGATGTGTGACCAGGTGACCAAAGAAGGATCTCCGCTCCCTCCAAAATGGCCAACTATCTTTTCTGTGCCGATTTGCAGCAGGAAAAGCAGCTCTGGAGAACAAACTGCAGTTCTGACAAACGAAATACTGTGCAGGCAAACCGAGGAGGGCCATTGTAAGAGCATGTGGGAGACAGGAGCTTATAAACAGTGTCGGCGCGTTATAAGAGGAGCGGCTGATATCACATATATGATGTAAAGGTCTCTGGAGGTTATATCAGTACTAGAGCGTTATAAGAGGAGCGGCTGATATCACATATATGATGTAAATGTCTCTGCAGGACATATCAGTACTGGAGCGTTATAAGAGGAGCTGCTGATAGCACATATGTCTGTAGAGGATATATCAGTACTGGAGCGTTATAAGACGAGCAACTGATATCACATATATGATGTGAATGTCTCTGGAGGATAGATCAGTACTGGAGCGTTATAAGAAGAGGAGTTTATATTACATATCATGTAATGGTTTCTGGAGGTTATAACAGTACTAGAGCGTTATAAGAGGGGCGGCTGATATCACATATATGATGTAAATGTTTCTGCAGGCTATATCAGTACTGGAGCGTTACAAGAGGAGCGGCTGATATCACATATGATGTGAACGTCTCTGGAGGACATATCAGTACTGGAGCGTTATAAGAGGAGCTGCTGATAGCACATATGTCTGTAGAGGATATATCAGTACTGGAGCGTTATAAGACGAGCAACTGATATCACATATATGATGTGAATGTCTCTGGAGGATAGATCAGTACTGGAGCGTTATAAGAAGAGGAGTTTATATTACATATCATGTAATGGTTTCTGGAGGTTATAACAGTACTAGAGCGTTATAAGAGGGGCGGCTGATATCACATATATGATGTAAATGTTTCTGCAGGCTATATCAGTACTGGAGCGTTACAAGAGGAGCGGCTGATATCACATATGATGTGAACGTCTCTGGAGGACATATCAGTACTGGAGCGTTATAAGAGGAGCGGCTGATAGCACATATGTCTGCAAAGGATATATCAGTACAGGAGCGTTATAAGGCTGGGTTCACACAGGGCGGATTTGCCGCGGCCGCTAATCTCGGGATTAGCCAGCCATGTGGACGAGGTTTCTCAGAAATCTCGTCCACACGGGACGGCCAATCCGCTGCGCTAAGGCAGGCTGGAACCGCAGCCGCGGCTTCAGAAGATGCAGCATGTCTGTTTACTTTTTTTTTGTTTATTTTCATCGTGGCCGCGCTCTCCTCTATGGAGCGCCGGCCGCAACGGAAAAGCAGGCAGCCGGGCCGCTTCAAAGCCGCCATGGCTTAAACCGCGGCAGTTCTCCCGGCGGAAATCTCGCGTTTTTTGCTGCGGCCAAACCGCGAGATTTCCGACGGGAATACGCCCAGTGTGAACCCAGCCTAAGAGGAGCAGCTGATATCACATATGATGTGAATGTCTCTGGAGGATATATCAGTACTGGAGCGTTATAAGAGGGGCGGCTGATATCACATATGATGTGAATGTCTCTGGAGGACATATCAGCACTGGAGCGTTATTAAAGGAGCAGGTGATATATATGATATAAAGGTCTCTGGAGGTTATATCAGTACTGGAGCGTTATAAGAATAGGAGCGGCTGATATCCGTCACATATGACAGTGATTAGGTGGGGCAAAACGGATTCTGCACTTCCTGTCACTCCTTCCATTGACGAACACTACAGACAACCTCTCATGGAATGGCTGATAACAGGGAATAATATATTTTATGTAACTATTACACCGTCCACCGCTCCGCATGGCTGATATCAGGGAGCATTAGAGGATATTCACGTCCTACAGTCAGCCTCTCCTCAGATGGAAATGGCTGATAACAGGGAGCAATAGACTGCAGATAGCGGCATGCAACAACAAAGCCAGGCAAGATGTGCAGCGTCCCTTTAACCCTCATTGGTAGACAGCAGACATGCCGTGCGTGCGTTCGCGTCCTCTGCAGCGGCCTGATCTCTCCAGAGTCGCGGTGATGGAAGGATAAGACGCAGGCGCCATTCCCGGTCACGGAAGGCATCAAGCAGCCGGACGCGTGCGGGAAAACGGTCTACAATGGAGCGGAGAAAAGTGCGTCCAGGACGGGACCGATCATATAACATCCCGGAGACTCGCTCGCAGATCCCGCTCGCTCTGGAGTGCGTTAATGTGATTGGCCGGCCACAGGAGACTCTTCAATAGCTGGCGAGCGCGGGACGGCTCAGTAATCCAATATCCCACAGCAAGCAGGAAAACACGAGAAGGCCTCGGCCAAACGCCTCCCCGCATCATGTGACCGGCGGCTACCAATATGGCTGCCGCAACACCCGTCCCAGCATATTCAGCCTCCTCCAGAGCAGACCTGCCTAGTTATGCAGCAAAGCATCACTGGCCGCTATATCGCTGCCTCACTTCACATGCAGAGCTCTGGAAAAGCTGGGTGACAACTGAACGGCACAATAAGGCAGGTGTAGACACGACGATCCTCAAAGATCGCTCAAAGCCGTCTTAAGAGTGATAATCGTTGTGTCTAAACCAGGCAATAGCCCAAGCAGCCTGAAGTCAGGCGTCTTCTAGCCTCCAGTGTGGGGGTCACCCAGCTTTCCATGAGTCTGAATGCCGTATATATTAGCGTGGTTGTGTAATCTCCTCCTCTAACAGCTTTACCGATGGGGTGTTCAGTCTTCACTGTCATTCTTGCATTCTGATCAGGAGGCTCAACTCTGAGGTGCTGCAGTACACATTGTAAGGCCTTGTACACATGGCAGATTTTCCCGTGGATTTGACACGGAATCGGCACCAATTCTGCATCAAAATGCGTCCTTAACCCCTTAGTGACTCAAGTTTTGGTTCTACGAACACAATGATTTCCATCCCTGCTTTTCAAAAGCCATAACTTTATTTTTCCTTTGACACAAAACGGGGATAAAGTTTTTTACACCCCTGTAGGAACTTCAACCTGCGATGTTAGGCTTGCACAGATAATACACTGCAGTACTTCAGCGCTGCAGTGTACCATCACTATTCAAAGTGATCATAAGCCGTGGCAAACTCAAACACCATTGTCTGGCGTCAATCTGCAACCCATCAGCCCTCTGCGATTATATGGTAAAGGGCCGATGACATCACATACCTACCTCTGTGAACCCTTTACATGCCGCAAACAACACGGATCATGACATTTAAGGGGTTAACAGCTGGGATCAGTGTTCCCATCAATCCCCACCGTTACAGCAGGAGGTTTGCTGTCAGTCCCAGCCACTTCTACTGCAGATGGTGCGATAATGTTTGTTCCAATTTGCAGGAACTGCTTCCCAGGCAGGATTTAGGTTTGTGTCTTGGGAGAGGAAGGGGAATCTTAGGATAGATCATCAACAGTATTTTTGTGGGGGGGACTGCCACTTGAGATCCCTATAAATCATCAGATTGAAGAGGCTGCGGCGTTCCAGTGAGTGGCACTGTCACTTCAGGCACAGCGCCGTACACTGTATAGTGGCATTACCCGGTATTGCAGCTCGATGCCATTCATTTTAGTGGGAATGAGCTGCCCTGAAGTCATGTGACTAACAAATGTGAGGTCACGCACCAACGTAGAAGGCACAGCGCTCACTCAAGCGTCACGGTCTCCTCAATCTTAAAAATGGCACCCAAAACAGCATACGGTTCTGCCGTGGCTTTGGGTGTTGTGGCAGTTTTTACCGCGGCTCTAGAAAATTTCAGCATTGTGCCGTTCGGGCGCCATTTTTGATGCCATCTTAACGAAAACATCACTGAGCAGCGGAGTTCATTTTGGTCTCCTTTGTGCCCAGCGTCATTGCCCACCCAGGGGTTTTGGCACCCAGCTTGGCACACACCCCAAGTGGCGTGAAAACCTGAGCGGTTGTGCCGGGTTACATTATTCCACACATATATACAACGTTGGCTGTCCATTGATGAACCAGGGAGCTCAGGATGAACAGAGCAGGACATCACAGAAGGGCAGACACATTAGAGGACAAGCCTGTTGAAGCTGCGCTGGCATCACTCCTGGGTGTGGGCACAGAGGAAGGCTCAGTATTTGATGGCGGCCCCAACCTTCCCCACTCTACAATTATCCTAATCAGAAATCCATGTATCCGTTCCGTACGGCGCTGGAGTAGCCGGGGTTCCCCCTCGCTGGAGCGCAGAGTGGAATTCCAGACATCGGCCATTAATTCTGCCAAGAGAACGCCACGCAGACGATCCCTAAGGTCTCCGCTAATGGCTGTGGCATCGTGAAGGATCTGTGAGTGCGCCGCCGTCCTGGCCCAATGATTTTGTAATGATGTTCTCTAGCGGCGTTGGGTTAACGAGCGCGGACGCGGGGCGGCAACGCAGCGTCTACGGAGCACTGGGGATTTACAGATAACGCCGCGCCCAGGAAGGCGACTTGTACGCACTTGTAAAACTGCGAAAGTGACGACCAATGCGTTAATGAGAAAGTCTAATTATAGGCTGGATGCATCTCCCTCCCGCTGCCCGCGTGGGGCGCAAATACTCAAAAGGGCCGATTTAGCAGGACCTGCGGCTGGGTTAACCATTTGTGTCCCTGCTAACGGAATCATTGCGCTGGATAGGAGGCAGCGCTCGCCAACCTGTGGGTCTCTAGCTGTTGTAACACTACAACTCCCAGCACGCCCGACTGCTGCTGACGGACGCACGTTCCTGGCATTCGCGATCCTATAAGCGTACGTTCACATGTGGCAGAAGTAGGGGAAAAAAAAAAAACGCTCAAAACAGACCGTGCTGCCCGTGTAAACCAATGGGATATTTCCCTGCGCATCTCATAACGCACAGAAATTGCGTAAGACGATCGTGTAAACGCACCCCGACATGCGGATTTTGATGCAGATTTGCGAGCGAAATCCACTGCAAATCTAGCAATATCTGCATGCAAGACACTCAGATTTTGGTGAAACTTTTTGTAGCTTTTTTTCTGCGCCGGCGCCCTCGGGGTTCGCTCTCGCGGAGTGGAAATGCGCGGATCTTCAATTGCGAGGGTGAAACCTGCAGCAGCTCCTCAGAAACAAAAATACGTAAAAATCTGAACTAACGGTGTCGATTTTGATTACGTTTTTGACATATAGAAAATCCTCCCCGAAGTATGCTGCACTGAGAGCGCCCTTAGGACGTATTCGCACGGGCGAGATCAATGTCAGATACCATATGACAGAACGGATTAAAGTGAACGCAGTCATTCAGATCCGCCATTTTTTTCCACGGACTGACGGTTGTGTTAAAAAGCTCCAATCCCAGAATACAATCTAGCAGATCGTGCAGCATCCAGACCCTGAACCAGCAGGGGGCGACAGGGGAGCTCCTGCAGCTAATAGGAAACCAGCAGAATTTTGATTTCAGCTCTAGGTGAGACTAAGGTTTGTGTCTAATATGGTTTAACACCTTAAGGATGGCGTTTTGTACGGCAAACGTAAAAACTAAAGACTGTCAGAGTGAAATGCGCCGAGTTTTCTAAAAGGTGCACGCCCCTTTAATAAATGTGTCAAAATCTTGAGCCACCCTTACTGCAGAAACTGAACTGTGGATAACGGGTGTAGATTTGATTTTCCAGCAAATGGACAACCGCAATATGCGCTAATTGTTTTAAAGCGTGTGCGCCTCTTAATAAATTTGGCGCACCTTCCTCCAGCACACTTTATGTTAAGACTTTGGTAAGAAACGCTCAGTTTTAATATATCTGGGCCAAGCATACGCAGAACTGTTCCCCTCCCGCCCGGAGTCACCCCTTTGTGCGCGAGCCTCCCCCTTATGACGAAGAAGCGCGCAGCGTCCTCGCACCGCCGGACTCTTCATGTGCGTTTGCTACGATCATCCTTATCATCAAGAAGTCCCCTTTAATCTGCCGCGTGACGGAGCGGTAAAGCCGTCTGTAGTAAGCCTGGCAGCCCGGACGGGGGTGTAGACGTCTATTAAAGGAGCCGTCGGTTGACACGCAGGGGGCGGAGCATGACATGGGAATTTGTGGAGCGGTGTGTGAACCTTCCAGAAATCTGTTTCAGGGGTTAACGGAGCGCCAGGCAGATGTAGAAGATTCAGTCCTGTGCGGAATGTTACGCTAGTCAGTGACTAATCAGCCCCTCAAGTGACATGAAAAGGGGGTCACCAGAGTGGAGTGCGCCGAGGAATAACGTTTCTCCTTGTGGAGAGCACAAAGTTGGCACATGGAGACCTATAAGCCATGCAATGCTCCCTGGGAAACCGTATGCAAATGCAGGATAGAGCAATGCCTCTGTAACGCCACCTATTGGAAGGCAGCTTCCCTACGAGTCAACGTCCGACCTGGACGCAAACTTCAATTAAAATGTGCCGTGTCAGAAATCGGCGCGCTTTTTACGGAATTTCCTTTGAACCGGACGTCGATCCGCATACAAGTTTGTCCGAATCAATGGCGTCAATCCAGGTGCGAACTCCACGACCGTGTGAACAATGGCGCAGATTCCCACTGATCTCAACAGGGTAGTAAAATAACCACACCGACGTGGCGTTTGGTGCCGGATTAATAGATTTTTACGCCGCACAATCCGAGGGGTGCTGTGCGAAAACCGCCGAGTCGAACCACAACATTTGCGCAGCATAAAAATGACAACCGTAAGGAGGATTACAGCGAAGACTCCAGACGCCATCGCTGTTTGGGGTAAAACCGCGGCTCACGTGCGCAGAGTTCGGACGGCGTGTAAGAAGATTAGCTGGAGATTAGTTAAGGTCAGGAGTCGAAGGAAGAATCAGAGTATCCAAAGCTGGGGCGAGACGACACGAGAAGAACATCCACCGGGGACGCCGTGACCTGCGCCCGTGACCGCGCTGCTAATCCAGATCTGCTGACCCCATAACCCGGACCGCGCAGGACAGACGCTGCGGAGGCTTCACAGTTCTGTAACGGCAGTCATATTGTTATCACCCAGCTTTCCCGGAAGCCGATATAAAGTAGCAGAGCGCTGCAGACGCCGATACGCTGTACATTAGCGCGCCCCGACGGAGCGGATGGTTTAGGTAACCAGCACTAATACCCGCATATGTAATCCGCTCGTCGTGACTAATTACAGTCCGTCTCGTCTGCAGGCAGGATGATCATAAGTCGCTGTGGTCGTGGGGGGGGGGGGACGACAGGTGAACGCAGGACAGGACAGGCGAACGCAATCTACTGTTCTCAGTTATCAGCCATTTATGAGCGGCTATAAGACGAGCAGCTCCTCTTGTAACGCTCCAGCGCCGGTTTAAGCGAGTGGCTTCTTAATTAGTCGTTGGGATGTGATGTCCTGTTAGCGGCCCCCGGAGGAGCCGTGGCCCCCGGCGGCTGTGTGCCGATATTATTAGTGTCACTGATATCATGTACATATAGAGGATTACATTCTAATTATGACTAACGCGGCTTAGAGCTCCTCTATTACGTGCCGGTAAACACCGCGAGTGCGTAATCCTATTTACAGAAGCAGGGAGGACGCGGACCCCATGCGGCATCACCAGCCACCGCCACGCATCCACATCAGCCAACATCCAGCGGGGAGCAGCGGGAGGACTGGGATGTTTGTCCGGCTGGTCCAGACCTGGTAGGGGGTTCACAAACTTCTGCATCGGGCTTTTACATAAGCCAATCAGTTGCTGGGTACAATGCAGTTATAGAGTATACACAGAACGACCCCTTTATCAGAGCCCTGGCATTTTCACAATTGTACTGTAAGTCTCCCCGTGACCCCGGAGCGCAAAATCACGTGACAAGTTTTCCGTGGATCAGTTTCAGTGTAAATCCACGTTGATGGTAAAATCCAGCGATCGGAGCGACTTCCAACGAGGCCGGTCATCAGTGCTAGACTAGCCGGGGTCTCACCGCCAACCGCGCGCGGGGGTTCTCATGCAACGGTGTGGGGAGTATACAGAGAATGGCGTAGTTGAGGAAAAACATCCAGCAAAAGGGGATTCTGCAGACGGAAACAAATCATCACTGAAAGGGGTCGGAGGAGGATGTCAGGAATCGTTCTGACCAACAGGCTGCACAGTCAGCTGAATACAATGCTGGAGCTCCGACTAACGTGTCCAAACGCACAACCCGCCATTCCTCCGCACGGATGGGCTATAACAGCGGACGATCAGTTCCAGCGCCATCGTGTGTAAGAGAAACAGAAAGACGAAACTCCAGCGGGCAAAAGAGCGCAAAACCTGTATCACTGAGCAGCGGAAAAACAAACATCGCCTAGTCAGAAGGGTCCAGATCTCTGTTGCTGATGGTGCAAGCAGCATGAATCGCTGACCCCTTCCTGTCAGCCGGTCAGAACATGTCAGCACCGCCATCTAATCTGCAGCGACTACAAGAAGCTTTCTGTCCGCAGGGGCCGATATTCCTGCAGAACTATTTCATCACCGAGTGGGATCTACGCTGCAACGAATTGCTGCAAAGGAGTCCAACGCTACTAGATGGGGGTCTCTTATGAAGCGGCCATTCAGTATATGAGAAACGTCCCAGTGGACCCCAACCTAATGTGAGGTGGAAAGGGGTCAGACTATCATCCTCCTATTCGGACTTAAAGGGGTCATCTAGAAGCTGGACTGGGATAGACCATTAATATTAGATCATGGGGGTCCGACTTGACATTCCTGCCAATCTGCAGTTTGAAGGCGCTCTGGCAAGTACCATGACCCCTTCCAATAGCCGAATGGTAGGGTCAAGAGTTTGAGCACCACAACTTTTAGGAATAAGTCCCAGAGAATCCCTTTAATCCAAAGTATATACAGCGTATAGAAGCCGCACATACAATGCATGCGTGTTTAACGCTTCCCACGCTGGTCGCCACGCAGCCTTTAGGATACGGCCACCATTACAGCGTAATCGTCACACACTTTCCCGCAGTCTTGAAGGAGGGGGCAGCTTGCATTATACAAGGACTGACAGAACATGGGACCCTCCTCCAGGGGGCGCTCCTTCGGTTTTACTCCCCCTTTAAGGCTCTCCACCCGTTGCTCTGAGAAGTTTAGCTCTGCGCAGGAGAGGACGGCCGGGTAACTGTAGCGAGAGTTTTTCTGTTTTTGCGTGTCGCCGCCGCCCCGAGGAGCGCGATGAGCCGCCTGATAATGAAACTTCTTGGCGGCTGATCTGGTTGTTATTAGCCGAGCCCGGCCTTGTACAAACACCCATCTCCAAGTGCAGCAAAGGCAAACAGTGTTTTAATTTTTAATTAGGCCGCTCTCTGCGCTGCAATTCAGGAGAGGAGCGGAGCGCGGGCGCGAGGATTACTACTTCATTACAGGTGATCTGCGCCGATCCTGACAATATTGCCAGTTAATGCTCTGCAATAAGACGGCGGCGGCGAGACCCCTGGAGAGACAAAAGAATGGCAGAGCGCTCTACAGCTCGAGTATAGCTGCAGGGGTCACAGGAAGCCGCGGCCACGGAACCCCTGAACGATGCTGACCCTTCTTCATTTTTGGCTTTTCCTCCTCACTTATTTCTCCATCGCCGTCGGACGGCTCCGTGTTTTTTGCGGGATGAGATGCGCGTTTCCTTGGTGCCATTTAATGCTCCGTATCATGTAGGGAAAAACTTTTTAAACTTTCTGAGTGAAGTGAAATAGAAAAAAAATGGGGGGAGGGGGTCTTTACAGTCACTGCGGTAAAAATGACAACTTTACTCTCTGAGTCAGTGAGAGGTTCATTCCTGCACTACTTAAAAAAAAAAAAATCTTTGGAAAACATTAAATACAGAATCTGCCGCCATCGTCTGACCGCCGTAGCTTTTTGATTTTTTTTCTGGTGTGTGATGGAGTTTTTTTTTTCCTTGCTGGACGTCCTGTCGTTTCTTGGAGACGGGGTTAGAACAGCGCAATTCTGGCATGGTGTAATTTTTTTGCCTGCCGATCTTCAGAAGACTTATGGATGCTGCGATACCAAATGTTTGGGGGTTTTTTTCATACGTTTATTTTCAAAAAAACTAAAAAACCCTTTTCTCATATTTAATACCTTTTTTTTTTTACCTATTAGTAAAAAGAAAATTTTTTTTCTTCTTTCCGATCGCTGCTGCAGTAATGCTATACCGTAGTATTGATTATACCGCGCTCTGACAGGCAGCCTATCAAGCCACAGACATGACAGCCTTCAGAAAGATCCAGGCTGTCATGGCAACAGAACAATCCCTCGTGATCTTATTAGTACTGCCGCCCACCACAGCGTTCCGTCCTTCCATTGTAGCCCCACCCCTTATACCCACAAAAGCAGGGCGGTCGTGGCGCGATAGTAGCAGCTTGCGGTGATCCTGTCAAGTCCTTGCACATGCGTAGCTGCACATGCGCAGGGGATGATATCGCGCTGAAAAGAGCAGCCGGCTAGGCATTGAACGCTACTAATGGCGCAGCTTACAAGGACCCGGCTGCAGCGAATGAAGGTGTAAGCGACCTCACTATTTTCGCCCGTTTGTGCGTTTGTTGGTAGATTGTTTTCTTTCATCACCTACGTTGCATTTGTATTCAAACGCAAGGCGCAATTGTTGTTACTCTCGCCGTCTCCTGGCGACGCGCATAAAATCCCAGTGAACACCGCAGATTTATGTGATCCATGAGGAGAGCGCTGTAACTTTATAACGCACGCAAAATCAATGGCGTTTGTTGTATGCGGTCCGTAAAAATACGGACAGAAAATGCCCCGGTGTGGACGAGGCCTTCACCTCCAGCCACGGGGGATAAGCCTCTGCTTTGGGATCTGAACCCCAGTGATCCAGAGACCGAACCATCTGAACGCCCTACAGGAATGGAGCGGCGGTGTACATCCTCTACCGTTACTCCAGTCTCTTCTATGGGATGGAGGGGGACTGCTGAGCACTCTGATCTCCGACCGTCCCATAGAAGTGACTGAGCAGCGGTCGCGCATCACACCGCCATTCGCTTCACATGGGGCGTTTAGGTCAGCCGGTCTCGCAATAATTGGGGGTAGCAGCGGTCAGACCCTATCCTGTGTATAGGGGATAATGCCTATAATCATGTAGAGTCCCTCCCCCACCCCAATGATGATGCTATAAGGGTAGCCCCATTGCCCCTTTATAATCCACTCCAAGACACTGGTGGGCAAGCGGGGAAGCTTTAACTTTTTAGATGCCATACACTAAGAACCTCCCCCCCCCCCAGAGGTCAATAGTAAGTGGTCACTGACCGGCGCCAGCCTATCCCAGCACTCCCCCGAATGAGAAGGCAACAGTTACTTCAATGGTTTCCCCACAGGGGTCTTTACTCACTGCGGCGGCAGGACGAGGGTCGTGGGTTGAGCTTTGGGTCTTCTCTTGGCCGACACTCCCATCTGGTTGGCGGAGCGTTTCAGGGACTGCTGGTTCAGGAGGCCGGAGGCGAGGCCGGCGTGGTACTGCAACTGGGGAACCAAGGAGAAACACCGGGTCAAACCCCAAAATCATGGCGGGAAACAAAACCATCCAAGCAATGCAGCAGCCAACCAACAGGGGGTCACCTCACGGGCGCGTACAATCTAGGGCCGTGAAGAACACATGGCTGCCCGCGCCTGTGTATGGGCGCATCCAGGGCTCATGTGCATTTATGTCCGTGTTACATCCGTGTCATCTGACTCTCATGGCGACCCACCAATTCTGTCACAACCAACAGAAAGCAGGATGTGCAAAGTGAACACGGACACCGGCGCAAATTCCCCGTTTTTTTTTTTTTTTTTAACACACACAAGACTTTAATGGCCAATTCCATGAATTTGGACCCAAATAAGACATTATGCGAAAAATGATCCTTGTTAAAAAAAAACAAAAAACACTTTCTGTCCGTAATCAGATAGTAAAACATACGGACAGACAATACGCCCGTTTGAAGGAGTCCTGAGGCTGAATGGTGTCCGACAAGCACCGCGCCCGCTGTGACCTGGCATACATATATGTTGTGTTCAACATGGCCGCCGGCTCCCAGGTAGACCGTATCACCGACACTCAGGCGGCCCAGCGGGGCTCATTTTACAACAAAGGCAGAGAGGTAGCAGAAGCACCGGGGGACCCGGGCATGTGCTCTCGCTGTGGTACCCGCATCATGCCGGTAATAACAGATCACCTGTGTAACAGCGCGCAATTGTTTCACTTTGCATGTGTAATACACAAGTGCAGAAAGAGAGCATATTATATATGTGCATGCATGTAATATATGTGTATGTGTTTGTTATACACAACAGCATTGTGTGTGGCAGTATGCAGTCCTAAGCTCTCGCTCATGACCTGAAGGTTGCAGGTTCAATCCCCGCTTGGTTCAGGTAGCTGACTCAGCCCTCCATCCTTCCGAGGTCGGTAAAATAAGCGCCCAGGACTCATTATTCGGTGCACCAGGGGACTTTACCTTACCTATTACATACACACCATACCTAATACTGTACACACCCTATATACAAACCCTGTTGTCCTAAAATAAGCCCTAGCATGATTTCAGAGGATGCTTGAAATAGAAGCCCTACTACAATTAATAAAAAAGGTTAATTTAAATCGTGTTCAGCTATACATGGAGCAAAAAGTAATATAAGAAAATAAACCGGGTGGGGATATTATATATTATTACATACACTAGCTTTATTATATCTATGGTGTATGTAATAAATAATATTCTATTCCCCTGTCCTCTGCACAACATGAAATAGCTGAAAGAGGAGAATCGACATCAGTCAGCCTCTCCCTGGCCTGATATGGCTGATAACAGGGAGTAATAGACTGTATTCACCTGTCCTGTAGTCAGCCTCTCCCTGGCCTGATATGGCTGATAACAGGGAGTAATAGACTGTATTCACCTGCCCTGTAGTCAGCCTCTCCCTGGCCTGATATGGCTGATAAAAAAGAGCAACAGACTGTATTCTCCTATCTTGTAGTCCTTTCTCTCCCCAGCCTGAAATGACTGATAACAGGGAGTAATAGACTGTATTCACCTGTCCTGTAGTCAGCCTCTCCCTGGCCTGATATGGCTAATAAAAAAAAGAGCAACAGACTTTTTCAAGCTTGCAAAAGACCAAATACGGCCGTAACGTAGCTCGCTTACTTTTTATTCTGACCATGGATTAATAAGGTTTTTTGCATCTTTTTTTTTTTATCAAGAAATCGATTTTCTGCTCGTGCTGCCTCTATAAGTTGTGTCCTGTGTTGGGAGGGAATATTGCCTGCCGCTGTTCTCTGCCTTCTCCCCAATCCACCACTTCCGCACCCCATTTTTGGCTATCCAAGACGGCTGCAACTACATTCTAACTACCTAACGCGCACTGTGAACTGCTCTCCCATTGGCCAGTGCTGGTCACATGAGCAGTTCTGGCTAATCAGAAAGCAGTATAACACTTGCAACGAACCGTGGTGGTTAGGTAGTCTAAAGATTCTATCGGCCATCTTGGATGGCCAAAACCAGGACTCAAAACTGGTGGATTTAAAGGGCAAAAGAGAACAACTGCAGGCAATAAACCAGCCGGGTCCGTCCCAAGACGGAGTTTTGTCCTACAACCAGAGGGTTGCTTTAAAGGGATGGTCAGAGTTATGTAAGCGGCATCTTAAGTGGTCCCTCGGGTGTAAAATAAAGCAGCCAATACTCCCCGCTTGTCCCCTGCCAGCGGCTGCGGGGTCTCCATGCTGACGCCACCTCTACAGGTCCTCAAACAAGCTGCTGCAGCCAATGGCAGCATTCAACGGTCATTGGCTGCAGCGGCAGGTTTTACGGGTCGTCACAAGCTGAGTGCAACCTGTAAACAAACAGCAGAGACCCGCAGCCGCTGGCAGAGGACGAGCGGGGAGGGGTCGGTATCCGTTACTTTATGATACACCCTCGGGGACCCCTTAAAATGCCACTTACCTAAGTGAAAACCCCTTTAAGCGAATCTGCCCCTATAGTCATCTGTTCCCCAGTCAGCCTTTCCTAAGACAGAAAGGGCTGATAAAAGGGAGCGATAGATTGTATTCACCTATCCCATAGTCAGCCTCTCCCCAGCCCTAAATGGCTGATAACAGAAAACAATAGACCGCATTTATCTGTGCAGTGGGTAGATATAATCCGGACTGCGGGGGTCGATGTCCCTTTAAACAAATGACCTAGCTGGCTAGTTATCCCTGAAGAGAGCGCCGCAGCCGGGGACAGATGAAGCAGAAGCATCTCCAAGGAAACGACAATAGGGATCAGAGACGTTGGGGTCTGCTGCGGCCGTGCCCTCGCGCCATTCACACTGTTCATTAAGTGAAGGCCGCAGAGACTGATTGCGAGCGGGACGATTTAATGAATGCGGGAACTGAAGGTCCGGGCGAGTTCAGGCAGAAAATGAGTAATTGACACCGATGACAGATGAAACATTTTTTTCTTTCCTAAAGACACACGAAGGAGCGGCGCCAATTAAATCCTGGCCGTAATCGTATCGGGAAACAGCGGGCAAAATGTTCCTCAGCCGGATTCTCAGGCGCTGTCATGAAGGCCTCGCAGGCAGACATCCTATAGACGGCTCTTTAAATATCAGCGTTCCTCTGTTCACATTTCCTGCCTGTGGGGGTGAATGTCTCAATATCCGAATGCTTTCAACTGTCAGGAATAGCAGTTTGCAAACGCTGAAGCTGCTGCGGAACTGCAGACGACGCACTTGATATTAAACGGGTTCTGCGCTTTGGACTATCCCTAATTATATGGAGGGTTGCTTGACGATCTACTGATCACAAAGTTTCCCCATGCAGAGACCCCCAGCGATCACATGTCCGGGAAGTAGGTGTTCAATCTCCCTGCAGCACTCCCACAGGGTAAATGAAGTATTACACAGTGACCAATCATATGGAGGTGTTAATACAGGACAGGTCCTCCAGGGACAGAGAGATGCCCGTTATAACCGCACTCCACTCTGACCAAAAGATAAGGGTCCTGAACAAAGGATCCCTATTATAGGGGTTTTCCCATTTCCAAAGGATAGGGGACAAATGTCTACTCACGGAGGAATCCAACCACTGGGTGCCCCAGCGTTTCCGAGCTCTGCGCACTCTTGCACAATCCCAAGTGAATGGAGGAGTGGTGCGCATAAGTGACCACCACTTAATTCTCTCCTATGGGACAGAAGGAGATTAAGGTGCTTGTCAACCTTACTTCGTCCCATAGAAAAGAATGGCACAGTGGTCAAGCATGTGAACGTCACTCCATTTGTAGGGAACATTTGGGGGTGAGTTGGTCTTACTGTTCTTCAGCTATATAAATAGTAAAAAGATTAATACTGGTTGGCCCTTTAAAAGATAAGGCGGGAAAAATAGAGGGTGATGAGGAGAAAGCAAATCTATTACATAATTTTTTCTCTACTGTATTCACTCAGGAAAATGAAATGGGAGGTGAAATGCAGAGTTAGAAAGTAAACTCTCCATTAGATGTCACCGGTCTAACCCAAGAAGTGCAGAACCGCCTTAAAAATATTAAAATAGACAAATCACTGGGTTTTAAGGGAATTAAAGTAATGCGATAGACAGACTGTGTCTTATATTTAAGGACTCAATAGTGACGGGGACTGTTCCATTGGATTGGCCCATAGCCAGTGTGGTTCTAATATTCAAAAAGGGGTTGAAAAAAAGTCAACCCAGAAGCTACAGGCCGGTAAGTCTTACTTCTATTGAGGGTAAAATGTTTGAAGGGTTTCTTAGAGATGCTATCCTGGAGGACCTCAAGGAAAATAGCCGTATAACTCTGCATCAGCACGGGTTTATGAGCGATTGCTTCTCCTAGAAGCTGATCAGGTTGGTTTGACATGAGCGAAGTTCTAGACTGGGGTGGGGGAATCATTGGATTTTGTGTATCTGGACTTTTCCAAAGTGTTGGATATTGTGCCGCATAAAATGTCGGTATATAAAATAAGAACGCTTGGTCTGGGCGAGAATGTGTGCAAGTAGGTAACTGGTCAGTGATAGAAAGCAGAAGGGGGGTTATTAATAGTGCTCTGATGGGGTCACCATTACAAGTGGGATACCACACGGGGCAGTATTGGGCTCTATTTTTAATAAACAGATAGTCCCCTACTTTCGAGTTACGAATAACCCTGTCCTGCAGTATCATGTAATGCTATAGGCATGGCTTAATAGATACCCTGCATAGGCAGCCCCTGGGGCCTTTTAGAAGGCCCACGGCTGCCTTGGCAACCTCACGGCGTCTCGCGATCTTATATCGGCGAAAGCCCTCACTGACTGACTGACTACTAATTCTCTAACTTCCCGATGTCGTACAAACATAATATTAGGCATGACCATTCTTTAGGTCCTACATAGGAAAAATCAAATGGTCGCAACTTGATTATTCAATTCTAAGTGCAAAAGTAAGTGACCCCCTATGTAACGTAACTAATAACACACAACTGAACCGCACAAACATGAAATTTGCTACGACCATTCTTTAAGTCCTAATAGGAAAAATAAAGGGGTTTCAACTTCGATATTCAATTCTAAGCTTTAAAAACTGAAAATCCTTGATACAAGACATTGTTCTTTTCTCAGAAACCATAGGGAAATGATTTGTATACGGAGGAGAATCTGAAATTTGAATAAAAAAACCTCTAAGGGTAAAAAATGAGGAGTGAGGGAGGGGTGGCACATTCTGCAGAGGGACATCGGTACATGCAGTCTGAGAAGAATCTAACGCTTCTCTATGTGTACATATTATATTCCTCGCTCCTCTGAAGTAACCATACCTTCATAAAATTTTCTGTGGGAACAACACAGACATCTGTACCAAATTAACTTGGCTGAAGCCGGGTATATCAGCTTGTAGATCTATATACAATTGAAAAAGAATCTGTAGCAAATGAGGTTTAAAACTGATCGATCGCTGAGCTCTGTTATCGGCTGCAGCCCCTGTGACTTCCCATAAAGCTGTCGGGACAGCAGCTGTCAATAGAGACCGCAGCGGGGGGAATTCCCACCATCGCGGGACACAGCAGGAGTGGGGAGAAGCAAGCAGCACAACATACGCCTGTGTGCATGAGCTCTTATAAACGGCCCATTGAAGGTAACCATAATGCTGATGTGGCCCTCTGTGAAAAGGAGCTCGACACCCCTGGTTTATACTAGTTGATGGTATATTAAGAACGGGGACAAATCTGAAAACCGAAAGTTGTAAAATGGTTAAATCATAGCTAGGTCTCCCCTAAGACATAATTGGGGGGTCACACGGGATGCTCATTGAGGGCCGTAGAGCAAAAATAGTACAGACACATTTCAAGATCCTGTACTTCTATGTCGTCTGGTACTCGGAGGTGTAAACCATAGAGCTCAACCAATGCGATCTTTCGACTCCTGCTCATGGGTGGCGCCTCCTGCTGATACTGCCATTCATACTAAATGGTCCATCAGGACCAAAAAAGAGCATTCGGCTGATATGTTTATATGCTGTGTGTTCAGACATCGGGCTTCAGATAATTGGTCTTACTTATACATTCCGTCCGCCTTCATGTAAAGCGTACGGAGAGACGTCCTGCCAGGCCGGGTAACAAATCTCACCAAGAATTAGAATTTCTCCACCCCAAATTTATCTCCCCTCAATGGGAAATCTATAAGACTGAAAAAAAAAAAAAGGGGGCCGAGCAGCTCTGAGAAGACAAATGTTTCAAAATGTCAGCGTCTCGGGGCTTCGATCGGCGGCGCTGGGAATCTGCAATGAGAGCAATATGCAGAGCGCGTTATGGAATTAAAAGGGAGACAGCTTGGCAGAATTCACACTCTGGAATGTTCCTTTCGCTTCTTCTCTGATCTCTTCGAGATGTGGCATATTAAAAAGATGGCAGCGAGATCAGCCGCTTAATAGGCAGCCGGATACGGCGGATTTACAGGGAGATATCTGCGCTGGAGGAGGGATCAGCATGTAATCTTACACCGTCCCAATATGAAGGGTGCACAAGCGTTGGCGAGTCATGGGTGGTGTCAGCAACTGGATGTCGGGGCAGATGGAGACGGGTGGAAGCTGCCATTTAACCATTTCTTCCCTGTGGTCCTACAGAAAACAGTTAATGATGCTATTCCACATAAATTGTATCGGGTGAAAAACTTAGCTCTGCTACATCCGTGTATAAACCCATCTACCGTACACTGGAGTCAATATAGAATATATATTAACCCCTTTAGGGACAGACCCAGTTTAGCTATTTTACCCATGTGGCGGTTTAAATGCCTTATTTTTTTTTTACTTCCAGCTACCAAAATTATTTTTGCTGTGTTTTTTTCTGTGATATATAGGGCTTTTTTTTAAAAATATCTTTTTCACAGACTTTTTTTTCCTGCTTTTTAGTTTTATTGAGGGGGTGGGGGGAGCTAAAAATGATTTTACCATCTATAGGTTTTTGTTTTTTTTAATTAGTATATTTACGCTAAAATAAAGTAAAGGAACAGATTCCTCATTTTGTTTTGGACGTTTTGATATATAATGTGTGTGGTTTTGGATTACAGGGCGCATACGGCGACAGTTTTGGTCGGCGTCATCTTTTTTTTTTTTCTTTTTCTTTTTTATGTATATTTTTATTTTATTCTGTAATTTTGTTTCTCATTTCTGTAATTATTTTTGTTTACTCTCTCTGTCCCCCATGACTTCATACAAGACCTCTGGAGGACATTCACGTTTTGTTTTTTATGACACACTTTCCCACTGTAGCTGGGGCGTCCATAGGAGCCCCAGTTACAGTTTAAAATATCCCCTGTAGTGACATTAGTCACTGGCAGAGCTGATCAGGGTCTTCTAGGACCCTGCAGCTCTACTGTCCCAGGGAATCCCAGCGTTGACGTGACTGCCGGCTCCCGTAATGGAAGTTACACTTCCACTTGTTAGTACATAGCTCTCATTGAGCGCTGTGTACTAAAAAAAGAGAAGGCAGAAAGGGTTGAAAACTCCTCCTGCCTTCTCCTTGAGGGTTCTCAGCTTTAATCTCCACCATATTTTTACTATCAGCTGGAATTAAAGCCCAGGACCAAGAGCCGTAAATTTACGATGCTGGGACCTATACATATACATACATACATATACACACACATACACACACACACAACGAATCTGAGTTAAAGGGGTTGTACCGCACGGGTGACCTCCACCGATCTCGAGAACAGGACTCCCGTGTCCCGCTCTGCCCACCACGGTAGAGGTCGCTTCTCCTCCTGCAGCGACATCACTGTGCATGGAGTGCCGGTGCGACAAGTGCTCCATTCAGTCTCCTCCTCACTGGGGGTGCAGTAACCCTGAGAATGGGGGACACAGAACACCTCCACACCCCCGTTCTGAAGATCGAATGGGGTCTTAGCGGTGAGACCCCTATCACTTAGCAAGTCATCCCTTATCCTGTGGGCAGAGGTAATTTGAAATAGTGTTTCCAACCCTTCAGTGGACAGTGTCCATAGACAAAGGGCGGCTTTACATGGGATAACCAACATCTGAAGAGTTGCTAAAACGTACGAACGACCGCTGCTTTGCGCTTTTTTACAAAGAGCGACTGCAGTTCCGTTCTTTTTCAATTTTGCGATCACTGAACGAATCGTTGGGAGCGTTTACACAAGAGGCGTTGAGGTTCTTCGGAGGACTTGTATTTGAGATTTCAACCCCCACCGACGCACGCTAATTGGTTGCTGCATACATTGAATGCACAAAACTACGTGCGAGCGGTCTCCAAGTGAACACCCGCCGCGACGAGGGGCCGCAGCAGCAAGTGTTCCAGAGGTGTGCAGACCCTGAATGACCAATTAATTTACCGCTGCACATAGAACGAACGATAGTAGTTCAGATCGCTGATCACAGGAATCGCAACGGCTTCTCGGCCCCGTGCTAAAGGGCCCTCAGTTATCCCCTTAGCAATAACGACATATTACCAAAACATCCCTTTAGGTTGTATAAGTTGTATCCATAAACACATACAAAAAAGTACTTGAAAAAAAAAAAAAGAAGAGGGTGTGAACGGGGGGGGGGGAGACAAAAAAAAAACCAGAAACACCAGGAACTTCCTGCATTCCACAGCCTCACCTCTAATGACTATTGGCGCTGAACGCTATTCCTAGGAAAAATTAGACAAAATTATATATAAAATGTGGCAGCACTAAAACACTAAAAACTATAAAATACAGTAATTAACTAAAAAGATCATTAACGTAATAAAACACCGCAGTAAACAGAAACCCGACGGTCCGATCTCAGATGATGAAACGGCGCAATAATAAGCAAGCACCAACGCAATATAAACGATCTGCATACAATGTGATCATACAACATGCATTCATACAAAGATGACGGAAAACGCCAGAAGCTAAAACACATCAAAAATTATAATAGAATTCTAAAAATCTAAAAAACACCAAAACCTTATAATATAATAAGGCAATCTAAAGAAAAAAAGAACAAAAAGAAAATCTAAACCACAAGATAAAAAAACCTGAATCCTAATAAAAAGTAATCAAAAATCTTATATAATAAAATACAGATTAGAACACAAAAAAATGTGAAATGCTGGAATATAAATTACATTATAATCTAAACTAGCTCAAAATCTGCTGCTCATGGCGTCTCTGCCGGTGGATACAGACCGGGATCTGAAGGCCTCGGCTCCACATACAGGGGCCGCTCTCTCGCCCTCGGACGCCCCCCTCCCCCTCTCTTATTGGGGCCTACAATCTATAACCAAACCATTAAAAATGTAGAAAACTGTCTTTTAATGGCTAAAAAAGAAAGGTCAAAGTGAGTGAGATCCTGTGAGCGCGGGCGCATCCATTATTTACGCGGCGGACCCTGTATCCGCGTCCATGCATATTTCATCTTAAGGTAACAGAACCTTAAAGTTTCCAGGTCGTGACTCCATGCCGTCGAGCGCGCTGGGAATCTGCAAAGCCCTTCTTTCCAAACTAGCAGCGACGGCGCGAGCTCCGACTGAAGACGCCGCGTTACATTGCCTGATGAATAATGAACTCGTTTGGAGTGAGGGGCGGCGGGCGCGGAGTGCAGGCTTCTCCCAGCCCCGCACCGCTGCCTCCATGTTCAGACTGGATTTGCATGTTAAACTCCGTACAAGCAGCTTCAGGAGCGTCCGGGGAGCCGAGCGTTGTAGGCGGAGGACATGAATATGGAAACGTTACTACAGCGAGAGGAGTATCTCTATATACAAGGCCCGCCGCCGCTATACGGAGAACCGCAGGAAAACGCGGACGTTGTCTAAGGCGGACGTTGTCCAAGGCGGGGGTCACACCGGAGGGTTTTGTTTCAGCTGATACACTTTTACAAAAAAGAAAATGGAACTGTAAAAAAAAAAACCAAAAAAAAAAGAAAACGAAGCGCCGACTTAATCCGCATCACTTTGAATTAATTTACTTTTTACCCCCCTAACAAGCTGGGTGCTCATTTTACCGACCTCAGAAGGATGGAAGGCTGAGTCAACCCTGAGCTACCTGAACCAAGCGGGGATTGAACTCGCAACCTTCAGGTCGTGAGCGAGAGCTTAGGACGCTGCAGCACATGGGGCTCTAGCTTTCGGGTTTTTTCAGTCTTCCGTTAGTACTGTATATTAAATAAACCGGATATGAACGCGCCGCCGTTTGTGTTTTTGCTCCAGCGTAAAAAATGGAATGGAGGAGGAAAAATGAGAAAGATTAAAGTGAAGGTCTTCATTAGCAACGCACGACTACGGGCCACAAAGCAAACGCTTTCTTTCCGTTCTGCTGCTCCTTTGATGGAAAGCAAAAAACACTGAGGTGAAGCGGCCCTACGGCCGTGCGCTGACGGGCCGGGCCGCGGAGCTCTACTGCAAAGTAGCAGCTGCCCGTCTCAATGGAGCAAATACATATATGGGTTCCGGATTCAGAATCTGCATCAGGAAATGACATCCGTTTTTTTTGCTTTTCTTTAAATCTGCGCCATATAGATTATAGCACGGACGCCCGATCAGCTGAATGGCGCGCTTCATTGCACACATTTTTGAATGGATTTGATGCGAAATAGGTGTGAAATCCGCCATGTGACCCTGACCTTACAGAGCCAGCAATCCTACCGCAGCACATGTAACTTATACTACAGTTATGGGGCAGCTCCTACCCTACCGATCCTATCAGTTATGGAGCCGCTCCTACCCTACCGATCCTATCGGTTGTGAGGCCGCTCCTACCCTACCGCTCCTATCAGTTATGGGGCCGTTCCTACCCTACCGATCCTATCGGTTATGGGGCCGTTCCTACCTTACCGATCCTATCGGTTAAAGGCCGCTCCTACCCTACCGATCCTATCAGTTATCGGGCCGCTCCTACCCTACCGATCCTATCCGTTATGGGGCCGCTCCTACCCTACCGATCCTATCCGTTAATCGGGCGGCTCCTACCCTACTGATCCTGTCAGTTATGGGGCGGCTCCTACCCTACCGATCCTGTCAGTTATGGGGCCGCTCCTACCCTACCGATCCCATCCGTTATAGGGCCGCTACGAGCAAGCAAACAAAAAAAATTACGGGATGGCTGCACATAAACTAAAGCAGAAGTACCGCAGAAAGGGGAGGAGCCTGTGAAACTAGTATCCATCGTGTGAACATACTCTAAGGTTAGCAATATGATCAGTGAAACAAGCTTTGTCTGAGCAAAGCCCAAAAACAAACTCCTGTCTCTTCAGAAGCTGACATTAGTGCTCGGTCCCTTCCTCCATTCTTTACACTACAGCTGTGCTTGTTCCGATTAGCAGCAGAACTCAAGAAAGAGTTCCACATGGCGATCTTATTTGCATGAACAAATAAACTATGAGCAAGCAATCCAAAAAAAAAACATTTCGGGTACAGCTGTACATAAACTAAGGAAAAAGACCTCTACAAAAAAAGGAGGCGCCATCGGAAAAGGGAGGAGCCTGTGAACTCATAAACTGGTGTTTACCCATCGTGAGAACATACCCTTAGGATACCGATACGATAAGTGAAACCAGCCTAGTATGAGGAAACCCGAAAACAACTTTCTCCTGTTCAGATTAAGCTGCTTCTCTTTCGCTTCTTCCATTCTTTACACTGCAGCTCTGCTTGTTCAGATTAGTAGCACAGAAGAAAAAGTTACACTTCACGATCTTTAACAAAAAAAAAAAAAAATCATATGCAAAGAGTTAATATTCATCCCATTAAGCAGAGAAGTAAGCAGAGCAGCGCCCACCATGCCAGGGATACCTGTGTGCGGCATGCAATCGGCATCCAAACATCATCTATCTGATCCCACATGGAAGGTGCGGCGCTCCGCTGACGAGATTTTAGAAAAGCGCAATTTATATTGTTTTAAAATAAAGCAGCCGAGATCTGAATCCCTCATGTCAGGATATCTCCTCTCCCTCAGGGAATCGATGCATTATTTAACAGATGCCGGGGACTAATCGGCGGCAGAGGCGCTTTATACATGCATTTGGCATACGCACTTTTTTTTTTTTTAAGGCCCTTGTTTCTCCTCATTAAAATCGTTTTCTTCCCCCCGTTAATGAGGGAGACTTTCTTTTCTCAGAGACAAATGCAGCTCATCTTTTTTGAAGGCGACGAGGAGCGCGCTGCCCCTGGTTTCATCCTGATAGAAGAAAGCCGGCGCAAAAGAAAATTACGCGCCTTTAATTGATTAAAGTGAAACTCAGCGGTAATGAGGCCGGTTTGGGGAATGTTTGTCGTTCAAACAACGTTTGATCCGATAACAGGGAGGTAAATTCTCAACATGGACAAGCGGCGCGTTCGGCGCGGGTCTTCAGTTTACTTACTCCCCTTCGCACTTTGTTCTTCTCCCAGATTTCGGGGCTTTCAATTAACAAGTAACCGGGGCGAGCGGGAGAGATGCAGCCTGTTTTCTGCTCCAATTAGATGACCATTAGGCAGACTTTGCCAAGCGGTGGGAGGCAACCGCAGGAGGCATCGCTGTACACTGAACGCCCGCGGGGTCAGGTAATAATGGACCGGCGGAAACCTTCACCAGGCAAGAAATAATAAAATAACATTTCCAGGGTAACCCCCGAGCCGCGGCGGTCAACTTACAAAGTCCTTTTGTTTTAACGGAAAGGAAAAGAAGAACAGGTCGCTGCTAAAAAGTATCGAAATGTATCCTGAGGCAATTACTGCAGCAAGAACAGGGGGCCTCACCGGGTTATGAACCCGGGACCCTTAGAATGTCACCGTGTTTAGGCAAGTCGTCAAAAATCAGGAACCGGCCAATCAGAGGTAGGAATCAGAATGGAGAGCAACCATCAAACACATACTCCCAACAAGATAAGCTGTTATTGCCAACCCAAGCACAGCAGCTGGCAAAGATCCCACCTATTGCATTTGGGTGGTCCCCACACCCAATATAAGGCCATCCGCTATAATCCTGTCCAATCAGCCTGGCTATGCTCATGAAGTTCTAGAGCCTTCCACAGTAATTGCACAGGAGCGTTCAATGTGATTCCAGCATTAATAATCTGCAAGTATCAGCTTCACCATAGTCAGGAAGAGGCTGGGACAACGGAAGGAAGAACAACCCGTCACACATAGAAGTATGAAGTTTGTGATGAACAGGTAACCTACTAATTATCATCCTTAACCCACAAAAGTGAATGAATGAGAATTCAGGATGTTATACATAATGAAATCTACTAAAAAGGAAGGGATACAATATCAGTGTAAGAATAAAAACAAGAAACTACTAGAATACTGCCCCCTATGTACAAAAACATAACTACTATAATACTGCCCCCTATGTACAAGAATATAACTACTATAATACTGCCCCCCATGTACAAGAATATAACTACTATAATACTGCCCCCTATGTACAAGAATAGAACTACTATAATACTGCCCCCATGTACAAGAATATAACTACTATAATACTGCCTCCTATGTACAAGAATATAACTGCTATAATACTGCCCCCTATGTACAAGAATATAACTACTATAATACTGCCCCCTATGTACAAGAATATAACTACTATAATACTGCCTCCTATGTACAAGAATATAACTGCTATAATATTGCCCCCTATGTACAAGAATATAACTACTATAATACTGCCTTCTATGTACAAGAATATAACTACTATAATACTGTCCCCTATGTACAAGAATATAACTACTATAATACTGCCCCCTATGTACAAAAACATAACTACTATAATACTGCCCCCCATGTACAAGAATATAACTACTATAATACTGCCCCCTATGTACAAGAATATAACTACTATAATACTGCCTCCTATGTACAAGAATATAACTGCTATAATATTGCCCCCTATGTACAAGAATATAACTACTATAATACTGCCTTCTATGTACAAGAATATAACTACTATAATACTGTCCCCTATGTACAAGAATATAACTACTATAATACTGCCCCCTATGTACAAAAACATAACTACTATAATACTGCCCCCCATGTACAAGAATATAACTACTATAATACTGCCCCCTATGTACAAGAATATAACTACTATAATACTGCCCCCCATGTACAAGAATATAACTACTATAATACTGCCCCCTATGTACAAGAATATAACTACTATAATACTGCCCCCCATGTACAAGAATATAACTACTATAATACTGTCCCCTATGTACAAGAATATAACTACTATAATACTGCCCCCTATGTACAAGAATATAACTACTATAATACTGCCCCTATGTACAATAATATAACTGCTATAATACTGCCCCTATGTACAATAATATAACTGCTATAATACTGCCCCTATGTACAAGAATATAACTACTATAATACTGCCTCCTATGTACAAGAATATAACTACTATAATACTGCTCCTATGTACAAGAATATAACTACTATAATACTGCCTCCTATGTACAAGAATATAACTACTATAATACTGCCCCCTATGTACAAGAATATAACTACTATAATACTGCCCCCTATGTACAAGATTATAACTACTATAATACTGCCCCCTATGTACACGAATACAACTACTATAATACTACCTCCTATGTACAAGAATATAACTACTATAATACTGCCCCCTATGTACAAGAATATAACTACTATAATACTGCCCCCTATGTACAAGAATATAACTACTATAATACTGCCCCCTATGTACAAGAATATAACTACTATAATACTGCCCCCTATGTACAAGAATATAACTACTATAATACTGCCCCCTATGTACAAGAATATAACTACTATAATACTGCCCCCTATGTACAAGAATATAACTACTATAATACTGCCTCCTTAGTATAAAGGATCTAGAAGCTCATCCTATAGGTGACAGGTTGAACCTCATCAGAGTTGCAGAGTCAGACCTCTATAGGACGGCATTGATTTGGTGCTGAACTCTGACAATGTATAGCCTTTCCCCGGCCGTATGAATAGCTCTCTGATGAGCGGATGATGCTGGTTCAGCAGGGACTCGTCATTTTTCTGCTACCGATCAGTAAACTGCCGGGAAGAAATGCTGTTCACATCTATCACTTCGGCCAATTTTACCATCCATATCCGGTCAATGACCTCTTGTGATGCATTCATACATATGGAGGGGATGGGGGCGACGGACACAAGCGTCCCTGTGCAGGGAGAATAATGTTGGACTCCAACCCATCAGACAGCGAGGACGTACATTAGCAGACTTAGGGAGGGTTCTTTCGTCACCTCTCCCAAGCTGGGAGCAATTAGTAACCCATTACTGGGTCAGGCTTAACTTCAGAGGAAGCTGCCCAACCCCACAATGCGAATGACCCCTAATCAAGAGGCAAAAAAAGGACCACCTCTTAACTGCCTGCGCTCGTCTTATGGAATTAGAGGTCTCCGATGCCCTAGAAGTCCAATCAAGCTCACGGGCAAAACTTGGGACTTCTTAAGATGCTTAATAAGCCAAGCAGGAGGAGGAAGAGCTGCCATGAGGGTGCCAGAGCTGCTCCTGGTTGGCATTGAGGAGCTCATGGTATTATTGACCAACTATACTATCCTACCAAAAGTAATCGGACAACTGACAAGAATCACAAGAAGTACTTATTTCCATATGTTAATACTTAGTGGGGCTCCTTTGGCCCTTGTCTGACACCTCCAAGGGTCTGCATCTTATGTCCCATGTCTTAAACCATGCTTCATGCCAATCAGATACAATCCATTCTACTAACAGGGGGGTCCAAACACTTGTCACAGGAGGGTCTATCTGCAATATATCAAAGCCCTATGAATACCAGTTACCTAACAACTAATGTGCCCACAACCAATACCTGACGCCTCCCCCTCCTCCCCCATACAGAAGGCCCCTTTAATAACACCCTGTCACATTCAATATGGGGTAACTTAAGTTTCAGGTTCTTTTTTGTTGGCCTTGACCTCTCCCTTTAAACCGAGCTTCAATGATGTCCCACTAAACACGCCGCATCCCCCCCACCCCTCCTCTAATGCGCCAGTCACAGCAATGTTATAATTTATACATAAACTCGCTCTCCGGGGGGAAGAACAAGGTACAGAATTTTAACTGAGTTTCAGGTCAAAGATAAAAAGAGAAATGACTTTTTCTCTTTCAAAGGGAAACAATTATGTGTAAAGGATTTTCATTCCGGCTCAGAGTCGTCAACATCTGAAGACAACAAATGAGTCACTTGCTATGAGCAGCGAACAGGCAGCTCAGATGCCTCGTCTCTTTCTACACGCCGGCCCCAAAACGCGTTTCTGGGCGCCCTCCAGCCGCCTTTCCTTCCAGAATATTATTATTATTAGTGTGCGAGGCAAGGCTCTGGTCTTTCCGCCTTGAGTGATGTTTTAATTACCTCGCCCCCTTTTTGGAGTGCTCCTTTTTGGGCCCTCTATTCTACCCTCATCTTGACAAAACATGTTCCCTCGGGGAGTAAACTGACTGAGAAACACGGAAGCCATCAAACTCGTCCTTGATTCTCAGTTACGCTGACAGAGGTGCTGTCGTTTCATGGGGATCAGCAGAACAGGGTCTGGTTAACGGGAGCCGCAGACGAGGCTTCTACTCTAAACGTGATTCTACGGCTGGAGAATAGCGGAAAGTGACACCTCTAATAATCCTCCTGTCAGCCGAACCAAGGATGTCCAAGCAGGCAATGAGCAGAGTGCTGTGGTTGGTACTGACAGGGGAACTCGGGGGGAACACTTAGATATATGTCTAGAGTTGGGGCTCTTCTACAAAGCCCCGGAGAACCAACTTCAAGGTGCTGGTTCCTAATCCTTGCAGAGAGAGAGACACACACACACAGATAGAGAGCGGGCGAGAGAAAGAGACACACAGAAAGAAAGAGGGGGCGAGAGAGAGACACACAGATAGAGAGCGGGCGAGAGAGAGAGACACACACATAGAGAGCGGGCGAGAGAGAGAGAGACACACACAGATAGAGAGCGGGCGAGAGAGAGAGAGACACACACAGATAGAGAGCGGGCGAGAGAAAGAGACACACAGAAAGAAAGAGGGGGCGAGAGAGAGACACACAGATAGAGAGCGGGCGAGAGAGAGAGAGACACACAGATAGAGCGGGCGAGAGAGAGAGAGACACACAGATAGAGCGGGCGAGAGAGAGAGACACACACAGATAGAGAGCGGGCGAGAGAGAGAGACACACACAGAGAGAGAGCGGGCGAGAGAAAGACACAGAGAGAGAGCGGGCGAGAGAGAGACACACAGATAGAGAGCGGGCGAGAGAGAGACACACAGATAGAGAGCGGGCGAGAGAGAGACACACAGATAGAGAGCGGGCGAGAGAGAGAGACGCACAGATAGAGAGCGGGCGAGAGAGAGAGACACACAGATAGAGAGCGGGCGAGAGAGAGAGAGACACACAGATAGAGAGCGGGCGAGAGAGAGAGAGAGACACACAGATAGAGAGCGGGCGAGAGAGAGAGAGAGACACACAGATAGAGAGCGGGCGAGAGAGAGAGAGACACAGATAGAGAGCGGGCGAGAGAGAGAGACACACAGATAGAGAGCGGGCGAGAGAGACACACAGATAGAGAGCGGGCGAGAGAGAGAGACACACAGATAGAGAGCGGGCGAGAGAGAGAGACACACAGATAGAGAGCGGGCGAGAGAGAGAGACACACAGATAGGGAGCGGGCGAGAGAGAGAGACACACAGATAGAGAGCGGGCGAGAGAGAGAGACACACAGATAGAGAGCGGGCGAGAGAGAGAGACACACAGATAGAGAGCGGGCGAGAGAGAGAGACAGACACAGATAGAGAGCGGGCGAGAGAGAGAGACACACACAGATAGAGAGCGGGCGAGAGAGAGACACACACAGATAGAGAGCGGGCGAGAGAGAGACACACACAGATAGAGAGCGGGCGAGAGAGAGACACACACAGATAGAGAGCGGGCGAGAGAGAGACACACACAGATAGAGAGCGGGCGAGAGAGAGACACACAGAAAGAAAGAGGGGGCGAGAGAGAGAGACACACAGAAAGAAAGAGGGGGCGAGAGAGAGAGACACACAGATAGAGAGCGGGCGAGAGAGAGAGACACACAGATAGAGAGCGGGCGAGAGAGAGAGACACACAGATAGAGAGCGGGCGAGAGAGAGAGACACACAGATAGAGAGCGGGCGAGAGAGAGAGAGACACACAGATAGAGCGGGCGAGAGAGAGAGACACACAGATAGAGCGGGCGAGAGAGAGAGACACACAGATAGAGAGCGGGCGAGAGAGAGACACACAGATAGAGAGCGGGCGAGAGAGAGACACACACAGATAGAGAGCGGGCGAGAGAGAGAGACACACAGATAGAGAGCGGGCGAGAGAGAGAGACGCACAGATAGAGAGCGGGCGAGAGAGAGAGACGCACAGATAGAGAGCGGGCGAGAGAGAGAGACGCACAGATAGAGAGCGGGCGAGAGAGAGAGACGCACAGATAGAGAGCGGGCGAGAGAGAGAGACACACAGATAGAGAGCGGGCGAGAGAGAGACACACAGATAGAGAGCGGGCGAGAGAGAGACACACAGATAGAGAGCGGGTGAGAGAGAGACACAGATAGAGAGCGGGTGAGAGAGAGACACAGATAGAGAGCGGGTGAGAGAGAGAGACACACAGATAGAGAGCGGGTGAGAGAGAGACACAGATAGAGAGCGGGTGAGAGAGAGAGACAGATAGAGAGCGGGTGAGAGAGAGAGACACAGAGAGCGGGTGAGAGAGAGAGACACAGAGAGCGGGTGAGAGAGAGAGACACAGAGAGCGGGTGAGAGAGAGACACAGATAGAGAGCGGGTGAGAGAGACACAGATAGAGAGCGGGTGAGAGAGACACAGATAGAGAGCGGGTGAGAGAGAGAGACAGATAGAGAGCGGGTGAGAGAGAGAGACAGATAGAGAGCGGGTGAGAGAGAGAGACAGATAGAGAGCGGGTGAGAGAGAGACACAGATAGAGAGCGGGTGAGAGAGAGACACAGATAGAGAGCGGGTGAGAGAGAGAGACACAGATAGAGAGCGGGTGAGAGAGAGAGACACAGATAGAGAGCGGGTGAGAGAGAGAGAGACACAGATAGAGAGCGGGTGTGAGAGAGAGAGACACAGATAGAGAGCGGGTGTGAGAGAGAGAGACACAGATAGAGAGCGGGTGAGAGAGAGAGACACAGATAGAGAGCGGGTGAGAGAGAGAGACACAGATAGAGAGCGGGTGAGAGAGAGAGACACAGATAGAGAGCGGGTGTGAGAGAGAGAGACACAGATAGAGAGCGGGTGAGAGAGAGAGACACAGATAGAGAGCGGGTGAGAGAGAGACACAGATAGAGAGCGGGTGAGAGAGAGACACAGATAGAGAGCGGGTGAGAGAGAGAGAGACACAGATAGAGAGCGGGTGAGAGAGAGAGAGACACAGATAGAGAGCGGGTGAGAGAGAGAGACACAGATAGAGAGCGGGTGAGAGAGAGACACAGATAGAGAGCGGGTGAGAGAGACACAGATAGAGAGCGGGTGAGAGAGACACAGATAGAGAGCGGGTGAGAGAGAGAGACAGATAGAGAGCGGGTGAGAGAGAGAGACAGATAGAGAGCGGGTGAGAGAGAGAGACAGATAGAGAGCGGGTGAGAGAGAGACACAGATAGAGAGCGGGTGAGAGAGAGACACAGATAGAGAGCGGGTGAGAGAGAGAGACACAGATAGAGAGCGGGTGAGAGAGAGAGACACAGATAGAGAGCGGGTGAGAGAGAGAGAGACACAGATAGAGAGCGGGTGTGAGAGAGAGAGACACAGATAGAGAGCGGGTGTGAGAGAGAGAGACACAGATAGAGAGCGGGTGAGAGAGAGAGACACAGATAGAGAGCGGGTGAGAGAGAGAGACACAGATAGAGAGCGGGTGAGAGAGAGAGACACAGATAGAGAGCGGGTGTGAGAGAGAGAGACACAGATAGAGAGCGGGTGAGAGAGAGAGACACAGATAGAGAGCGGGTGAGAGAGAGACACAGATAGAGAGCGGGTGAGAGAGAGACACAGATAGAGAGCGGGTGAGAGAGAGAGAGACACAGATAGAGAGCGGGTGAGAGAGAGAGAGACACAGATAGAGAGCGGGTGAGAGAGAGAGACACAGATAGAGAGCGGGTGAGAGAGAGAGACACAGATAGAGAGCGGGTGAGAGAGAGAGACACAGATAGAGAGCGGGTGAGAGAGAGAGACACAGATAGAGAGCGGGTGAGAGAGAGACACAGATAGAGAGCGGGTGAGAGAGAGACACAGATAGAGAGCGGGTGAGAGAGACACAGATAGAGAGCGGGTGAGAGAGAGACACAGATAGAGAGCGGGTGAGAGAGAGAGAGACACAGATAGAGAGCGGGTGAGAGAGAGAGACAGATAGAGAGCGGGTGAGAGAGAGACACAGATAGAGAGCGGGTGAGAGAGAGACACAGATAGAGAGCGGGTGAGAGAGAGAGACACAGATAGAGAGCGGGTGAGAGAGAGAGACACAGATAGAGAGCGGGTGAGAGAGAGAGACACAGAGAGCGGGTGAGAGAGAGAGACACAGATAGAGAGCGGGTGAGAGAGAGAGACACAGATAGAGAGCGGGTGAGAGAGAGAGACACAGATAGAGAGCGGGTGAGAGAGAGAGACACAGATAGAGAGCGGGTGAGAGAGAGACACAGATAGAGAGCGGGTGAGAGAGAGACACAGATAGAGAGCGGGTGAGAGAGACACAGATAGAGAGCGGGTGAGAGAGAGACACAGATAGAGAGCGGGTGAGAGAGAGAGAGACACAGATAGAGAGCGGGTGAGAGAGAGAGACAGATAGAGAGCGGGTGAGAGAGAGACACAGATAGAGAGCGGGTGAGAGAGAGACACAGATAGAGAGCGGGTGAGAGAGAGAGACACAGATAGAGAGCGGGTGAGAGAGAGAGACACAGATAGAGAGCGGGTGAGAGAGAGAGACACAGAGAGCGGGTGAGAGAGAGAGACACAGATAGAGAGCGGGTGAGAGAGAGAGACACAGATAGAGAGCGGGTGAGAGAGAGAGACACAGATAGAGAGCGGGTGAGAAAGAGACAGAAGGACGGAAAAGAGAAGAGAGAGTGTCAGAAAGCTAGAAAGATGGTCGAAAAAAAACAGAAATACAGAGTCAAAGACGGAAATGAAGAAAAAGAAATACGAAAGGAATAAATTAAAGTAAAAAAAGAAAATAAAGCAAGAAAAGTAAAAGAAGAAAAAAATCCTCCCCGCCCGGAAACTTCTGTATTATGGAATGGATTCTAATATTATCAGTATCAGACCATTGAAGACGCCGAACCTGAAGGAATCTCCGGTGATTGATAAAGCGGGGAGGGTTTTTTCTCTCCCCCACCGCTGTTGCTTTGGTCTAATTTGCTTTCTCGGCCGTTTTGCACTATGCGGCACATAAATCAAACAAATGCTAAGAGAGGCGCATGCATCATGGATTGGCATTTCAAAACCACTTGCAAAACGTGTATTGGACACAGGGCACAAAACAGAACAGGGTGACCCGAGCAGGCGGGCGACAAAGAAAAGGCCAGCGCAGGCGGGGTGACGTGGTTAATTAAGCTTCCAGAACTTCCTTACAAATAGGGTTTTACCAAGTAATTCTTCATCAGACATGAGCGCCATGATGGAAAGCAGCAGCAGATGGGAGCGGTGGCCAAGCGGAAGCCACAATATTGGGCGATACATTGGATCACAGCATAGAAAGCCTACTGTTATTGGGCCATTGTTCCAAACCATGTGACCCACATGCCAACCGCCTACACTGGGTGGGGATGGATTATGGGGAGAGTCACTGACAGCTATCTCCTAGGTCAGGCACCAGATGTAGGAAACCATAAGACCCACATATGTAAACACAAGGCCCGCCAACCATGCATTAATGCCCACAAGAATCCTACTCAGTCTGCAGCTCTGGCCCGGTGGCAGCAGCGCAGTCTATGACCACTGATCTCTTCATTCCTGCCCCGATGTCTGCATGCACCATCCTGTACGCAGTACCAAGGCTGAGAGGAGAGGTCAGCGGTCACTGAAGCTGCAGGCTGGGTGAGTGCAATGCCTGTGAGGATGCTGGCTGGCCGGAGGCAAACAGGGAGGTTGCTACTGGGACTACTACGCTGACCACTGCAGCCACTATGGGGGTCAGTGATACTGCTGGTCACTAGTAGGGTTCACACAGGCGCATTTCGGGTAAGCAGATATGCTGCATATTTTCGCAACGGAAAACCAATTCTGCGTTCTTCAGTCGCTCTGGCGTTTTTATGTGCTCAAATACACTGTTTACTTGCTCACGCAGAGAAGAGTGCGGACAGGCCGCCCAATCACCTCAATGGCCTGCTGCGGTGTGTAATACAGACCAAAATAGGTCGCCATTTTTTATTCCACACATCGCATGAAACAATACACTCGTGTGAACTGCATATTACGCTGTAGAAACACGCATGTGAATGAGCCCTCTGAAGACAACCATAAGGCTGATGTGTCAAACTCATTTTCACCGAGGGTCACATCTGTCATAGAATTGATGGATAATCCATTGGGTACTGGCGATCACGAAAAAGTAAAAAAAAGTTTCAGCTGTCTTCATGGATCGGATCCGTGGCGGCAGCTGAAAATCCTCACCGCGGTCCTACGTGATCTCCCACAGTGATCGGGACCTGCCGCGAGCTTCCGCGCACTCGCCGATGTGGCGTGCATGCGCAGAAAGCCGGAGAGCTTGGAGAATTTAAAATCTGAGTTGTGACCGGGAACCGCTGTATGTGGTTCCCAGTCACATGATCACGGTTGTCCATCGGATAACAGGGTTTAAGGAAAGTAAAAAAAAAAAAAAAGTAAAAATAAAAAGTTTAAAAAGTTAAAGTTTCATCTCCACTACGGATCGCATCCGTGCGAGGAGATGAAATGACATAACTAAGGTCCCCGGATTTGTTCCACAAGGGGATCTTTATCCACGGACCTTACCCCGGCTTCGGCATCTGTGGCTGTCAGCAAAATGGCGGACGAATGCACAAAAGTCGAGGATTGCCCAAGAAAAGTAAAAACTCCCTGTTCCTAGCTACCGAAGGTAGCCAAGAGCCTGGAAATGTCACGGGGGGGCTGCAGTGAGTTGTTCCTGGTCACGTGACCGCTGTTATCCAATAGATAATGGCGATCACGTAAAAGTTAAAAAAAATATTGAAGTTTCATCTCCTCTCACCGATCGCATCTGTGAGAGCAGATTAAACTTTTTACCGGAGGCCTCTTATTTAAACCCCGACGCAATCCTCCTCGGTGGACCTTCCCGACTTCTGCATATGTGACCACCGGCCAGACACAGTCGCAGGAGTCGGGGAGGCTGAGAAATTTAAAATCTCCTTACTCCCGGCTACAAAAGGTCGCTGAGAGTCTGGAGCAGCGACCTTGTTGAGCGGTCCTCGGTCATGTGATAAAAAGGTAGCATCTTCCATTAGGCTGGTCTCACATGACCAGATAGGAACTATGGATTCCGCATGCATCTGATCCGCGGTAATACGGAGATCAATCCAATGTCCTGGATTACACAATTCCGCTCACATTAGTGGGTTGAAATTACGTAATCCACTCGCAGAAAACAGAACGCAGCAGGTTCTATTTTACCGCGGATATCTGCAACATCAAGCCCATTGTGCTCTATGGTCGCGGATATACCGGCAACCCGTACGTAACTAAATTGTGTACCCGCGTCATCGCTAAAGGACGGTGCGGGAAATACAAACAAAAAAAAGTGTGCTACGCATGACCGCCGGGCTCACAGCTGGGACCGCTGCGGACCCCCTCAAGCGGATTCCACATCCGGCCGTGTGAGCCCAGCGTTATTTAGACCGCTACCTGTAATACGTAATTTACAAGACGCCCCGGGAACGCTCGCCTTCCTGCAGTTCCAGGAGCAGCTTGTTGAGCGCCTTCGGTGTGAGACCGCCGCACCTCCGCAAGCTTATGAAAGCTCACAGAGCGCCACTTTTTAAACCCCATTCCTGCTTTTGAGATCAAGAGAAATCCCTCCTGCTCCAATGCGTTTTTGGGGGTACCTGGTTTTATTGCCCCATGTGCGGACCCCAACCAGGCCTCCGTAATTACCCCCGTCATCGGGCATACCACACAGTTTACATTATTACTTTTATCTAAGATTAAGGGAACGCCAAAGAGGGCACGGAGGGGAGGGGGGTATTTTTAGGGATTCTTTTTTTTTTTTTTACAGGCAAGTAAGCAATGGGGCTTTGGATTCCAGTTGTGCCCTGAAATCCAACGGGTAAGTACGAGGGGGGTGACAAATACGCGTCCTAGCCGAATGTCAGTTCAGCAACTAATAGTACATTCTTTTGCTAGGTAACATACCAAATTTTCCATTACCATCCTTTTTTTTTTGTTTCAGATATTGGAGTTTGAGGGGTCCCAGGTGTTACACATCTTGAAAAATGGGAAAAGAGAGCAAGGGTGCGGTCATCCAATACCTGCTGAAAAAGGGCATGAGTGCGGGGGAGACCCATAATGACATGATGGAAACATTAAGGGAGGATTCCCCTTCCTATTGCACTGTGAAAAAGTCAATGACAAAATGCAAGTGGGGCGACCCCTCTGTCCAGGATGGACCTCGCAGCGCAAGACCGGTAACGGCCACTACGGAGGAAAACGTCACTGCAATCCAGGATATCATCATGGCAGACGGGCGTGTGACAGAGCGCTACATTGCTGAGAGAGTGGGCATATCTCAGGAACGTGTTGGACATATCATAAGAGTTGTACTTCAAGGTCTCATGTCGATGGGTCCCAAGAATGTTGACAGCAGAAAACAAACACCAGAGACAGGTCATGTCCGCCGAAAGCTTGACCCGTTTTTGAGGCAGGTCCTGTGACATCTCTCAAACGTTTTGTGACAATGGATGAAGTATGGGTTCACCACTTTCAACCAAGGTTTAATCGAAACAGTGGAAACACCCCTCCTCACCCACCCCCAAGAAGTTCAAGTCAGTCCCATTAGTTGGCAAGGTGATGGTCTCTGTTTTTTGGGATTTGATGGGCGTTATTCTGGCTGAGTGAACAGAGCATATTATGCTGCTCAACTAATGCGTTTGAGGGGGGCCATCAAGTGAAACGCGTCGGCATGTTGACAAAATGAGTGCCCCTTCATCAGGACAATGCGCCCGCGCACACATCCGCCCTTGTGATGTCTGCCATCGAGTCCTGTGGCTTCCTACTGCTTCGGCACCCACCTTATTCACCCGATTTGGCCGCCTCCGACTTTCATCTCTTCCCTAAGCTCAACAAACATCTAGCTGGAACCTCTTTTCGATCAGTGACGACGTCATGGCTGCGGTGGAGGACTTTTTTGGCCATGCAGGATGAAACGCTCTACAAGGAGGGTATGATGGGCCTGCAGCACCAGTGGAAAAAGTGGGTGGACCTAAAAGGGGACTATGTTGAAAAGTAGCCATAAACATTTGGACAACTGACAACCTTTTTTTGGGTGGGCCAACAACTTTTTAGTCACCCCTCGTAGATTAGGGTCACAACACGTATGTCTCTGAACATGGGATGAACAGAGGTATCCATTTTGGGGCGAAAGTCTTCATTCATGTGTGTGCTGGACAAAATAAAAACAATTGCCAAAAAGATGAAAATCGTAATTTTTTCCTACTGCTTTGCTTAGATTCAGTCAAAAACTGTGTGTGTGTGTGGGGGTGGGGGGGAATACGTAGTACACCCCTAAGATGAATTCGTTAAGGGGTCTAGTTTTCAAAACAGGGTCATTTGTGGGGGGGGGTCTTCATCGTTTTGGCTGCTCAATGGCTCCACAAGTGGGCGATGGGGCCTAAAATGCCTTCAAGCAAAATGTCGGTTCTGAAAGCCTCCGGCTGCTACTTTCATTTTGGGCCCCGTTGTGTATAAAGCCATAATATTAGGGCCACAACGGGTATGTTTCTGAACACAGGACAAACAGGGGGATCCATTTTGGGGTGTAAATCCTGATTTTCATGTGCACTATAGAAAAAAAATGGCGCATTTACAAAAATATGAATTTTTTTCCCCTCTAAATTGCATTAATTCCTGAAAAAAACTGGGGGGTAAATACTGAGGGTAATACTCCTGACCCCCGAAGGTGAATACATTAAGGGGTGTAGTTTTTGAAATGGGGTCATTTGTGGGGGTATCTATCATCCTGACAGCTATGAGCCTTTGCAATGTTGGCTTGGTGCAGGAAAACAAAGTGTTCCTCGCAATGTTAATGTTACCCCAGTGTTACATTTGTTCGTCTCCTAAACGGTTTATATAAAAAAAAAAAAAAGAAAGTTTTTCAAATGTGCGTCCAGAATAAAGTGAACAGATGGAGAGAGATCTTATCAAACGTGTGCAGTATCTTCGCACATATTTAAGATATATTACAATTGAAAATGTGAAAAAAAATGATAATTTTTTCAAATGTTCCCAATTTTGGCGCCTTTAATAAATATGCACAAGTTCTATCAGTCTATTCTTACTACCTAAATGAAGGACAACATGTGGCAACAAAATGTCAGAATCACTTGGATATGCAGAACCTTGACGGAGTTATTCTATGTCAAAGTGACACATGGCAGATTTCTAAAATTTGGCTCCGTCACTAAGGTTCCACTATCGGGTAAACGTCCTCTTTGTCCACGTACGGCTAATCAGTGGCCTATAAAACGAGCTGTACAAGCATCAAAACGCGTGTCTGTGTCCTAAAAGCCCTTGAAAAGCATCCTAGCCTTTGGAGTCCAGGTTTGGCAGGCTCAGGGTTCAGTGCACATGGCACTAAGCCAAGGACCTATCTGCGGGTGAGAGGAGAACTCGAGCCAACATCTCCAGAATGATGGGACGTCGCAGGACACACAGTAAACGGAGGATGCATGGATCAGAGATGAAACTGGGAGCGAGATGGAAGGCCCGGCAGGAAATAGCCGCTACTGCCAAGAAGGGGGGATTCTTTAGTTGGGCACACATTGATCCGGCACAAGAATCACTGAATATTAGCCCCCCCGGCAGGCCTCACTTAAAGGCTCTCTAGTCATTGTCTCTCTGGGGTCTAACAGGGAGATGTTAAGGTCTATGTCCACTATACAGAGAAATAAACCTGCAGAAATCGTTAAGACACTTGGAAAACACAGGACTTTAATTACTAATCCTGAGTTACATACTGTATTATACTCCAGAGCTGCGCTCACTATTCTGCTGGTGGAGTCACTGTGTACAGAATAGCAAGCGCAGCTCTAGAGTATAATACAGGATGCAACTCAGGATCAGTACAGGCTAAGTAATGTATGTACACAGTGACTCCACCAGCAGAATAGTGAGTACAGCTCTGGAGTATAATACAGGATGTAACTCAGGAGCAGTACAGGATAAGTAATGTATGTACACAGTGACTCCACCAGCAGAATAGTGAGTGCAGCTCTGGAGTATAATAAAGGATGTAACTCAGGATCAGTACAGGATAAGTAATGTATGTACACAGTGACTGCGAGGAGAATAGTGAGTGCAGCTCTGGAGTATAATACAGGATGTAACTCAGGATCAGTACAGCATAAGTAATGTATGTACACATGGGCTCCAGCAGCAGAATAGTGAGTGCAGCTCTGGAGTATAATACAGGATGTAACTCAGGATCAGTACAGGATAAGTAATGTATGTACACAGTGACTCCACCAGCAGAATAGTGAGTGCAGCTCTGGAGTATAATACAGGATATAGCTCTGGATCAGTACAGGATAAGTAATGTATGTACACAGTGACTCCACAAGCAGAATAGTGAGTGCAGCTCTGGAGTATAATACAGGATGTAACTCAGGATCAGTAGAGGATAAGTAATGTATGTACACAGTGACTCCACCAGCAGAATAGTGAGTGCAGCTCTGGAGTATAATACAGGATGTAACTCAGGATCAGTACAGGCTAAGTAATGTATGTACACAGTGACTCCACCAGCAGAATAGTGAGCGCAGCTCTGGGGTATAATACAGGATGTAACTCGGGATCAGTACAGGATAAGTAATGTATATACACAGTGACTCCACCAGCAGAATAGTGAGTGCAGCTCTGGAGTATAATACAGGATGTAACTCAGGAGCAGTACAGGATAAGTAATGTATGTACACAGTGACTCCACCAGCAGAATAGTGAGTGCAGCTCTGGAGTATAATACTGGATGTAACTCAGGATCAGTACAGGATAAGTAATGTATGTACACAGTGACTCCACCAGCAGAATAGTGAGTGCAGCTCTGGAGTATAATACTGGATGTAACTCAGGAGCAGTACAGGATAAGTAATGTATGTACACAGTGACTCCAGCAGCAGAATAGTGAGTGCAGCTCTGGGGTATAATACAGGATGTTACTCGGGATAAGTAATGTAAGACTGCAGCAGCAAAGTAGTACAAGTATATATAAACTAGACATAGAGCCCAGCAGATAGAGGGACGATGGAACACGAAGTATTTTTCTGTAGTCAAATATTATAAATGTCATAACAAATATAATTACAAAAAAATTCAAATCTTCAGAGCCGGAGCGGTGATGAGTAATGTTATCTCACAGCAGTGTAAACCTTCATCACTGCAGACATGCCGATTACCAGAAAGTAAAACCTCATTACAGCGTTACTCAACACACATCTCCATGGAAACCTGCGTGTCGGACCGCGGCCGCTCGCTTCGTTATTAGTGTTGGTTTCTGTGTTACATGATATAATGATTACAGTTTGTGAGATCGCGGGCGGCAAACACAAGAAAACACAAACTCGTCGGGACGTAAAAGGCAGCAAAGTTACACCGCCAGCGGGTGCAGCGCAGACACGCTAAACAGAACTCAACTGTCTGCTGCTCAACATTCCTCAGTACACTGCAGCATTTTGCCCTCCAGAGCTGCTCCTCCTATGTTAATTTACAAGAAGTTTTGATCACAGTTACCAAAGTCCATACAGTCTCTTCCTACTATTTACTTTTGGTGGGACATCTACTGGTTGAGCAGTCATTCATGATCCTAGAAAACGGGGAGACAAAGTGCCAATGGCGGCCATATTGGCCGCCCACATGATCTCCTGCTCGGTGTCTCCTCCTCCTCCTCCTAATAATGCAACCCACCCTTCTCCATTATCGGCGACTGGTAATACACTATTACAGTACAGTACAATTGCACTTCAATGTAACAGCACAGAGAACACAGTGGTAACGCTGAGGTCAGATAATGACGTCACCTGCAGTCCTGTGTAACACCACAGAGAGAACACAGCGATAACACCGAGGACAGATAATGATGTCACCTGCAGGCCTATGTAACACTACAGAGAACACACAGAAACATGTTCAATAACATGTTAAATGTTCATTTATTCTTTATAGTAGTCTTTTATATATATTTAAGTCATTCTTCTTTTTAGGCCTCATGTCCACGGGCACAATCAGTCCCGCCGCGGATTCTTCATGCAGAATCCCGCAGCGGGTCCCTCCTTTCCCGCGGACATGAGGCCTAAATAGAAAAATTACTTACCTGTCCGGACGCTGCGGATCTGCCCTCTGTCACAGCCGGATCTTCTTTCTGCGGCCCGGCGGATGTGCTCGGCGCGCCGGCAGCGCGCACTCTTTTTTTTTTGGAACTTCTGCTCTCCCACACCGGAGAGCAGAAATTCAGCTGCGGGTGTGCTGAATGGCTTCCATAGGTTCCAATAGAAGCCTGCGGGAGCCGTCCCCGTGGGAGACCCGCACTAACATGGAGCATGCTGCAGGTGTTTTCCCGCACATGCAATCCGCGCCTCAAGGGAAAATGACATCCACAGGTATTTACTTACCTGTGGGTGTCCAATGCATCCCTATGGGGCACGGATCACGCATGCGGGACACCCGCTGCAGATCTGCCCCCGTGGACATGAGGCCTTATTCTCCATTAAGTGTGGTTTGGTGTGTTTTTTTGGAATGTCTAGAACAAATTAATTGGATTTACATTGATTCCTATGGAAATAATGATCTCAAGTAGCAACAGTTTCAGGTAAAGCCGATTGCTTTCGGACGGATCACCAACGTTAGTGAAGGTTTTACTGTACTGCTGGCAGATTCCACCAGTGGAAACAAACTAATTTCCACTATTGGTTTTGGGGTTTGTTTTTACAGCGTTCACCATGTAGTAAAAATAACTCGATAACTTTATCTGATCAGCTCGATTGCTGCGATACAAGAGTTTATACAGATAAGTCATGCCAGAAGAATCTAACTTCCTTCTATGACAGTATCACTGACTGGGGTGATCAGAAAAATGCGGTGGATATAGTATATCTTAGTAAAGCATTTGATAAAGTATCACATACTATACTTATTGCAAAAATGACCAAATATGGGATTGAAAAGGCAACTGTTAGGGCGCCCACCCACTGGCGATTTTTTTCCCTGCGAAATTCGCAGCATTTTTTTCTCTGCAGGGGTCTATGGGACTTGTAATGTTAAAATCGCGATCACGCAAAATCGCAATTTACCGCGAAATCGCGATTTTGCGCGATCGCGATTTTAACATTACAAGTCCCATAGACCCCTGCAGAGAAAAAAATGCTGCGAATTTCGCAGGGAAAAAAAAAAAATCGCCAGTGGGTGGGCGCCCTTAGGTGGATTTACAACTGGCTGAATGATTGTACTCAGAGTGGTCATAAATGGCTGCACATCTAAGTGGAAGAATGTATCAAGTGGGGAACCACAAGGCTCTGTCCTAGGCCCAGTGTTGGTCAACATTTTTATAAATGATCTGGAGGAGGGAATTGAGGGGAAACTGATCAAATTTTCTGATGACACAAATCTAGGAGGAATAGCTAGCACTAGGGTAGAGAGAGGGAATTCAAAAGGATCTAGACAAGCTTAAACAGTGGGCGGCGACTAACAGAATGGTATTTAACAAGGAGAAATGCAAAGTCCTACATCTGGGCAAGAAAAATGAAGAAAGCACATACAGAATGGGAGGAATTGGGCTAAGCAGCAGCACATGTGAAAAAGACTTGGATATACTAATAGATCACAGACTGAACATGAGTCTACAATGTGATGCAGCAGCCAAAAGGGCAAACACAATTCTGGGATGTATTAAGAGAAGCATAGAGTCTAGATCACGTGAGGTCATTATCCCCTCTACTCTTCCTTAGTCAGACCTCATCTGGAATACTGGGTCCAGTTCTGGGCACCCCACTTTAAAAAAAGACAGACAAACTGGAGCAAGTTCAGAGAAGAGTTACCAAGATGGTGAGCGGTCTGCAAATCATGTCCTATGAGGAACGGTTAAAGGATCTGGGAATGTTTAGCTTGCAAAAAAGAAGACTGAGAGGAGACTTATTAACTGCCTACAAATATCTGAAGGGCTGTCACAGTGCAGAGGGATCAGCCCCATTCTCATCTGCACAAGGAAAGACTAGAAGCAATGGGATGAAACTGAGAGGGAGGAGACACAGATTAGACAGTGAGGGGCAACAGTGAGTGGAACAGGTTACCACGGGAGGTGGGGAGTTCTCCTTCAATGGAAGTGTTCAAACAAAGGCTGGACAGACATCTGTCTGGGATGATTTAGTGATCCTGCACTGAGCAGGGGGTCGGACCCGATGACCCTGGAGGTCCCTTCCAATGTTACCATTCTATGATAAAAATAAAATTTAAAAAATGTAAAAAAAATGTTACAATTTGTTTTATTTCACCTCCCCCCAAGAAATGCAACAAAAGTGATCAAAATAACAATATATACCCCAAAATGGAACCAATAAAAACTACAACTCGCTATGCAAAAATAGCTCACAATTGAAAAATGTAAAAAAAACCTGACTTTGAAAGCAGCGAAGCAAAAAAAAAAAAAAAAATTTAAAAAATTCCAAAAAAGGTGTAAAAGACCTAAAAGTGTATATAAAACGTTGGGATTGTAATCATACTGAGCCACAGGAAATAAAATGATGTCACTTACACTACATGAACACAAAGAATTGCGGCGTTATTTTTTTCCCTGCCCTCCAAAAAAATGTCAAAGAACCGTTCTACAATACATTATATGGACCCAAAAATGGTACCAATAGAAATGACAGCCGCCACACAAGATACCAGCCGTCATACGGACACGCTGACCTACAAATAAAAACATCGTGGCTTTTGAAAAGTGAAGATGGAAATCCCCCCAAAACACCAAGGGGTTAAAGCCCATTAGGGAGGTCAGTAAAAAGGTGTATCACATTCACAAAGGTTTCCAGCTGGCCGTGGGACATCTCCTGGCATTGGTCATCTATGGGCCAGGCGCAACCCAAAACGGATGCCATCATGTCAGTCAGGCCAAGCCCACCCTGGCGAAGACGCCCACCTGGCATAGTAACACTTAGGTCACTGTATTTGCAATCACGGGCAGCGCGGCTCCGGGCTGTTACAATAGCAGATGCATTCCCTCCTACGCCTCAATTAATTTGCAAAGGCTCCCAGGTTGGGAAATAATGAAGTGGAGAACATTTCTCTGCTGGTTGTGTCTAGTTACCCGGAGGTGGATGCTGTAGGCGAGGTGCAAGATTGTGCTGGAGTTGAATGGGTGCCAATGGAGAGAAAGCACACGCCAAAGCTTCCTGACAGCGAGGAGTCCCATCCACAATAAAGACTTGGCAAAGGCAAGGCATGCACTGGGAATTGCGCGTTCTGTAGGGATGTTACGCTCTACGAGGAGGGCGATGACGAGGCACGGAGTTGGGGGGTAATCTGGTTAAGCAGCGATTCGCTCCGGTCGTGGAGGGTTAACATACTGTACGACATAATGAGGACGAGAGCGCAGAACGGCGAGTTCCGACAACGAGTGATTAACTGGAAACCTGTAGGAGACCTTCACTGTCATAACACTGACTTTCACCAGGCAGTAATGGGCATGGACAGAAAACATATGGCAGGAGGAGTAGTCACGCGCCATCCTACATGGGCAGGGAGCGCTCGCGGACGTCTGGCGGGATACTGCGCAAAGTTAAAGCTGATGTACAGGAAACGGCTCCATAGAGCAGAACTACAACTCTCAGCAGGCTGGAACACCAACGTATAACTAGACATTCAATGCTGATAAAACTAGTTTGCTGCAAGTACGACTCCAGCAGCGTCCAGGGAGGCATCGTTTCTCCTTAGGGAGAGCGCCTAGTAGGGGCGAGGAGACGTATATAGCCATGCTTGCTACTCTGGGAAATTTATGCAAATGGATCAATAACTCTATAGCACCACCTATAGGAAGGCAGCCTTCCTGCAAGTCAACGTCAGACCTCTTTACTAGGATGACATATCTGTCTAGCTATGTTGCAGGAGGAGATTTACACTGAGCGACCACTTTATTGGAGCCACCATCGAATATCACTTTGGACTTCAGAACTGCAGCAACCGATCGCGGTGGAGATTCCACTCTGTGATGAAATCTGTCTGCAGGAATACCGGCCCCTGCGGACAGGAAGCTTCTTGTAGTTGCGGCAGATTAGATGGCGGTGCTGACATGTTCTGACCAGCTTACAGGAAGGGGTCAGCGATTCATGCTGCTTGTGCCAAATTCTGACCTCCCATCAGCAACAGTAATCTGGACTCATCTGACCAGGAGATGTTTTTCCGCTGCTCAGGGATACAAGTTTTGCGCTCTTTTGCCCGCTGGAGTCTTTCTGTTCCTCTGCACTGGAAATGCTCACCCTGTTGTTATAGCCCATCTGTGCTAAGGAACAGCGAGTTGCGCATTTGGACACGTTAGTCAGAGCTCCAGCGTTGTATTCAGCTCACTGTGCAGCGCCTGAATGATTCCGGACATCCTCCTCTGACCCCTTTCAGTGATAGGTTGTTTCCGTCCACAGGATCCCCTTTCGCTGGATGTTTTCCTCGATTGCGCCATTCTCGGTATACTCTACACACCGTTACACGTTGGCAGTGAGGTCCCGGTTAGTCCAGCACCGATGACCGGCCTCGTTGGAAGTCGCTCCGATCGCTGGATTTTCCCATCTAATGTGGATTCACACTGAAACTGATCCACGGAAAACTTGGCACGTGATTGTATGCTGCGGGGTCACGGAGAAGCACAAACTGTGAGCGGGCCGGGGCTGTAATAAAGGGGCCATTCAGTGTATAACCGCTGTACTAACCAATCTGCCGTTCTGGATGTTGGGAAAGTAGAGTTCAGGCAGCGACCAATCCCAAAAACAGATCTGAAGATGAAACAACCCATAAGATCTGATCCGAGCCCCCATATTCTGCTCCTGACCCCCATTCAGAGGTTTTCAGTAACGGTTTTAATTTTTTTCCTAAGAATAAAGAGAGAAACGTTTTAAGACAAGCGTTACGATACCCAAGAAGGAGCGACCACTCGGCTTGGACCATCTTCTCCCGCTTCTCCTGGCATGTTGTGGGGGCTCCTGCTGGCGCCGCCTCTCCCAGATCTCTGCCATGTGCTTCTGCCCCTTCGTTCCAGCAGTCAGTGGAGGTCAACAATTTAGTGATATGGAGTATTCAGCCTCTGACTGTCAGCAAGCAGAGATCTTGAAAACATTGAGGACCAGTAGCAGCCTATCAGAGGGTTACAGCCCTGCTCACTGCGGGCGATGATCCCTGTCCGTGAGCCGTCAGGCGTCCCTGTTCATACACTGTTGTTGCCGCACCTAGTCCATCATTCTACCAAACACTCTTTGCATTTAGAAGCCCCCCCCCCCGCGCGCCAATGTGCGCCAGAAGCCGGCGACGCAACCTCCGTGCTGATTTATTAGTAAGGAAGCGATCCCTAATTGAGCAGCATTATTTGGAAATGATTGATGGCACTTTGTTTTCTCATGCATCAGCTAACTCGTGCGGACGGCGCTGCAGAGTAATCTCCGGCAAATTGCAGCAGCCTAATTACCTTCAGGCGTCGCCTACTCCGCACCCCTCAAAAGGAGCTTCCAGCACTAGTGCGGTGGGCACACAATGGCGGGCAATGCCACCCAGGAAAATACCACGTCACATTATGTATTAAGTCAGAACAGAAGGGCTAATTCACACGGGCGTATGCAGCTTCAGTGCGTGAAATCTACAGCGCCTTCAGGCACCCAGACAGCGCGAATTTGGTTAAAACTGATTTTTTTGGGGACTGACTGCATTTTTCACATGCACCCCCCCCCCCCCCCCCCCCCCCCAAGAAGTTCCCATCGAGGTTTCCTGCCTTAATGCTCCAGCATTGGGTATCCATCTTCACTTCCCAGGATCCCATGGACTTTAATAACTAGTTTCGGTCGGTAATACGGACCACCATAAGGCACGCTGCGATTCTTTTTCACGCACGTCTGAATACCCCAATGTAAGTGAATGGGGCTTATGTGGTCCGAACTCCACCGCCCCGTGCCAATGGTGTCTGGGGGAGGTGAAAGGATTGCCAAGGCCAGCCCCGGGGGCACATATTATGCAGACTACACACAATGCACCCCATGGAGCGCGCACTTACAACAGGCCCTCCTCTCTTACAGCGATCATGTCCGCTCCGAGTGTCGATTTTGCAAGTATGTATTAAAAAGAAATGGATTTCTAACTGGTTTTAGGTGAATTTGCGTTATAAAGGGGCGGGACTAAAGCTGTCCGACCATTTGGTATACAAACGTGGGCACACTCCATGCTTAAAGGGGTTGTCCAGGATTAGTAAAGCATGGCTGCTCTCTTCTGCAAACGGCACCACCGCTGTCCGCAGGATGCATCTGGGATTGCAGCTCATCCTCATTTCCCCTGCAGACAGGGGTGGGGCTCTTCTTATCCTGGACATTCACCCACATGAGGAGTTCGGAGTTAAAGGGGTATTCCCCGGTCATAAGCTGATGACCTCTCACCAGGATATGGCTTTACTTAACCCTTTAGTACCAGAGATGTATCCCTTATTTTCGTTTTTTCGTCGCCGCCTCCTGACATCCATGACGTTTACATTATTACACTGACACTGCCGTATGGGGGGTTCCTTTTTGTAGGAGAAGATGTATTTTTGAAAGGCGCCGTATAATGAATGGAAAAAGTTTTCAAAAATTCGGTGCGCCACTTTTGGTTGGTTTAGCGTTTGCAGCATCCGCAGCGCAGTAATACACGAACGTCTCTACAGGTCGCTGGAATCGCAGCCAGGCCAACATTTACAACGGTTAAGATTTTTCCCATTTTTAAAAGAGTAAAAAAAAAATTTTTTTTAAACAAACCTTTCCTCTATCGCCGTATTCTGGGACCCGGAATATTTAGATTTTTCCACCAATTGCGCTGTGCGAGGGCTCAGTTTTTATTACCACCATTTTGGGTAGCAGACGGCCTTTCGATCACTTTTTATTCAAATTTTTGAGAGTTGGGATATGACCGAAAAAAACCATTTCTGAAATTGCGTTCTTTTCCTTAAACAGCCCTCCCCGTGCGGGATAAATGGCGAGATACTGTAATAGTTCAGACTTACCTCCACAACGACACCAAATATTTGGGGATATAGATTTTTTTATGGTTTAGATTTGGTTATAGAAAAAAAAAAAAAAAAACTTACCGGTACTTTTTTTTTTTTTTTAAACAGTTGAAAAAACTTTATTAAATCTATTTTTTACTTTTCTTTTTAGTTTCCGCAGGGAACTCGTGAACATTTGATTGCTTCTACAATATTCCGTGACACTTCAGCGATATTTAATGTTGCCAGACAGGGTTTGATAGGCATATAAGCTCATCGGCGTTGGTAGCCTTCAGGTGGCTCCGGGCAGCCAAGCTCCTCACCAACATCCTCCAATCATGCTGCGGAGGGCGCTGTAGAGGTACAGGAAGAGCTCCACCATTCCCGCTAACTATTTAGCTACGACAGCAGCATCTAAACAGTTAACTGCCACGATGAGAGCCAACTTTAATTGTAGCAGTTACCGGCAGCTTTCAGAAACTGCTGATGGCCACCAGTTTTGGCGCGGTCGGCTCCTGAGCCGCTCTATATACACTTCAGGACTGCACGTCGTTTATAGTCATTTGCTGGTCCTGACGTGGTTAATACGGTTTTCTTGGAGCAAACTGCTGATAGACTCATCCTGAAGATACACTGACAATAGTTGATCAGCGGGAGTCCAGCGATCAGGATTCCTGCTGGTCAGCTGACTGAAGTGGGAGAGGCGTCCGGATGAGCAGCACTCCACACCACGCACTGCGCCGTACATCGCATCCTGCGGATAGGTTAGCAATAGTTTATTCCCGGAAAGCTCCCCTAATGTCTGGAGAAGGATTCAAACCCCGGACCCCCACTGAACCGGCTTTACTCTGCACGGAAATGCAAATAAGTGCAACTGGCCTCATTCACATGGATGGAGGTGCTGCAGTGCCGTGCAGAATGGGACCCGGGGTGCTGCCCCTTCCTACTCAGGATCAGTGGCGGTCTTAGAGGTCAGACTCCCACCAATCGAAAAGCTAGGCCATACCCTACCAATCACTTTAAGGGCTCATGTCCACGGGGAAAATAGGATTTAGGATCCGCAGCGGATTTCCTGCATGCGGATCCGCACCCCATAGGGATGCATTGACCACCCGCGGGTACATAAATACCCGCGGATCGTCAATAAAAGTGATTTAAAAAAAAATGGAGCATGAAAAAATCTGGACCATGCTCCATTTTCATGCGGGTCTCCCGCGGGGACGGCTCCCGCGGGCTTCTATTGAAGCCTATGGAAGCCGTCCGGATCCGCGGGAGACCTAAAATAGGAATTTAAAGCATTTACTCACCCGCAGCGGGCCGCGAAGCTCTTCTCTTCCTCACGGCCGCATCTCCCTTGCTTCGGCTCGGCGGATGTGCCCGGCGCATGCGCGTGGCACGTCGACGACGTGCCTGTGACGTGCCGCCGGCGTCAGGAATTCATCCGCCGGCCGAAAATGAAGATCCGGCCGTGAGGAAGAGCAGAGCTTCGTCGCCCGCGCCGGATAGGTAAATTCTTTTAAATTGCTATTTTCGGCGCTCATGTCCGCGGGGCAGGAGGGACCCGCTGCAGATTCTCCATGGAGAATCTGCAGCGGATCTGATTTTCCCCGTGGACATGAGGCCTAAGAGATGGAAATGTCCCTTTAAATGTTGGCTGCACACATTGGACAACTATCAGACAAAAGCCACTACTTCCAACTCCCCCCATACGGAAGCAAAGGTCAGCTGGGCGGTGATGTCACCAACCTTAAGATGGGAATTAGTTAAAGCCGGACTCTTCCGGCCGCCGATTATCTCTCACAGGAGCGAAAGATCGGGTAGATTGAAACCCAACATGCCCAATTCTTCGTTATGCCAACACTTGCTATTAGAGGGGTAGGACAGATGGGCTATAACAGCAGATGACCAATTCCAGCGCCATCGTGTCTAATGGCTCATCCACATGGCATGGTCCGTGAAATACGTAGCGCATTCCTGTCTTGGGGGCCCGTAGGTTGTGCGACACCAAGGTCAGCATAGAAGTATAGGGCCAAGCATCCATCCGGGTTTAATACGACCATCAGCTACGTAATCAGGGGAGATTCACACCATTGAGCAGGACGTTGGACCCGACGCCCCTACAACCCCAGGACTGAAGCAAACGGTTAACGCCCACGCCCGCCAATAACAAGTGCATAAGCACAATGTGCGAGAGGAAATCACTGGGTACCTGTGACGTGCGCCGCGCCGATCTGAGCAACGCCGCTCGTCTTAAATATGTAAATGACTTGCAAAGATTAAATACCTACTTTGCTTAAATACTCTTGATAATGAGTTTTGCCTTTTTTTAACCATCTTTTAAAGGGTGTTTCATGTTGGCAACTGCTGGAATTGCTGCTAAATTGTTTTAATTCGAAACAGCACCATCTGTTGTTAACATAACCGAGCGCGGGATTGAAGCAGCGAGACGCTCTGCAGAGGACCCACTGCGCCGTCGGAGTGGGGGGGGGGGGGGGGGGGCAGCCGAAAAACACTCCGAGAGGAAGGTGCTGATTAGAAGGGGGAAGAATGAAGGATATCACAAGGATTAATACCAGAGATAATGACCAGAACGCTCGGCGCTCGCCAATCATTAATCTTCAGGGGCTGAATGGACGGATCGATAAGACGTGTGCGGTCCGTGGTGGATCTGGCGCTGCGATCATCTGTAATTATTACTCTTCTCGTCCCGCTGGAGAGTCACTGAATATTACAAGACAGCCGGATACACTAATACCCGAGCCGCCTTCTCTAATGGGTCGGCCATTCTGAGGAGGACCCCTAGACTTTCTCAGAGTGAGTCACATAGGCGGTACTTAGAGTGTATCGCACCCCTACTTAGATACATGACGCAGGGATATGGGAAGACCCTCTCTGTATACGATGTGAGACTGCGGGGGTAATACATAAGATGTGGCGATACTGGACAGAAGAACGCTCTTTAATCAGTGCTATATACAAACGTTAACCTGGACGTCTGTTAGTTTACGTCCTCCTTACAGGAGCGCTCCTTCTGACGCCCGCGCGGATACAGAGTTACACGGCTGTTCTCCTTGAGAAGCCCTTCAAACATTTCGCCCCCTTAGTTTATGGTGCGTCTAGTTGATGCCCGGTTCCCTTTAAGGCCCCTTTACACGGGACGATTGTCGGGCACATTAGTGGTCAACAGCCGCCCCTCCCACTACTGCTTCTGCGCGATGGAGCAGGCGCGGTCCGGGGTTCGCCCCAGCCCGCCCGCCTCAAAGATAAACGACTCCTGTTTACACGGCCGACTATATAGGGCGAGCTAGTAATTGTGGACAGTATTACGGACCAGAATACGGCAGCCTGTGATTTTCTTCATGCCTGGATTACCACGTCTATGGCGTTTCAGCGCGGTGCGGTACGCAGACACAAGACGCTCGTGTGACTCACCGCTGTATGCTGTCTGCGTGATACACAGTGCGAAAAGCCCATTGATCTACGCTGGGCCATTCAGACCTGCATGGTTTACGGACATGACAATACACACAGCAGGTCCTATTTTGGTGCCCATTACAGGCTATGGGTAATAAATGTGCGCAGTGAACACGCATGTAACACGCATGTAACACGCACACAACATGAGGCCATGTGAGGTAGATTTCCTTGCATTTGACAAAATTCTAAGAAGGGAGTCTCAGCCGGTTGCTGTCCGAGGTGCTGAACCGTCTGCTGACAAACTGACCCGACCTCACTATTGATGGGATGCCCGCTACCCTGCTGGAGACGTCGGCTGTCACAGAGGAAGGGGGGAGGCGTTCCATGCAATCCGAAAGAAGAAAGTCTAATGGGGTCTTTGGGCAAATAGGCTAAAATCCGGGAAAGAAAAAGAATCACTAATAATACAGCAACTACAATAAAGAGTTCAAGCCTCAACTCAGTAGAGCAAGCACCGAGAAGACACTGAACAAGCAGAAAGGGAGGAGATACCAGCTTTAATGCCTGCTGAATAGTGAGTGCAGCTCTGGGGTATAATACAGGATGTAACTCAGCATCAGTACAGGATAAGTAATGTATGTACACAGTGACTCCACCAGCAGAATAGTGAGTGCAGCTCTGGGGTATAATACAGGATGTAACTCAGCATCAGTACAGGATAAGTAATGTATGTACATAGTGACTCCACCAGCAGAATAGCGAGTGCAGCTCTGGAGTATAATACAAAATGTAACTCAGGAGCAGTACAGGATAAGTAATGCATGTACACAGTGACTCCACCAGCAGAATAGTGAGTACAGCTCTGGAGTATAATACAGGCTGTAACTCAGGATAAGTAATGTATGTACACAGTGACTCCACCAGCAGAATAGTGAGTGCAGCTCTGGGGTATAATACAGGATGTATCTCAGGAGCAGTATAGGATAAGTAATGTATGTACACAGTGACTCCACCAGCAGAATAGTGAGTGCAGCTCTGGGGTATAATACAGGATGTAACTCAGGATCAGTACAGGATAAGTAATGTATGTACACAGTGACTCCACCAGCAGAATAGTGAGCGCAGCTCTGGAGTATAATACAAAATGTAACTCAGGAGCAGTACAGGATAAGTAATGCATGTACACAGTGACTCCACCAGCAGAATAGTGAGTACAGCTCTGGAGTATAATACAGGCTGTAACTCAGGATAAGTAATGTATGTACACAGTGACTCCACCAGCAGAATAGTGAGTGCAGCTCTGGAGTATAATACAGGATGGAACTCAGGATCAGTACAGGATAAGTAATGTATGTACACAGTGACTCCACCAGCAGAATAGTGAGTGCAGCTCTGAAGTATAATACAGGATGTAACTCAGGAGCAGTACAGGATAAATAATGTATGTACATAGTGACTCCACCAGAAGAATAGAGAGTGCAGCTCTGGAGTATAATACAGGATGTAACTCAGGAGCAGTACAGGATAAGTAATGTATGTACACAGTGACTCCACCAGCAGAATAGTGAGTGCAGCTCTGGAGTATAATACAGGATGTAACTCAGGATCAGTACAGGATAAGTAATGTATGTACACAGTGACTCCACCAGCAGAATAGTGAGTGCAGCTCTGGGGTATAATACAGGATGTAACTCGGGGTCAGTACAGGATAAGTAATGTAAGTACACAGTGACTCTGCCAGCAGGTAGATTTTAGAATTTCTTCCATTGTTTGAGGCCTTGAGAACATTCAGGACTGTTTTTGTGTCTTTGTTGTTAAACATTTTTTTTTTTCAATTCTGGAAAAATCGAATAATAATAGATGTGTAATTCACAGTTTTCTGCTCCCGAAAACAAAGCATGACCCCCCCGCCTCCTCCCCAATATGTTCCACACGCCGGCTTTGTGACTCAAGGTTGGTCAGCGGAGGGCTTTTATTTTTTAAGCTTTTTCTTAGCCTTAGGTGACAACGTCAGAAGCTTCTCACAAACCACTCGGGCTGATAAACAATTGGTGCGTTGGGCGCAGCGGTGGCGCCGGCCGCGGTTCAGGGCTGACGCAGCAGAGTAAAGCAGGAGGGACGTAGAGGCGCAGGCTACTGAATCCTCTCCGGGCTCCCCGGGGACACTATGTGACTACTGCAGACGCTTCTGGGTCAGGTTACTGCTGATCCTAAGGTCAACAGTGAATTAATTGCTTTTACTCCGAATACAGATAGCAAATCCCAGCGGATTATTAAAAACTTCAGCACTAAGTGGCCTTTAATGGAGGAAGGGGGTGAAACTGAATGACTGGGAACCAAAAGGGTGGATAGAAGGGAGAGAAGCGCTTTTGACACCATTTTTTCGTCCCTTGGGAGGACTTGCAGATGTGATCGTTCAATCACTAGGATAGTACACTGCATTACTTATGTAGTGCGCTCTACTAAGCCTGTGACATCAAAGCAGGTTCTAATAGGCCGAGTTACAAGGCAGACATGGTGGCCCTTGGGAGGCTTCCAGCTGCCATGGGAATCCATTAGTACCTTGCGATTGCACTGCCGATGGGCGACAGAGTCCCATCCCATCATCTACTGCAGTTGCTATTGATTGTGGCATGTAAGGGGTTACGCTGCCACGATCTGAGGTGCCTCCTTCCTGGCCGTTAGAGCAGGAGCCGGGCTGTCAGTGTTCCGCCGATCCACCGCCTTAAGAAGATGTATGTGCGGGTTTAGAGCCCATTAGTGAGGTCAGTAAAAAAAATGTATTGTGGTCACTGAAGGGGTTAAGAAAGTGATTGTTACCCTACGTGGATCTACGACTAACTAGTATTTGACTATGTAAAGACACGTTCCGTGTAAAAGGGCCCTAAGAAGCGAGATGGTGACACTTGAGTCGGAGGACGGACACTTTCCATCTGTGCTGCGACGGAGCGCCTGCGTTCGCGTGACAGCAATGAGTAACTCTGCGCCGTCTCTTTGGACGCGCACGTAGAATCCGATCGTCTCGCGTGAGCCTGGCCTAATTCTAGTATGCTGTAAAGGGATTCCGGACAGGAACTACAGAAACCTCTCGCCACCGCCATCTTTACTCCATGTCACATATCTCCGGTGCCGATGATCTTCTACATGTGACCGATAATCGCCGCTCCACTACTGATATAACCTCCAGAGACATTCACGTCTCCTCTTATAACGCTACCGCACTATTATAAGAATCACTTTCAGGTTACTGGCCCTTTAATTCCTCCCTATATGATACTGCACTCCAACCGCTGTATACATCAGACAGCCACGCCGGTCCACTTAACCGCCGTAATGTTAGTTGCGAAACCAAAATGGCTGAGCGCGTGCAATCTTCATACATAACTCTACGGCGCACGAAGAAGACATCTGTCTCCGCCGCCAATTACAGCGCAATTATGTAAAGCGTGAACCTCAGACAGACAAACGGCTCCATAAAGGAGGCATTGTTAAGGACGCGGCTGTTAAGTCGTCGCGGAGAGTCGCCCAGTGGAGAGCTGTACAGTCTCATTCTTCACGGCTTCAATGCTTTGCCGCGGTCCATTCCCTAGGAACGCTCGGCTAATAGGCAACAAAAGCTACAATGAGGCCGGACGCAGCGGGAAGACTTCATTTTAGCTCCTATTAAACGGTATCTTGAACGGAAGGTCACATGGGCTAATTGGTATGAATGCTTCCAGCGCAGTTTTTAAGGTCCTTGCTGGGCGACGGTTGAGGTTCATTACTTGAAGCCCCGTATCACAATGTCTGCCCCCAGCAGGGGCCTGTCATATAGGAGACAGCGAGGCCCGGTGGCATCAATCCTGGTCAGAGCGGCACAGCGAGAGCAGAAAACAAACACTGACAATGCCCGGCCTCCGCCATGTCACACGAACATCGGGAGACGATAGAAAGGGTTAACCATTCACCCCAAAAAATGTAAGTCCAGCAGACGTCCCTTTTTCCGGGTCTTGGTTAGACTTGTTACTGAGTAAGTCAGGCTATGACCAACATGACTGTCAACCAAACCAACCAGGGCCGTCCCCAGACTCCTGACTAGTGACGGGGGCAGGCGGTGCCGCGGCATGAAGAGGTAGACGAGCGCTCTGGGAAAGCTTGATAGAATGTGGAAGCAGTAATGGAGGCCAATGAAGGGGAAGCAGGGAGGCAGAGGCCAAGGAAAAGGGGAAGCAGGGAGGCAGAGGCCAAGGAAAAGGGGAAGCAGGGAGGCAGAGGCCAAGGAAAAGGGGAAGCAGGGAGGCAGAGGCCAAGGAAAAGGGGAAGCAGGGAGGCAGAGGCCAAGGAAAAGGGGAAGCAGGGAGGCAGAGGCCAAGGAAAAGGGGAAGCAGGGAGGCAGAGGCCAAGGAAAAGGGGAAGCAGGGAGGCAGAGGCCAAGGAAAAGGGGTGGGAGGGGGATGTGGCAGAGGCCAATAAGATGGAGGGAGAGGCGTCAAGAAGCCAATAAGACGGAAGGGGAGGGAAAGGCGTCAAGAGGCCAATAAGAAGGAAGGGGGGGGGGGGGAGAGGTGGGAGCGGTCAACAAGAAAGGGGGGAGAGGCGGCAGAAGCCAATTAAAAGAGGAGAAGGGAGAGGCGGCAGAAGCCAATAAGAAGGTGGAAGAGGGAGAGGCGGCAGAAGCCAATAAGAAGGTGGAAGAGGGAGAGGCGGCAGAAGCCAATAAGAAGGTGGAAGAGGGAGAGGCGGCAGAAGCCAATAAGAAGAGGAGGAGGGAGAGGCGGCAGGAGCCAATAAGAAGGTGGAGGAGGGAGAGGCGGCAGGAGCCAATAACAAGAGGAGGAGGGAGAGGCGGCAGGAGCCAATAAGAGGAGGAGGATGGAGAGGCAGCAGGAGCCAATAAGAAGGTGGAGGAGGGAGAGGCAGCAGGAGCCAATAAGAAGAGGAGGAGGGAGAGGTGGCAGGAGCCAATAACAAGAGGAGGAGGGAGAGGTGGCAGGAGCCAATAAGAAGGTGGAGGAGGGAGAGGCGGCAGGAGCCAATAAGAAGGGGGAGGAGGGAGAGGCGGCAGGAGCCAATAAGAAGGGGGAGGAGGGAGAGGAGGGAGAGGTGGCAGGAGCCAATAAGAAGGTGGAGGAGGGAGAGGGATGAAAGGTGTCCAGCAGTCACATCCGACATTGTCATACATGGCGGAGTCACCTGCATGACAAATCCATGAGTGACGACCCATTGGACTGTAATGGTGGACATATTGGTCGTCCTCCACCTTTTCCAAAGATGGAGACAGTTTGGGGTTTTTTTGTAGGACGCTACAAGGACTTTATTTCCTGATGATTTCTGGGATTATAGCGCCAATCGCCGTGAAGATCCGGTCAGTGACCGCGGCGTGAAGCCTCTCCAGTGAAGTTACAAGACACCTTGATAATGAAGAGCGCTGCGCTGCCAATCTCTCCGGCCGCTCTCATTTCACATTCACCGGCTCATCTTCCCTCTGACTTCGCACTGTGCAAACATCATTTACTGACCTTTTGCATCTGAAGGACAACTCCACAGCCGGCTGTCTACAGAAAGCCCGGCAGTCTAACCTTTACACGCGTTTCCCTATATATTTACATCCATCCGTCCATCAGACGAGGGAGAGACACGACGCATAACGTCCATTACAGGGAATGACAGGCTTCAAAATACTTTCCATGCAACTTTTACGCTTTGTTACGCCATTTTCTGAGCAGCATAAGATGGGCTTTAAATCTAAGCGATGAATGTCTCATGGAGGTTTTCATTCATTGGCAGCAAGCAGGGATCCTTAAAAGATGAGGAACTAAGAAACACAAAAGCGGCATATTATACGCCTCGTGGCAGAACTGTGGCGTCAAGAAGTTGCGCCAGGGCTTCCGACAAGTGACGTCAATGGGTGAGAAAACCCGCCGACACCCCCAGTTGACAGCTGGCAACTGCAGAGAGACTGCTGCAAAACTGACAACCAATATGGCGGCAACAAACGCAGTCACCATTTTTACGCCATGAAAGGAGTAAAATGTTATATGAAAGCTTCTTATATAAAACAGGAAGGAAATGAAGGTCCGATTTTGCAGCGCGGCCCCTTTAAATCTCAGCATTGTTTAAATATAAAAGACGCCGTCCCCCTCCAAACACTTAACACGTCAGGACACACTACACTGCTCTTTGCACGCCGCGCAATTTTGCTTGGCTCTTAATGGAAAGGCACAAAGCCTCTTGCTGACCTTCCTCCTGGCGGCAGCGCTGGCGCGGCGCCACGTATAGCCTACTGGAAATTAAAATAAACCTCTAACAACTGCATTTTCACATAACTGAGAGCAGCTTAAGGTTGACAAGGTCGGGTCAGAGGGACATATGGGGCGAGAATTAAAGCCACAGCTAGAATCGGCGAGACCCCCCCCCCCCCCCTCCTGACAGCAAATCCTACGCACAGAAAACAGGGGCGCATTTGCCAACAGTGGGGGGCACTTACTTAGGCAATTAGGCCAGCTTGATTTCCTGCAGAACTTGCAGTGAAACGTTCATCCGGTATGAAGGGCCACAATCGTACTTAATGATAAGTCGGTCAGTAAAAAAGGGGGTGTGGCTATCCCAGGGGGGGCGGTGCTGGACGACACCCGCTACAGCCTGAACGCCCGCCAGCCGCCATCCTGACACGTTTCTTGCATTGACAGGATTGATATACGAAGGCGGCTCAGTCAGGATAAAGCGGCTGTCGTGGCGGATACTGCAGTGTCAGAGCGTCTGCTGAATGGATTTCGGATTTATCCCTTTTACTGTCAAGAGGTTTGAAAGTTCTACAGAACGCGGCCGTCGTATCCTACTGTACAGCAGACAGAGACGGATGGATATAAGAGAGATAGCACACAGGCGAGACATCAGATATGAGAAGGGGAGTGATAGCACACAGGCGAGACATCAGATATGAGAAGGGGAGAGATACCACACAGGCGAGATATGTGAGGGGGACAGGTACGACACAGGCAAGACATCAGACACGAGAGGGGGACAGGTACGACACAGGCGAGACATCAGATACGAGAGGGGGACAGGTACGACACAGGCGAGACATCAGACACGAGAGGGGGACAGGTACGACACAGGCGAGACATCAGACACGTGAGGGGGACAGGTACGACACAGGCGAGACATCAGACACGTGAGGGGGACAGGTACGACACAGGCGAGACATCAGACACGTGAGGGGGACAGGTACGACACAGGCGAGACATCAGACACGAGAGGGGGACAGGTACGACACAGGCGAGACATCAGACACGAGAGGGGGACAGGTACGACACAGGCGAGACATCAGACACGTGAGGGGGACAGGTACGACACAGGCGAGACATCAGACACGTGAGGGGGACAGGTACGACACAGGCGAGACATCAGACACGAGAGGGGGACAGGTACGACACAGGCGAGACATCAGACACGAGAGGGGGACAGGTACAACACAGGCGAGACATCAGACACGTGAGGGGGACAGGTACGACACAGGCGAGACATCAGACACGTGAGGGGGACAGGTACGACACAGGCGAGACATCAGACACGTGAGGGGGACAGGTACGACACAGGCGAGACATCAGACACGAGAGGGGGACAGGTACGACACAGGCGAGACATCAGACACGAGAGGGGGACAGGTACAACACAGGCGAGACATCAGACACGTGAGGGGGACAGGTACGACACAGGCGAGACATCAGACACGTGAGGGGGACAGGTACGACACAGGCGAGACATCAGACACGTGAGGGGGACAGGTACGACACAGGCGAGACATCAGACACGAGAGGGGGACAGGTACGACACAGGCGAGACATCAGACACGAGAGGGGGACAGGTACGACACAGGCGAGACATCAGACACGTGAGGGGGACAGGTACGACACAGGCGAGACATCAGATATGTGAGGGGGACAGGTACGACACAGGCGAGACATCAGATATGTGAGGGGGACAGATAGCACACAGGCGAGACATCAGATATGTGAGGGGGACAGATAGCACACAGGCGAGACATCAGATATGTGAGGGGGACAGATAGCACACAGGCGAGACATCAGATATGTGAGGGGGACAGATAGCACACAGGCGAGATATCAGATATGAGAAGGGGAGTGATACCACACAGGCGAGATATGTGAGGAGGACATCAGATATGTGAGGGGGACAGGTACGACACAGGCGAGACATCAGACACGAGAGGGGGACAGGTACGACACAGGCGAGACATCAGATATGAGAAGGGGAGAGATACCACACAGGTGAGATATGTGAGGGGGACAGGTACGACACAGGCGAGACATCAGACACGTGAGGGGGACAGGTACGACACAGGCGAGACACCAGATATGTAAGGGGGACAGGTACGACACAGGCGAGACATCAGATATGTGAGGGGGACAGGTACGACACAGGCGAGACACCAGATATGTAAGGGGGACAGGTACGACACAGGCGAGACATCAGATATGTAAGGGGGAGAGATACCACACAGGCGAGACATCAGATATGTGAGGGGGAGAGATACCACACAGGCGAGACATCAGATATGTGAGGGGGAGAGATATGACACAGTCGAGACATCAGATATGTGAGGGGGACAGCTATAACCCAGGCGAGGCATCAGATATGTGAGTGGGATAGATATGACACAGGCAAGACCTCATATGAGAGAGGTAGAGATACGATACAGGCGAGACCTCAAATATGAGAAGGGTCAAAATACGATCCAGGGGAGACATCAAATACGAGTTGGGTAAAGATTTGATAAAGGTAAGACATCAGATATCAGAGGAGAAGAGATCTGATACAGGTCAGACATCAGATATGATAGGACATTGAATCAGATATCACATAGTTCTGAGATATGAAATGACATCTCATATTGAAGGTCTCTTCTTGGATCTGATTTTTGATATGAGATAGATCAGATATGACAGTTGTGAGATATGAGAGGTCTCATATCCGCCATCTCATCTCTTAGAACCATGTCATTGCTCTTTGGCATATCTTACATTTGTGTAACATCTCATATGATATCAGACATGACAGATACAAGGGACACACTATTGTAAAAAGGTTTTAGGCAGGTGTGGATACAGCGGTGCCGAGTAAGAATGCCTTCAGAAATAGAAGAAGTGTTCAGAGTTTATTTTTTTGTCAGTGAACAAAAAGCAAAGTGACTGAACAAATATGAGATGTGAATCCCCTCAGTATTTGGCGTGACGCCCCTCACCTTCACAACAGCATCAGCTCTTCTCTCGCACAGTCAGGAATTTGGAAGGAATATAGTCAGCTGTAGATTATACCACACAGGTGGGGATCATCATCTTCATATGTAGGTTGAAACACAGTCATTAACTAAAACAGCTGTGTAGGAGGCCTGTCACTGGGCGAGGAACAGCCAAACTCCGCTACAAAGGGGAGGTTGTGGAAGACAGTTTCATGTCACATTGTGGCAAGATTGAGCACAACAAGACCCAATCTAGTTATACCGCATCGGTGAGGTCTCTGCCAGGCAAAGATTTCACAGCAGACAAGGGCTTCATGAGATGCTGTTCAAGTACTTTGAAGAAGCACAAAGAAACTAGCAACATTGAGGACCGTAGACGCAGCTGTCGGCCAAGGAAACTTACTGCAGCAGATGAAAGACAGCATGCTTACTTCCCTTTAAAATTGGAAGAAGTCAAGCAGTGTCATCCGCTCAGAGCTGGAGGAAACCAGTGGAACGCAGGTACACCCATCTACTACTGTACAGAGAGGTCTGGCCAGAAGTTGTCTTCAAGGAAGAATTGCAGCCAAAAGGCCATACCTTCCATGTGGAAACCAGGCCAAGCGATACATAAAAGAATAGGCACTGGGGTGCAAAAAAATGGCAGCAGGTGCTCCGGACTAATGAGTCACAATGGAAAATACTTGGCAGTTTGGTGAAGTACCGGAAAGCAGTACAATAAATAATGAGTGTCTGCAGACAGCAGTGAAGCATTGTGCAGAGCGGTACAATAATGAATATCCGCAGGCAGCAGTGAAGCATGGTAGAGAGCAGTACAATAATGGATGTCTGCAGGCAGCAGTGAAGCATGGTGGAGAGTGGTACAATGAGTGTCTGCAGGCAGCGATGAAGCATGATGAAGAGCGGTACAATAATGAATGTCTACAGGCAGCAGTGAAGCATGGTGGACAGCGGTACAATAATGAGTGTCTGCAGGCAGCAGTGAAGCATGGTGGACAGCGGTACAATAATGAGTGTCTGCAGGCAGCAGTGAAGCATGGTGGAGAGTGGTACAATAATGTGTCTGCGGACAGCAGTGAAGCATGGTGGAGAGCAGTACAATAATAAGTGTAGGTAGGCAGCAGTGAAGCATGGTGGAGAGCAGTACAATTAGGAGTGTCTGCAGGCAGCAGTGAAGCATGGTGGAGGGCGGAACAATAATGAGTGTCTGCAGGCAGCAGTGAAGCATGGTGGAGAGCGGTACAATAATGAGTGTCTGCAGGCAGCAGTGAAGCATGGTGGAGAGCAGTACAATGAGTGTCTGCAGGCAGCGATGAAGCATGATGAAGAGCGGTACAATAAAGAGTGTCTGCAAGTAGCAGTGAAGCATGGTGGACAGCGGTACAATAATGAGTGTCTGCAGGCAGCAGTGAAGCATGGTGGAGAGCCGTACAATAATGAGTGTCTGCAGGCAGCAGTGAAGCATGGTGGAGAGCAGTACAATGAGTGTCTGCAGGCAGCGATGAAGCATGATGAAGAGCGGTACAATAAAGAGTGTCCGCAAGTAGCAGTGAAGCATGGTGGAGAGCGGTACAATAATCAGTGTTTGCAGGCAGCAGTGAAGCATGGTGGAGAGTGGTACAATAATGAGTGTCTGCAGGCAGCAGTGAAGCATGGTGGAGAGCGGTACAATAATGTGTCTGCGGACAGCAGTGAAGCATGGTGGAGAGCGGTACAATAATGTGTCTGCGGACAGCAGTGAAGCATGGTGGAGAGCGGTACAATAATGTGTCTGCGGACAGCAGTGAAGCATGGTGGAGAGCGGTACAATAATAAGTGTAGGTAGGCAGCAGTGAAGCATGATGAAGAGCGGTACAATAATGTGTCTGCAGGAAGCAGTGAAGTACAGTCAGATACTTACCTATCATGCAATACTCTGAGGGAGGCATCTGATTGACTCTACATGTATTCTATAGCAGGACAACAATCCCAAACATCCCGCCAATGTCATTAAGAACCATCTTTACGGTATAAGGAAGAACGTGGAGTCCTGGAAGTGACGATTTGGCCCCACAGAAGCCTGATCTCACATCATCCAGTCTTCTGGGATTACATCAAGAAACAGAAGGATCGGAGGAAGTCGACATCCACAGAAGATCTGTGCTTAGTTCTCCAAGAAGTCTGGAACAACCTCCCTGCTGAGTTCCTTCAAAATCTGTGTGCAAGTGTACCTAGAAGACTTGATGCTGTTGTGAAGGTAGAGGACGTCACATCAAATATTGACGGGATTTACATTCTTCTTTTTTTTCAGTCACTATTAACCATTTCTGAGAACATTCCTACTTTTCAGGATTTCTTCCACACTTGCCTCAAACTTTTGCCCAGTGCTGTGGACGGTTCTGTGCTGCTCCCCTCATACTTTACACTGCAGGCAGCGGTCTAGTTTGCCCCCCTTGCTAGTAGCTGTAATTGACGCGTTGGACGTTCTGTACACATCACTAGTCATTGATCGCTCCAGATAAATACATAACGGATGAAAGTGCCTCCTCAGCAGACACCAAAGGTTCCTGGCTGGATGAGCTCCATATCAATAGCTATCAGAAAGGCCGGGCGAGGGGCACACACACGGGAGGGTGCGGGGAGGCCGCCTAATCCCCCCTAATCCTGCAGCAGCCACGGCCTGGGCTTTACAGACTGTGGGAAATTCTACTGCTCTGGCCGTTTCTACCATTACCAGGACCCTCAACAAAACCACTACAGTGAATAAGACCACCCCTCCCAGATCCATGGCGGAAAAATAAATCGTAAGTAGAGATGAGCGAGCCTACTCGGTTCGGGTGTTTTTGGACCCGAGCACCGCTTTTTCCGAGTAACTGACTACTCGGACGAAAAGATTCGGGGGGCGCCAGGGGGTAGCAGTGGGGAACAGGGGAAAGCTTCCCCCCCCCCCCACTCCCCTCTGCAACCCCCGCGCACCCCCGACGTCCCCCGAATCTTTTCGTCCGAGTAGTCAGTTACTCGGAAAAAGCGGTGCTCGGGTCCAAAAACACCCGAACCGAGTACGCTCGCTCATCTCTAATCGTAACCCTTTCAGTGGGCCTAAAGGATGCAAAAATCAGATATTGATTTGTTCGTGGGAGGTAACTACTACCACACATTGAGTGTCAGCTCTGTGGACGAGGTGAAACTATAAAACCCTAAATATAAGGCTGCTATGGAACTTGAAAGCTGCTGCTGTCACTATTAGGACCTGGTCAAACAGCTACCCATATCTCAGCTTCCAGGGCAATTCTGGATGAGACAGCGTAGAACCATCTTATTTATCCCACTGGGGGTCCCGTGACCATGATCTGATCAGGGGGGACCTGCTGGAGAGTTTCCATGATCTCAGGGGCTCTAGCATTGGGCCCCCAACCCAATAATCAATGGGGAGCAGAATAAAGTCCTTGGCCAAGAGCAATGGAGATCTCAATGTGAAATAAAGGGTCAGACAGGTTATATCCCGGCCCGTGTACCCCCCAACAGGGGACTGCCCCCATATGTTCTATCATACTTACGTCACCAAGTCATTTCCCCTTTAAGACTTCCGCCTCTATGACAAAGGGCTGTTAAGAAACATATGAAGAGACGAGGATGGTGGGGGGCCGCGGCAGAGCCACCTCTCTCATCTGAGGATACACCTCCACAATGCGCCTCATTATACCGACCTCGCTCGGCATCCGCCTGGTAATGAGATGCGGTTACTAGCGCAGGACGAGGCAGTTGCAGGGGTGGATTGCAAAAGACGGACGAGAAAATAAAGTTTTGCTTCAGGATGATTAAAGGAGTCTTCATCTTAATCTCTGCCCCTTATAATTTCTATTTCAGTAACGAACCCTTCAAGTGCAGAACGGGGCCCCCAACCGACCTGCGCCAATCATTAGGGAACAGCAGAAGATAGCGAGGAGAGACGGCGTGCACCGAGGAAGACAGATCTGAGGGAACCTCAAAGTGGCCGCCATGTCTGGGAACCATCAGCCAACGTACTGCGTATATAAATATCCTACTGACCCGCAGCGACCCCGAACCTCAAGACGGCGCTGACTGATGGGGACTCATGTCTGCGAGAGGCTATACAAGATGCTCATAGACAGCGCTGTGTAATGGCAACGGAGAGTGGCTTATAATGGTGCAGGAGTGTTATAAGAGGGGCGGCTGATATCAGTCACATATATGATGTCTCTGGAGGTTATATCGGTACTGGAGTGTTATAAGATGGGTGGCTGATATCAGTCACATATATGTCGTCTCTGGAGGCTATATCAGTACTGGAGCGTTATAAGAGGAGCAGCTGATATCAGTTGCATGTAGAAGGCTCGCCCCTCTGGAGATGTGATCAAGCAGTGATCAGGTTTCTGAATTATTGGATGCTGGATCATAGGTATTTCCTGTTCACTGATTGGTTTATTCCCTTCCAGCTCAATGATATGGGGCAGTGGGAGGAGTCTGCTGATCTGGGGGTTCTCCTAATAGTAACCGCACGTTCGCATGTAGTGGAATGGTTACGGATTTTCTGCACCAATTTCGCAAAAAAAAAAAAGTAGAATTTTAAGGGCGTAACCCGCTGCGCACCAAAACCCACAGAGCAAAATAGGCTGCGGATCTGCACACACGAAAAAAAAATACTGTGTGAACACACTTTAACTCTTTACACACTGCTAACAAATATAGACTTGTGTAATTAACAGGTAATAGGCAGACATAGCGGAGATGCATCGCCAGCGGGAGACTAGAGACAAGTACGGGCAAGACCAGGGCCAACAGTTGGCGTGATTGCCAGGTGGTGAAAATAGCCAGACTGCGACGGGAAAACTGTGGGTTACCAAGGAGCCCAAGAGGGAGTGGAGGGGGCATCAACACCCAGGAGTCATCATCATCTTCACTGCAAGGGGCGAGACGAGCCCCCCCCCCCCCCACCAAAATGGCAAACTGTCTCCCTATAGGGTTAAGTCACACAAGCGTATAAACAAATCTCGTCTGGATTGCGACCACGAGAGAACAGACCGCTCCCCGCGAGGAGCTCCAGATCTCCCGTATTCACTTTTTCACGTAAAAAGAAAGAAACCCTAAAAACCGCCCAATTCATTTTTTCTGTGTTTTATTTATGTTTACGCAATCCATGTATTGTGGTCAACGGCCATGTGACGTGGCGGACGACTACACGGTCCGTGCGCCAGAGTCTACTCCGTTGTAGACCCGGACGACACATACTCTCACGTGCAGCAGGGTATCTCACCGCGGCGTAACACACAGACCTGAAACCGCACCGATTTTCATTGGCGTGTTCAGACACGATTTTTTTTTTTTCACGCCACACATCCAATTTTGGTCGGTATCCGGGCTCCTTCACACTGGCGACCGCGATATCGGCGCAGAAAAGTCGCACTTTTGAGGTGTTTGAGTGTCAGCAATGCTTTGTCTTCCAAAAACATGGCGGCCACTTCTGATTTTCTTCCGTTTTTCACACGATTTTGTAACGTCAATAGAACTTTCAAATGTTAAAAACGCATCGCACAAAAAAAAACAACAAAAAAAAACGCAAGTTTGTGATTCGTGATGCAATAAAAGGAGGCTCCACGGGGAAACAAACAAACGCGCAGAACGATGCGACATGCTGCCATTTTTTTTTCACATGCATGAAAACATCGCAAATGTGAAGGAAACCACTGGAAAAAAAATAAATAAATAAATAAAAAAAATCACTGGTTTCATCATTCTGCATTTTCACTCACATCGAACGAAAATTGTGCGATCCTATCGCCAGCGTGAAGGCGCCCTTTCAGAGTGAAATAGGACACGTAGCGGGACTGCGCAAATATACAGTAATACGCGTGATCCATATTTGCGCGCAGAAGCAATGGGTTTTCTTGCGTTTCTTTTTTTGCGCACAAATACAAAGGAATTATGTGTACAAAAAACCGTGAGCCGGGTAAAAGTGCGCAGCGAGTAGGCGAATGTTTGATCTGTGAACGCGCTAACGGAATGAGAATAAGCGCGTCCGCGTGAATGAGCCATTCGGCGATGTTCACACAGCAATTCTGCGCTGCAAACATCTATGCGGATTCTGCTGTCGCCGATCCGCACGCGGACTTCAGCCTCGAGCGACAGAGCCGATCCGGATACGGTAAGCCTCCAGGGTGGATATAAGAGCCGCACGTAAGGGGTCCTAGTCAGGTTTAGGGACAAGTTCCGCAAACACAGTCAGACATCACCCGCGGCCTCCGAGCTCCCAGAGACGAAGGTTTGCTACAATGTATCGAGTCCTGGCAATCCTCTGTGAGCTAGAAACATCAGACAGTTTGCTACAATGTATCGAGTCCTGGCAATCCTCTGTGAGCTAGAAACATCAGACAGTTTGCTACAATGTATCGGTCCATCAGAGGTAGATGTTGGGAGCGTTCCCTGACGACAGGCTGCGACAGACGCACTGTATTCGTACAGGTCTTGGGCTACTTACCTCACACACGATTGCCTAGACTGGATACAACTGTAACAAACCCTCAGCTGTAGGAAGTATGAGGTTAAGACAGGTTTTTAGCTTCTAGATATAAAGAGGCATGTTCCCGTTCACTGACAGCAAGCAGAGATTTTGAAAACAGTGGGGGAAAAAAAAAAAAACATCAGGAAGTTGTAGAAGATTGGACCGGCCCTTTAAGAACTCGTCCGCTCCCTATTTGGGACTCCAGGACAAGCAGCCCTCTCCGCCATGAGCTGCAGCCGCTGCGCTAACATCATTCTTGGCAGAGCGCTCCCTCCCAGTGAGATGGCTACACGGTAGCTGTCCGCGCTCAATTGACCACGCAGATTTATAGCGATCCCAGCCGCTGGCCGTTAACGAGGGACAATTGATGGCGCACGTGTTAATAATGAAGACATCCTGACAGCGAATCGACAATACGGATTAGGTCCGGAGCGCCAAACAAATAACGCCGCCTGCCCGGGGATTAGGAGTAAAAGCCCCAATCACTACATCCGAGGCACGAGAGCCAGGAGCTATATGACCCGGGGGGGGGGGGGGGGTCATTATTAGGGCTCAGTCACGCGGGCAAATCTTCAGACCGCATTATGCGTGAAATACAGACAGCATAGAACGCCATTGGCTTCTATTGGAGGATTCGGACGTCCTATTCTGGTGCGTTAGACACTAAAAATGGCCATTTAAGTCTTTGGCCGCGCAAAAAAAAAAAAAAAGCGGTGGACGCCCGGCACAGGCTTATTTGCTGTTTTCTGCGCATGTTACTAGGAGACCGTGTGACAAAGGTGGCAAATTTGCCCTTCTTGTTTTGTTTTTTTTTTTGCGCATGTGAGCAATGCAGTGAATACGGATGCGACACACACGCAAAAAAAAAAATGAATACGCATGAAACACTCAGACTCAGTAAAAACTCGGACCGAAAATGTATACGCCTCACAGGGTGACCCACATAGGTGATCACTCAGCTTTCCACAGGCAGGTTATATGCAAGTCCCTCCCATGCTCACGAGTGTGTCAGTCTTAACTGCAGTTTTAGCATTGTAGTCATGACTCAGGAAGCACGGCATGAAAAAAAAATTTGAACTAGAAAAAGGTTCCCATGTAATGAGAGCAGCGCCGGTCACATGACACAATATATACCAGTAAACCCTGCACAGACCCCATACTTGTCCCAGCAAGTGTAACAAAATGTAACAAACTAAGGTTAGATGCGCAGCCGCCGGAGCGCCAAGCGGGGCCCTGAAGCGCAGCCGCCGGAGCGCCAAGCGGGGCCCTGAAGCGCAGCCGCCGGAGCGCCAAGCGGGGCCCTGAAGCGCAGCCGCCGGAGCGCCAAGCGGGGCCCTGAAGCGCAGCCGCCGGAGCGCCAAGCGGGGCCCAGAAGCGCAGCCGCCGGAGCGCCAAGCGGGGCCCAGAAGCGCAGCCGCCGGAGCGCCAAGCGGGGCCCAGAAGCGCAGCCGCCGGAGCGCCAAGCGGGGCCCAGAAGCGCAGCCGCCGGAGCGCCAAGCGGGGCCCAGAAGCGCAGCCGCCGGAGCGCCAAGCGGGGCCCAGAAGCGCAGCCGCCGGAGCGCCAAGCGGGGCCCAGAAGCGCAGCCGCCGGAGCGCCAAGCGGGGCCCAGAAGCGCAGCCGCCGGAGCGCCAAGCGGGGCCCAGAAGCGCAGCCGCCGGAGCGCCAAGCGGGGCCCAGAAGCGCAGCCGCCGGAGCGCCAAGCGGGGCCCAGAAGCGCAGCCGCCGGAGCGCCAAGCGGGGCCCAGAAGCGCAGCCGCCGGAGCGCCAAGCGGGGCCCAGAAGCGCAGCCGCCGGAGCGCCAAGCGGGGCCCAGAAGCGCAGCCGCCGGAGCGCCAAGCGGGGCCCAGAAGCGCAGCCGCCGGAGCGCCAAGCGGGGCCCAGAAGCGCAGCCGCCGGAGCGCCAAGCGGGGCCCAGAAGCGCAGCCGCCGGAGCGCCAAGCGGGGCCCAGAAGCGCAGCCGCCGGAGCGCCAAGCGGGGCCCAGAAGCGCAGCCGCCGGAGCGCCAAGCGGGGCCCAGAAGCGCAGCCGCCGGAGCGCCAAGCGGGGCCCAGAAGCGCAGCCGCCGGAGCGCCAAGCGGGGCCCAGAAGCGCAGCCGCCGGAGCGCCAAGCGGGGCCCAGAAGCGCAGCCGCCGGAGCGCCAAGCGGGGCCCAGAAGCGCAGCCGCCGGAGCGCCAAGCGGGGCCCAGAAGCGCAGCCGCCGGAGCGCCAAGCGGGGCCCAGAAGCGCAGCCGCCGGAGCGCCAAGCGGGGCCCAGAAGCGCAGCCGCCGGAGCGCCAAGCGGGGCCCAGAAGCGCAGCCGCCGGAGCGCCAAGCGGGGCCCAGAAGCGCAGCCGCCGGAGCGCCAAGCGGGGCCCAGAAGCGCAGCCGCCGGAGCGCCAAGCGGGGCCCAGAAGCGCAGCCGCCGGAGCGCCAAGCGGGGCCCAGAAGCGCAGCCGCCGGAGCGCCAAGCGGGGCCCAGAAGCGCAGCCGCCGGAGCGCCAAGCGGGGCCCAGAAGCGCAGCCGCCGGAGCGCCAAGCGGGGCCCAGAAGCGCAGCCGCCGGAGCGCCAAGCGGGGCCCAGAAGCGCAGCCGCCGGAGCGCCAAGCGGGGCCCAGAAGCGCAGCCGCCGGAGCGCCAAGCGGGGCCCAGAAGCGCAGCCGCCGGAGCGCCAAGCGGGGCCCAGAAGCGCAGCCGCCGGAGCGCCAAGCGGGGCCCAGAAGCGCAGCCGCCGGAGCGCCAAGCGGGGCCCAGAAGCGCAGCCGCCGGAGCGCCAAGCGGGGCCCAGAAGCGCAGCCGCCGGAGCGCCAAGCGGGGCCCAGAAGCGCAGCCGCCGGAGCGCCAAGCGGGGCCCAGAAGCGCAGCCGCCGGAGCGCCAAGCGGGGCCCAGAAGCGCAGCCGCCGGAGCGCCAAGCGGGGCCCAGAAGCGCAGCCGCCGGAGCGCCAAGCGGGGCCCAGAAGCGCAGCTCCCGGAACAAACCTAACAAATAAAGCTCCAGAACTAAGCCAAGTACATACAATACCAGAACCAAGCTCACAACAAATACAGTAGAGGAACTAAGTGATTGTGCTGTGGGGGTGCCGATGGTCTGACAGTATTTCAGAGCATCAGAAGGGAAGAGCCAGAGCCAGGAGAAGGATGATTCATGCAGCTCTACAAGACACTGCTATACGGAGGATGATCATCATCTGGCCGGGCCGACCCAAGCGGCGGGGGCAATAGCGCCACATGGTAAGTCACATCAGATTTCAGCAGCAATATGCAGTATAAACGCAAGGGATTTCCATGCAAATTTCCACTTTTAGCATCGGCAGATCCGCGCCCTAATTTGTCGCACTCTACGGGTTCACAGCGGAATCGGTAAGGAATTTTCTAAGGTGAATTTCACCTAAAAAAAAAAATCGGTGACATTCTGCCATGATTTTAGGTGCGGATCTGCACACGACTTGTACCCCGTCGATGGGCTAAATCCGCATGCGGTATTCCATAACGGAAACTGGCATTTCTACGTGAAGAAGCGACGTGTCCCTTCATGACGCCAAAACACGATTTTTTTGCCTCAGATGTCAGTAGATGAATTTGCCCATCAAAAGGGCTAAATCCACGTGCGGATCCGCGCCAAAAATTGGGACAGTCGTAGTTATTAGAGACGGAATTTCTGGCCCTAAATTCTGCTGTATGAACGCGCCTTCAGTGGCTTATCTGCGTGCGGAAAACCCAACGTGGATCCCACATGGAATCCATGTTCACGTCTGAATATTTTCTTTACGACACGAATTTAGAATCCGCCTGTGTAGACTGCGGTGTGGAAAGAAATGGTACATTTCCTTCACGCGGATTTGCCACGGATTGTGCGTCGATTGCACGTTCGGTCCGTAGCACAGTCATGGGAATGCGGACGATTACACTATGAATTTGGCGCACTATTGGCTCAACATAGTTGGGGCATTAGCGTTAGTAAATCCGCACCTTTCACGGCGGCCTGTACTCTGAACAGTCGCTTCCCTGGTCGACAAGCCGCCGCAAGCTAACCGCTCCCGAATGCCAGGCTGCCCGCACGGGCACGGGGGCACATTACACGTCTCCAGTCCTCTATGGCCACTGCTCACGATGCAATTCCAACGCACAATCGCCGCACAGGACCATGTAGGGCGTTCTTCGCCGCCATCCCCCGCTCATTACCATCCCTGCGCGCCGTATAAGTAAACTTATGTAAGACGTCTGAACAGATGGTGCCGAGAACTGAGCATATTCTTGCTTGAAATAAAACTTTTTTGTGGAGTGAGCGGGAGGCAGCGGATCGGGGAGGGGGGGGGGGGGCGGATCGAGGAGGGGGGGGGGGGCTCTCAGCGTCTCTCTTCTTGACTTGGAGATGAAACGGGAAAAAAAAAAAAAATTTGGTTTTCAGGTAAATGCGCATCCACCAGGGGGACGCGAGGCGCCATTAGCATTCGTTTCATCCGCCACTTGGACGGTCGCACTTTTATTTGTTAAACGGCTGATTATCAACAGCGACTGAAAAATTAATCTGATACTGGAATGAATTAGTAAATATTTTATACGCGGTTCAGTAGATTAAACGGATTTCGGCGCAGTCTGCAGGGAAAACACCAAAAGTTTCCGGGAACGATTAAAAAACACTTTCATGGTGGCGCTGGGAAAGGTTCGTTAAGGGAGGGGGAGTGCTGGGGAACGCTGTCAGGGTCACCGTCTGATCCACGGAAGCAGATTCCGGGGGTCTGACCTTGAGGATCATAAAAGGGACATGAAGACGTGACGACTTAAAGGGGAAGTGTCATCAGAAAACAACCTCTAGGAATCAGGCTTGTGTATTAAAAACATGGGAATTTTTTTATTTTCAGTGTCACAATATAATAAGAAAACTCCTGAAATCCTGCAGTTCTCACACTGACCACTAGGCCTAATAATAGTCCGTCACTTCCTGTTCTGTTCATCTTATCATCATCATCATCACAGAATACAATGAGAAGTGACACTAAAGATAGATAAACACAAGCTCCACCACTCACTATAGATGATGGCACACCTCACCTCCTCCCCCTTCCTGCAGGGGTCAGAGCATGGCCAGAACCCTCTCAGGGATGGAAAATGGTAACTTTCTGACAACACTTTGCCTCTCTTCTCCAGTTCTCCGTATGCAAACCTTTATATTAGTCTACACATGTAATAAACTGAGATACAGCAAGTCAAAGCTGCATATATCGCTGCCATACACATGATGGGCAGGAATATAAGAAGGGCAGCAGGCAAAAGCCTTAATACAAAACCGTGTACATTTTATTTGTATTAAACCCTCAGATTACGGGAGATAAGAGTCGCAAACAAAGAAATAATGCATCAAAAAGGAAGGCATGGAGCAGGTCATGTGACCAGAGGCAGGCAGGCAGGTCATGTGACCAGAGGCAGGCAGGCAGGTCATGTGACCAGAGGCAGGCAGGCAGGTCATGTGACCAGAGGCAGGCAGGCAGGTCATGTGACCAGAGGCAGGCAGGCAGGTCATGTGACCAGAGGCAGGCAGGCAGGTCATGTGACCAGAGGCAGGCAGGCAGGTCATGTGACCAGAGGCAGGCAGGCAGGTCATGTGACCAGAGGCAGGCAGGCAGGTCATGTGACCAGAGGCAGGCAGGCAGGTCATGTGACCAGAGACAGGCAGGTCATGTGACCAGAGACAGGCAGGTCATGTGACCAGAGACAGGCAGGTCATGTGACCAGAGACAGGCAGGTCATGTGACCAGAGACAGGCAGGTCATGTGACCAGAGACAGGCAGGTCATGTGACCAGAGACAGGCAGGTCATGTGACCAGAGACAGGCAGGTCATGTGACCAGAGACAGGCAGGTCATGTGACCAGAGGCATCCAATGCGATCACCATCAGGTTCACATACAACAAGCATAGTAAATACTGCAAATTCACATGTAAATAATAGGAACATGGCAAGAGTGCCAACCTTATACCCGGCGCCCCACGCACATTTCGCTAACGCCGCTTTCACGTGGGGAAAAGAAAAAAAAAATGACACAATTTTCTCGTGATGCGGCAGCGCTACGCATCGCATCTATGTGAAGCCCGTGCTGTCCAATGGGCTCCTTCACATTAGGGAGGTTTGGTCTGATGCGATGCTGCAAGAAGGAAGGGGAAAAAGGTAAATAATGGCAGCACGCTCCATACAGCCGCGATTCGTCGTTTCTTTGTAGCCCATGTTTCCCCATGCAGCCTCCTAATTTATCGCATTACATCTCACAAACATGATTTTCATGCAATGCATTTCTCTAACCCTAAAATAAGCCCTAGCTTAAGGGAGTACTTACCTAATAGGATCGGTCCGGGTCCTCTCGCTGCTCTCTGGAGCTCCGCCGGGCGTCCTCATTCGCCCACAGATCACTTCCTGGATGCTGGGCCACTTCCCGCCTCCTAGAAGCAATGGCTCTGAATGGTTCATCTAGCACTCAATGAACCAATACGAGGGCTGTGATTGGTTAATCCAGCTCTACATAGTTTGGCTGAGCAGAGTTTAAAGAACCAATCACGGTGTGGAGGTGGGATTTAGGAATTGGCTAATCAATGCTGTGGCTCAGCCAACTTATAATCCCGCCTCCACAACCGCAGCTGACTTTAGGCTACCGGCCCTTTAAGTGCCACAATTTATGGGATTGTATCGCATTTACATAAGTACCCATAGCGGATCAATTACAGTTTGTTGAGGGTTAAAAGCGCTTCAGAGCCATCTATCAGTGAGAAACACCGGCGCTCCGAAGTGGAAACAAAACATCGTAGGTCGGAATATCGGAAAATAGATCATTTTAAACAAATAGCGGCAATAAAAAAAAGGTTCAAACGCCACAAAAAAATAAAATGACGGAATGAAAGTAACCGGCGGCCACGGATCTGCTAATTACTATTCTTGGGGGGTATCTATACGTTATCGATTAGGAGACGTCATTCATTATTACAACCCAGATTGTAGAACGGCCTCTGATGATGTCATCAGCGGGGCGGAGAATGAACTCCGGGGTCCTCAGGATCATGAAGTAAGAGAAGGCGCCCCCTAAGATAAGGCACCCAGCTTTCCTGATCCCCGACACAGATATCACCGGGCTGTACAGGTCGGGGGTCTGGGGAAAGTGGGTGATGGTGGCTACGGGGGGCGGGCATACAACTCCGAGCGGTGTGGGTTATTTAGGGGGTCACCACATGCGGACACATGGGATACATACATACAGTTATGGTTGCCGTGTATTGGAATTGAGGAAAAAAGTTAATATCTGGGTCACTAAAAGGTGGGACCCATGGGGTGACTATATATAGATATATACTAGTAGGGTATATGTATATTGGGCATCACTACGGGCAGGATGTTTATATGAGCAAGATGGGGGGGGGTAGTTATCCGCAGGACACACCTACACAGGGGCCATTATACATAGGGGGCAACTATGTACAGGAAATACGTAGAGCAAGTTTATAGAAGAGGGGGGGGGGGTCACTATTTGTGGGACAGACGGCATATGTTTATACAACAGGTCGCAGGAGGCGGAGCACGTGGGAGGCGCCGGGCACCACGGGCAGGATATGTTTATATATGGGGGGTAAATATATGCAAGACACATTGATACAGCGAGTCGCCAGGGGCGGGACAGGTGGGATACGAGTATACAGGGGGCCACAATGGGCGGGACGTTGGAGAATAGCTATATGAGACAATGACCGGACATCATCCAGACAAAGGCCTGTACGGGCAATCCAGACCGACCCGATCCACGGTGCAGGCCCGGACACGGGTATCCAGGCTGTGGTCGGTGACCGTCTCCAGGCTCCGTGGTGGCTCAGTATGGATATGCGCCACCAAACATTGTAGCCAAAATGGCTGCCAGTCCGTGGATCATTACATCACCACAACGCCAGAACGCCATCGGAGGCCTGATGAGACGACGTCCGATCGCACAGACCTCGGATAGCAGTTTTTAGCAGTAGGAACACTTTTCTTCTTATTAACACAAAGTATAAATCAGTTGGCGGCTTTTCCGCTTTTAATTGGCGCGAACGCCGGTAGGGAAAAAGGAAAAAAAACCTCATCTCCTCTACATAAATAAGACGCCGATCCAGCCAAGCATTCCATCCTGCAGCAACCAGTCGCGGCCACCAGGGACCTCATGCAAATCATTTTTCCTGGGGCGAACTTAAGACGGGCAGATAAAGCTTACAGAATTCCGGAAGGCGCGCGGCTACCTGCATGAGGAGAGAGCGGTGCAAGGACACAAGACAAGGAGTTACATGGAGTCATAGGGGCCCCGTGACCACACAGGAACCCCCAACCAGCCCCGTGGGGCCCAAGCTGAGACCATGAAGTCATTGCTGGGAGCTGCCTGAGGGGCCCCAGATCTTCATGGGCTTTTACCATCCTTGACTCTTGATACGTAAGGAAGGAACATTAGTGGGATGCGAGACGAGGAGCCCACCAATCCGACGCTGCAAATAAAGTTCTGCAACTTTCCAGCATTCACTTCGTTTCAATTCCTCACCATTTTCAAAATCTCTGCTTGCTGTCAACAAGTGGGAGCATTTATGTTTTCCTCCATTCTCTGTGACTCCAGACTGAAACAGGTAAATGGTAACAAACTATCAAGGGAGGAGGGACATCTTGCTGATCTACTTAGGTCAGAGAGGCACAGCTACAGTACATGCAACAGTATTCGGTCTGACAGGATTGTAACCCTCGGCTAGCTGTCAGTGAATAGAAATATCTTACTTCCAAAGGCTTAGAAGGCATTTCTCCATGAAATAAAGGTATTTCCTATTCTTAGGATGGAAGATATATAGCTGCCTGGTGAGAGTCTGACCACTGGGACCTCCCCAGATCCCAAGAACACGGGTCCCTAAGGTCCCATATGGAAGCAGTGAAGGTTGCATGTTCCACCAACGGTCCACTCATTTCAATGGAGATAACTGGTTTCCCTGACAATAAGCCCTACGCTGATTTTCGGGGAGCTTGAAATAGAAGCCCTACCTGAAAAATAAGCCCTAGCTTGCATTACAGTTTAAAAAAAAAAAAGGAGTACATTACCTTGCAGGCTCGACCAGGTCCCTCTGACGCACTTCCTGCCGTTCCCCGCACACCCACAGAAGACCACCTCCTGGTTACAGGATTAATAAATCCCTCCTCCAGGAAGCGATGGCTCTGATTGACTGAGCAGCACTCAAGAACCAATTAATGCAGCGCTTGATGAACCTATGCGATGGCTGCAATTGGTTCATCGAGCACTGCTCAGCCAATCACAGCAATCGCGTTGTGGATGCAGGATTTATGAATTGGCCAATCAATGCTGCGGCTCAGAGAATTCATAAATCCCGCCTCCACAACGCGATGGCTGTGATTGGTCCTTCAGCCGCTGCTCAGCCAATCAATGCAGTGCTCAATGAACCAATTACAGCCACCGCATCGGTTCATCGAGCACTGCACTGATTGGCTGAACAGCGCTTGAGAACCAATCAGAGCCATCGCTTCCTGGAGGCGGGATTTATTAATCTTGGAACCAGGAACTGATCTTCTGTGGGCGGCCAAGCATTGCAAGAAGTGCATTGGAGCTCCGAAATCAGGAGGGACCTGGATTGACCCCCATAGAGCACAAAGTTATGTCCTATCCTCTCGATATGAGATAACTTTATAACTTGACACAACCCCTTTAAGTGGTCACCCATGAAATAAAGGTATTCCCTACCCACATGACCGGCAAGGATCTAATGGCTGGGACCCCCAATTTTCAGGATAAAGGGGGTCCCACAGGTCACCAAATGAATGGAGCAGCAGTTAAGCATGCACATCACCGTTCTATTTAATCTCAATGGGACTGCCAGAGATAGCCGAGCGTCTGTACACTGCCATCTGACAGTCCCATAGAGGTGAATGGAGAACCGCCGCCCCATTCATACGGCGGCATGCTGGACCCCCGTTTTCCTGATCAGTGGGGTCCCAGCGATTGGCCCTCCACAGTTCAGCTATTTATCACCCATCCTATGGATATGGAATACCTTTATTTCCTGAGACAAACCCTTTAAACCTTTGGATGTAGACAAAGAATATTTCTATTCACTGACAGCTAGAAGAGGGCGAAAATCTTATCAGACTAAACACTTTCAAAGCTGGGGGTTCGTTACAGTTGCATCCAGTTTAGGCACTTCTCTGCAAGCGAAACATATTGGCCCATTCTCTCTTACCATGATAACATTTACGCCTGCCGATTGGCTGATCCTGACGAATTTAAAGGGGTTTTCGAAGCAAATACTTATTAATGACCTATAAACAGGATAGGTCATCACTAATTGATTGGGTGGGGTCTGCCACTAGGGACCACGGGCCGATCAGCCTGCCATCTATACCCCGTGTGTTGCAGCGCGGAGTGGAAGCCGTTGGCCGGTGCTTGCAACTGCAGCTGTGTGCTCATTAAAATCAGTGACAGCAGTGCCTGCAATTACAAGCACCGGCCACTACACAGGGTCGGAGCCAACTGCTTCCACTCCGTCCGCTGTGTGTTGCAGCACCGATAGCAGGTTGCCTGATCAGCGGATTGGCCAGGGTCCCAAGCATCAGACCCTCACTGATCAACTATTGAAGGCGTATCCTGTCTATATGTCATCAATAGTATTTGCTTGGAAAATCCCTTTAAAGGGGGTTGTCCCATAAAATTAAAGGGGTTATACCAAAATCAGCTTTAACCATCTAGCTATCTGCACCTACACCCAAAAACGGGGGTCCCACGTTCCCCTCTTCTCACACTGTAGGCTCGCGGTACCCACTCTATTCAATTTCCTACTCACTGTGGGGGCGCAATAAGAAAAAGAGGGGGGGTGGCATCCCCATTCACAAGATGGGTGGGCGTTTCAGCGGTAAGACCCCCACCGATCTGACTTCTATCACCTATACAACAGATAGGTGATAGAAGCTGATTTTGCACAGCCCCTTTGATGTCATTGTATAACTAGTCCTGATGAGCGGTGAAGGTCTCGTTGAAGGACCCTCTTGGTCACAAGGAACTGTCCGACATCCTCGGCATACGTGGTGTTCCATTCACTGACAGCCCGCTCGGTAGCCCTGCAGCCCCTCCATGAGGACATCGGATGTGGTCTGCACGGTGAATACTGATGGCACCCCGAGGCGAACGGTGGGGGCAGGGATGACAATGGTACCTGGACGATAGGTTTGTCTGTTCTGCGCTTGCATCCCGAGGAGGCGATGCTGCTGACACAGGGATTATGCTAAACCGCGGTGAGCGCTGCTCCCAAATTCCAAGCGAGAGCTTGTTAAGCGCCTGAAGTTTGATGTCAGGTTCTACATTATCACTTCTGCCGGAAAGATCTCCCTGCCCTTCACCGGCGTCCTCTGCAATCTTGGCCTGCTTTCCCTGCTTGCATGCTATCTGCCTGCCACATAGTTACTCAAGCAAGCAGTAATGTTAGAACAGGCAGCGGCGGGCGGGCAGGCGCGAGGAGATGCCCTTATCTCAGCTCATCAAATATACAAGGTGGAGGCAGCAAATGGGGGTGGGGGGGCATTAATTATTGAGATGCAGGGAAAACAAAATACAGAACAGCAAAAAACAGCTGCCACTTCAGGAGGCGAACGCAAAACGCCACGAAAACCGGGAGGGGGGGGACGGAGTCGCCGAAGGTCACCGTGGGCAGAATAGACTGAGCGAGCCGAACCAGAACCCAAAGTCACTGATCCGGCTCTAATAGGCGCACTAGGTAAGCCATTACCCTGCAGGCACGCATGGATTTAACCCCTTAGTGACGCAGCTTATTTTGGAACCAAGGACGCAACAACTTTTTAAGGATTTTCATCTTCACTTTTCAAAAGCCGTAACTTTATTGTTCTGCGGATCTGGCCGTGTGAGGGCTTGGTGTTAGCATGGCGAGCTGTAGTTTTTATTGGCACCATTTTGGGGTACATACGGCCTTTTTGACTACTTTTATTTCGCCTTTTTTTTAGCGTTTTCCATGCAGGATAAAAAGCGTATTCAATTTATTATACGGGCCATTATGGATGCGACGATACCAAGCTGTGGTTGTTTAATTTTGTTTTTTAACAAAGAAGGAGAAATGGCGCAAAAGAAGTTTTTTGTTTTTTTTTAAACAAATTTTTTTTACGTCCCTGTATTGCTACCGGTATGATCACACTGATAATACATTGCAGTACTTTTGTACTGCAATGCATTATCACTTCTTATAACAGTCACAGGCAATGGCAGAGCCGGACACCATTGTCTAGTGTCCGGTTGCCCTGGCAACACATTGGCCCTCCGTGATTACATATATAAGAGCCGATTATGTCACAGAGGGAGCACCCTCCCTCTGAACACTTTACATGCCATGATCAACATTGATCCCAGCATGTAAGGGGTTAATAGCGGGGCCTGGTAGTCTCACCAATTCCTGCTGTTGCAGCGGGAGGCTGCCCGTCAGTCCCTTCCAGCTCCTGCTGCAGATGGTGCAGGTTCAGCTACCGAGACCGTGCCATCCATACGACAGAAGTTAAAGTCCATTTACGGGAACCCCTTCCCAGCCAGGACGTACATTTACGTCTTTGGGCAGGAAGGGGTTAAAGGGGTGCCAGCAGAATTGCCAGCTGCAGTCACAGCGCTCTGGGCTGCCAGGAGCATCTCTGCAAGTGAAAGCGCAGAGAATCTCTTCCGGTTTTGGGATTTGCAGAAGATTCAGCTGCTGAACTCGGCAGAATGTAGAATAAGCCGCCATCCGTTTCCTGCACTGTGAGATATAAATGTATACAGATCTGTGACATCGATCCTCGTTACAGAAGTCAATGTCCGCGTCGGGATTTTACAGTCTATTGACTTCTATGGGAGGAAGGATCCATATGCAGCATCGGCATTCTCCCCATAGAAGACAACAGTCAAAAACATGGATCTGTTACTATCCGGCTCCGGTGAGACAAGACATCAAATCGCATCGACAGACGTAACAACTGATGACATCACTAAGTCGTCATGCGGCGCAGTCATTATTGTATCTGGCACTCCATTAGATAGAGTATATATTACATAGATGGTCCTTTCTTAGAGCAAGCGATCACGAGGGATCCCCACCGGCACTCGCAGTACCAAGTGTGTCCTTGTGTTAGTATGGCAGTGATGGGGAGCGCCGCCGCGCCATTACCGCCCGGGGTGGTGCCGCCACCAGTCATACATCACTAGCCCATTTTTAGAGTCAGTTTCTATGGGGCCGATTATGAAAGTCGCATCATGAAAAATAAATAAAATTCCTTATAAATTCTCAGCGCAGCTTCGGCGCGGGGCGGGCGCATGCAGATTTACCGTACGGATCCCCATGAAGACCCGCGGCTATATTCAGATGGCGGAATACACTGTGGAATATTCCACCTCTACAAACCTTGTCAAAATCTGTGGCTTTCTGCTGCAATTTTGGCGCGGATTAAGCCCCGCCTACGGATAAAATCAGAGCGTACAATTCTGACGTGGGAAAGTCACGTTTCCGCATCAAGAAGGGACGTCACCTCTTGACATGAAAATGCAAATTTCTGCGTGAATTTTGTCCATCGGCAAAGCTAAGTCCACATTCGGATTTGCGCCAAGATCCATGGCAGAAAGACGCGGATTTTGACATACTTTTTAGAGGCGGAATTCATGCAGAAAATTCCGTGAATTCAGTCATTTGAACCCATGAAGGAGGATTCTGCCACAAATCCGCATCCCATCAACAGAAGCGCGCACATTTTTTCGACACATTTTGAATCTATGTGGTGAAAAAAATAAATGACGTCACGTCCTCACGCAGACGTCACGCTGTTTCCGTGAGGAATCCGCATCGGGAATTCCATATGCGGATTTGCCCGAGGGTTAGAATCCACGTGCCGATCCGCGGCCAATTATGCATAGCCATGGCAGACATTCGCAGCTCCGCTGGGGGTTTCTGTCGTGCTTTTTAGTGGAGAAATCCACACGGAAAAATCCGCGTCTGATCCCACCGTCTGAACACATCCCAAGGTTCAGCCTCAGAAGGTCAGCCACGGATTAAAGGGGTTATAGGAGTATAGAAAAAAAGTTTTTTTTGTTTTTTAATTGCTGGGCATGCAATAAAATAACAAAATAACTGATACTTACCTCTCTTCTCCCCCCTTCGCGAAGCAGCGAACTGGATCCGGTATATTCCCCACCGTCAGCACTGGTAACAAGTCAGGTGACCGCTGTAGCCAATCAGAGGCCACAGCGTTTCATTCCAAACTCCTGCCATGATGGCACCCAAGATGTGGGGCGCTGATGCCAGGACAGGAAATGGTGCTGTGACCTGTGATTGACTACAGCGGTCACCTGACTTCGAGCCCCCCGATGCACGAGACGTACCGAACCCCGGGACAGAGAACTGCGGCTTTTGTCAGAAGGAGACTTTAGTGTGATAAGAACTGATGATCAATTAATAGCGGCACGTTCCTCCTGGATCCGGCAGTAACGAGTGGGTGTCAGGCGCTCATCTCCTCCTGATATATGCAGCTTAAAATATGAAGTGTCTAGACGCCCCAACCGACTCCCTGCGCCAGCGGCAGAAGAGGAGGGAAAAAAACATCCAGAAAAGGGAAAGTTTCAATTTGGACTTTTGAAAGATTGGAAAATGATAGAAGAATCTATGAAGATGAATGGAGCTCGCTGCGCGGCGACTTTAATAAATCAATCACACGTTCTCATTTCAGCAGATTACTGCAGTAAGCAAAAAGCAAAAAATAGGCTCCCAACTCACCGGCTACAGAAAACGGCTGACAGCATCAACGCCGGCGCAGAAGCCACTGACGAGCGGCCAATGAAACGCTACCTACCGGTCCATCACTTAACGGGACACAAAGACGTTAGGAGCCGGACGCCATTGGGAAACTATTGGTTTTTGACAATTTAAGGGGTTGTGCACGATTCGGCAGCTTCTTCCAAAAACAGCACCACTCCTGTCCACAGGTTGTATGTGGTATTGCAGCTTACCCCCGTTCACTACAGTAGAGCTGAGCTAAAATAGCAGACGCAACCGAGAAGAAAGTGAATTCCCCACTCTGAAACCCCCAATATCCAGAGTAGGGGGGTTACTGGCACTGCTTGACCACGTTCTCTAACTGAATAGCGAGGGACCACATATGTCTGCAGCCACCTTTCTATTCAGTCTATGATTTCATGCCCTTGGACCCCCCAAAAGCTGGGGATCACAGAGGTGGGACCCCCACTTAACAGACATGTATATGCAATAAGTGCCTTAACCCCTTTCCACCACAGAACATATATATCCATCCTGGGAGGGAAGGGGTTCGTGTGGAATGATATGGATGGTATAAGCTCAGGATGTAAGCCCGCGCTATCAGCAGTGGGAGCCAGCTGTGACGGACGGCATCCTGCTGCAACAGCGGGGATCAGTGACAACACCGAGCCACCTGTTAACACCTCACATGCTGCAATCAATGTTGTTCGCGACATGTACGGGGTTAATAGAGGGAGGGCGCTCCACGTTATTGGTCCTCTGCCATGAAATCATAGAGGGACGATCGGCTGCAATGGCAACTGGATGCCAGTCAATGGAGTCCAGGTCTGCCATGGCTTGTCACAGGCCAGAACAGCGATGATACACAATTTAGAGATCTCAAGATCCCATCCCCAATAAAATTGACACCCGTCTTCATCAGACGTCTGACAATCTTTCCAATAAAACGTATCCCTCACAGCAAGTGCTATAGCAATAAATAAGGGGGCTTTCACATCTGCCCTCGGGGTTCCCCTTTCCTGCTCTGTTCGGGGAGCAGAACAGGGGAATCCCCACGGCCGAACAGCGCCGGGTGGACCGCATTGATTAACCAATCATTAATGAGTCCGCCCGCCCTCCGCTCAGTTGCCCGGCTTTTGGATGGAAGAAAAAGCGCTGACCGCAGAGTTTACTCTTCCGGTATTTTCAGCCGCGTCAGTGACAGATTCTCCGACCGCAGGTTCTGATACGTGAAACCGACCTAACACAGCCAAATGCTCTTTTTGTTCATTTTACCTCCCAAAAACACTAAAACTATCAAAGTTTGTCCAAAATGGTACCAATAAAAACTCCATCTTGCCACACATAAAGACACCCCTCCTTCGGTCAGGCCAACGGAAGAATAAAAAAAGTTTTGAAAAGTGGCTAAAAATCCACAAATAAATAGTTGCACCATCAGGTCCAAAACAGCCTGTATCCTTAAGGGGTTTTCCAGGAGTAAGCCATCAATGACCTGTTTGCGGGATACGTCCTCAATAGTTATTCGTGGGAGTCCATCAACCCGGGATCACCTCCGATCAGCTGATTAGTGACAGCTACGCTTACTCGAACACTGCTGTAACTTTAAAGTCCACACCAGGCGCAGCACCATACATTATATAGTGGCTGTGCCCGGTAGTGCAGCTCAGTCCCATTCATCACATGCCGAAGAGGAAGCCATAGCACTCACCCGAACACAGTGGTCCTTCAATCAGCTGGTCAGTGGGGATTCCAGGTAGCAGACCCCTGTCAATCAACTATTGATGACCTATCCTGAGGACAGGCGATCGATAGTTTAGTCCTGGAAAACCCCTTTAAATCTATAGGCTAGTCCATTCATATCGATGACTAGTCGGGTCTGAACATCAGATCCCCCACAACTAAGTACAATGAAGGGCCGGGCCCCCTTATGCTGTATACACGCCTGCAGCCGTGTCGGGTACTGCAGCTCTGAACAGACACATGTACAGCACAATAAACAAAGCCCTTCATTGCGCTGATCTACGGGGGTCCCGACTTTCAGAACCCATTGATCAAAAATCCTTTAATTTTGCAGTGAACAAAGCAAATAGTCAAATCATCAGATGGAGGATCGCAGCGCGCCGCAAAACCCCAAACTGCTCCGCAGCAGCACAAATGGAGGAGCGCCATCTCAACGGATTCACAATCACAGCTTGCTGTCAATAAACTGAGCCATTCTGCACATTCACGGCTTATAAATGGACAGACCCAAGACTTCTCACAGTTGAGGGTTTGTTACAACGTGAAATACTACAAGACTTCACAAAGACAGAACAGTTAAAAGGGGTTTTCCAGGACTGCACTATTGGTGAGCCGTCCTAAGGAGAAGTCATCCACAGTAGATCATCGGGTGTCCATCGCTTGGAATACCCGACGATCAGCTGCTCTCACAACGCCGGCCATTGTACCGCGTCTCCATCCCATTCACTCCAGTAACACCGAGACGCTCTTAGGCCATGTGACTGATGAAAGTGACATCACGGGCCTGAGAGGAGGCCGCGGGGCTCATTTAAGTGCCACAGCCTCTTCCATCAACTGATCGGCATGGATCCTGAGCAGCAGAGCCCCACCAATCAACCATTGATGACCTACTAATAGTTTAGTCCCGGAAAACCCCTTTAAGACTGAAAGTAACACGACATGACACGTATGAAGCCCCCCAACACAGGCTGCACAAGCTGAACCTACAAGAGTGAACAGTCATTCAAATGCATTTGTAGACGGGGCGGGCCGACAGCTTACATTACTAGTCCGGGGCAATGCTCACACTTGGACCTTAACATACATGTCATGACTTCAGACCCCCCGGGTGCTGCTCAAGATGAGGAGGTGGGCGCAATGGACATCAAATCTGTCTGGTTATACATTTATGAACTCCCTGCAGGGTGGGGAAGTTACTATTCAAGACTCAAGAATAGTTGGGCTGCAGCTCCTATTTTAGTTAAACAGGTAAGTCCCGTATGTTCGGTCAGTGGATGCAGAAGCTGGGACCCTCACTGATCACAAGAAGAGGGGCTCCAGGAATGAGAAGTAGGGGACGGGACTGCAGAGCTGCCATCATGTACGACTGGACGATGCAGAAAAATACTAAACCAAAGATTATAATGAAGAGTCAGCGGGGGGTCCGCACCCCCCACTGCACCCAAAACACAGGGGCCCAGGTCACCTCTGCATGTGACAGTGAATTCCCAGTAAGCTGGCGTTAGGGCTCATTGACATGGGCGGATGTAGTTTCGCTCAGTGAGTACGCTGCGTATTATGAGGCCAAATCTCTGCGTATTCAATGCATTTTTGGATGTTCTTGTATGCGTTAAAAAAAAAAAAACCGCAAGGGGGCCCCGTTGATTTCATGTGTAATTGCGCCGTGAACACGCTTGTATCACGCACATTTATGTAATTCCATTGCATTCAATGAGCTAGCTCAGTCTGTAATTTGGATCAAAATAGAACTTACTGCGATTTTTTGCTTAATACGCACATGAAATACGCAGGTCTGAACTCCCCAATGCAAATCAATGGGGATCCAGCATGTGAATGAGCCCTTACCCATAAGAAAACCAGTAAGAAGCAGTATAGCGAGCATTGCCCTTAGCGAGTACCTGACCGCTCGGGAGCAAAGATTCGGCTGTGGGCGGGGTAGAGCGGGGAGGAACGGAGGGGAGATCTCTCTCTCCCCCCCCCCCCCCCCCCCCCCCCCGCCCGCGCTCATGGTCGCAACTCACCTGTCACGCGCGCCGGCAGCCGAACCTTTTCTTCCGAGCGGGGAGATACTCGCTAAGGACAATGCTCGATCGAGCAATTGTTCTTAGCGAGTATGCTCTCTCATCTCTAAAGCAGTAAGACAGGGGTCTGCACATGGTGGTCCTACAGCTGTGACGCTACAACTGCCAGTCTGTGGCTGTCAGAGCATGCTGGGAGTTGTAGTCACACAACAGCTGTAGAGCTACCGATGCAGTAAAGCCTGCGTACGGCACGGGATACAGTAATTGGGGGCGAGCCGAACCCTCGGCTTACCTTATTGGACCATTTATAGGCCTGCAGCAGCTGGCTGTACAGCGGGGTCTTGTCGTGGACGGGGTCGAGGCTCAGCAGGCCGCTGTTATGGAGCGGATGGTTCTCCGACGGCTTCCCGACCAGGTTGCTGAGACGTTCCAGTTCACTAAGAGAAAGAGAAAAGACAGGGACTTATAAAAACCCCATCTACATCGGTGATCGCCGGCTGAGAGGCGGCGCTTAGAGCATGATAAAAGTCAGAGCGGAATCTGCGCCAAAGATCCCAGGCAGACCCTGCGATTTCAGCCGCAGTCACACAATATATTGTCCGTATTACGCGTGTAATATGCAGCACCGTATCCTCCAATGATCGGCATCGGGGATTCAGACTTTTCATTAAAAAATTTTTATTAAAAAGCGTGTCCTATTTTGGTCCAAATGAAGGACCTAAAGCGCAGACTGCAGTCAGTGCGACCGCGCAAATGTACAGTGAAGTCCGCATGCTGCACATATAAGCATAACAACGATGGGACCGACTTGCGGGTTTTTTTTTGGGGGGGGGGGGGTCACACTAGTAGAAATTGTTGTTAATGTGTGCAAAAAACACAACCAAGGCCGGATGCGCTGCGGAGCCACGGACCGGAGACTGCATGGATCCGTGTGAACGCGACCTTCAGCTGCGGTTTAGCAGTCTGCCATGCTGCAGATCCGCTTCGCATGTCGCCGTGGAAACCTCTAGAAGCAACACATCACTTTTTTGCCCCCCATCATGGAAATTTAAATTCCACAAGAGAAAAAAAAAAGGCGATCAACCAAACCAACAGGATGCGGCTCGTGTCATGTGATCACGTCCTGAAGATACTACAACTCCCAGCATGCCCCAACAGCCTGGACGTATGATGCGAGGGGGACAGCAGAGTTCTACAGCAGCACAGAGGATTCCAAAAGTTGTGCCGAAGTTGTGAGGGCAGCAGGAGGAAGATGCGTTGTTACGTCAGCGCTATGTAAGGGATGATCCCACGGTGGAGTTTGGCGCAGATTACACGCCCCGTGTGTCTCTGATCTGGACTTTCCCGTCACGGATTTGAAATGTGCGCTGCGGGGAAATAAAAAAAAAAGGGCAGCGGTGAAATGTCACTTCTTGGAAAAAATTTAGCGCCGTATCTGGGCCAAATCAGTGTCGGGAATTTTACATGTAGTTTCACATTGAGACGGGCCAAATCCACGTGCGCCGCGGCGTGTTATATTCGCAGAACTGCGGATGTCTGCAGATTTTAGATCAGCATCAGATTCCGCCCCGATACATTGTAACAAACCATCAGGTTTACATTAGGGCACGTTCACATGCGGGAGCCCGACTCTGGGGGCTCATTCACACGGGCGGATTTACGCAGGGCTGAAATGCTTTGCATTGGGGCATCAGACCCGCGCTATTTACATGCATTACATAAGACGCGGCGAGCCGCACGCTGTCCGTATTATGGACTGAAATAGCGCATTAAAGGCGCTGGGGCCGAGTAAATGCACAAAATACTAGTCACTGCATATTAATGACCTCCAGACATCCGGCCGACCTTCTTGCGGGATTTTTTTCTTGTGTGTCTAAATACGCCGCGATTACAAGGGCAGAGAATAACGTGCGGTCGGTACATGCGATGAATACGAGGGCGTTTGGTCTGTGAAAACACTGTGTATTCGCGGAATGAAGCTGAATACGCCCGTGTGAGTGACCCTAGATCTGCAGCCGCCGCGGTCGGCCCGCATCACGGCGCCATCACATATGGAGTTTAATGCGAATCCGCATGAAAACCCGAACCCTATGAAGCGGATTCTGATGCGGATTTTTCGGCACTCCGCTCCGTGTGGCCTCGGCGGCGGCGCTGTATCTCTAAAAGTCCACACCTAGAAGCGCCATTTTCCCGCGTATTCAGCCTCCGTGCCGCACGCGTTACGGCGCAGATCCACATTGAATGCAATGCTCCACTTTGGGCTGCGGATCCCGCATGAACTCTGCCTTCCAGGTATATCCAGCACTGAGGATACAACTGTAACAAACCCTCAGCGGGGAGAAGTATTAGGATGCTCCCATTCACTGACAGCAAGCAGAGATCTTGGAGAAGAACTGAGATGCAGAACACAAGTCCTGACAGGGCATGCTGGACGTTGTAGTCCCACCCCCGCCCCCTCCCGGGTGTCCGTACTTCAGGTCCCGGTTGACGCAGTGCAGGTTGTCCTGGAAGTCGCTGATGAAGCTCCTCTCTCGCGCCTCCTGGCTCTCCTTGTTCTTCATGCCGTCCTTCAGGCAGTCAAACACCCGGGTGACGCTGGAGCGCAGCGCCTGGATGGAGTGAATGGCCTGGGAGAAGGCCTCCAGGTTCACCCCGACGTTCAGCGGGTCCGCCATCCTCCCTCACATCAGCGGCTGCCCTGGGAACCGGCGGCGGCTGATGACGTCACGGCCGCGCAGGGGACGCCGGGAGTTGTAGTACGGAGGGAATCCGCTGACGTCACGTAATAGTCTAACCAGCATGTAGTCCCTCAGTTTACGGGTCTGGAGAGGCTGGCTGATCCCCTCAGGAAGATGGCATGGCGGACATGTCACCTGTGGGTAGCAAAGATGAGAAAGGAGGGTGGAGCGAGAAATAGGTCTGGAGTAAAAAGTGTTGCAAATGATGGGGGTGCTGCCAACCAGATGGCGCTCCACCAAGGTGGGCATGAGGATAGCGAAAAGAGAGTGTGGTAAATACCTGTGTGAGGGCGCAGCGCTCTGAGCTACTGGAAGGTCCGAGATGCTCTAATATTTTATGGAACAACAGAGAACCAGCAAGTGATACGCGTTTCGGGGGGTCGAGCCCCTTCGTCAGTTCTGTATGTGGCCGGGGGGGGCTTCAGCGTACTGGAGTATGTAATATAATCACAGGCTAGGTGATAACTGATTGCTTGGGGGGGGGGGGGGGTCGTCACCACCACTGTGACCCCCAGCAGGGGCGTAACTGTAGGTGAGCTGGGGCCCCCCCTCTATCTGTACCCGTACCCATACCTAAACCATGCTGCACAGAGACAAAACTTGAAACTTCTGGGCTTCAATGCAAAACCTGTAACAGGGCCCCCAACTATAATACTTTATTCATAGTACTGGGCTCCCTATATGGAGAAGAGAGGCCTTATGGGCCCCCTAAGGCTCCTGGGCCCGGGTGCACCCACATCCCCTGCACCCTCTATAGTTACGCCCCTGACGCCCAAAGATCCTGAAGGGAGCAGTGCTGTGCCTGTATGACCATTCACCGTCTATGGAGATATCCGAGCACAGCGCTCTGTCTTTATAAGCCCTATTAAAGTGAATGGAGTGGTGGTCATGCATGCGCACCGCCTCTCCATCCACAATGGCGACTTGGGGTGCACAATTCTGGGGTCCCTGCAGTCAGACTTGTAGCAATTAATCTTTTATCACCTTTCTTGTGTCGAGGTGATTAAATAATTTTTGTAGGATACGTCATCAATAGTAAGCCCTTAAAGTCACTCTTCAGTCTAAGGACAGGAGGGGATGGACGTGTATCATCTGTAGTTATTCTCTGCCAACCCTCCCATCCGCTGATCACAGGTTCACCCATCCAAGATGGTCAGGGTAATTTTCTAACTACCTAATGCACACCACAATTCTCTCAAAAACAATCGCACCCCCGGCAGAAGTTGTCGTTTTGCTATAAAACTCTGCATGCGGTTCCATCTCAGACAGATCTGTAAATGATGAGAGTTGTGGTGATTAGATGGACGGTCTTGTCACCGGAGGCCCTAAAACTGGTTTCCCCCCTTGGCCTATAAGAGGCTCTCGGAGGCTCCTTGTGTGTAGTGGCCTCTTCTTCCACTTGTGTAGAGCTTGTTGACCACTAGACGCCTCTACGATGCAGAGAAGAGATTTCACCCCGTTACCAGAGGGGGGCGCATTATTGGGATGTGAGAACCTGGATGGTTGTATCGATGAATTGTCCCCCACCGGCCGTTCTGAGCAGACTGTTAGGGGGTGTTGGGACCAGTGGATGGGGGCATACAAGGTGACCGGGCTCAGGACGCCCCCTACAGACCACCAGTAGAGTGGAGCGTCTGACCAGACTGTTAGGGGGTGTTGGGACCAGTGGATGTGTGAGGGCACACAAGGTGACCGGGCTCAGGACGCCTCGACAGACCACCAGTAGAGAGGGGCATCTGACCAGACTGTTAGGAGATGTTGGGACCAGTGAATGTGTGAGGGCACACAAGGCGACTGAGCTCAGGACCCCTGACAGACCACCAGTAAAGAGGATCACAGGATCGGCTGATCGTCTGACAAGCACCAGCAGCTGTTTTATTGTCCACCATCTAAAGACAGGGGATGCCACTGTTACAGGCCCTGTGTTTGTTGGAACTATTTCCAGTCGCTTGGCTGCGGAACATTTGGTCTCACAGCCCCATTACACATACGCCTCTGACACCCACCGTCGGTACTGTTGTATCTTGTCTCCACCAGAAAAATGGGTTGAGACATGCTTTGGCAGTCTTGAGTGTAAAGACATGCCTCCAGTGGCTAATTGGCTGCCGAAGATGTGCCCTCCAGAGCTGGACCTCCTGCCTCATGCTCCTGGGCCCCACACACATATGGTACTGTCACCACCTCCCTGTCACATTCGCGGAGGTCGCCCATGACATCCTCCGTCCACACTGAAGCCAGGCCTCCCCACCCCCTCTGTCTGCGCTGAGCTGCCAACAACGCTGTTGCTCTCCCTGCAGCCAATGCAGAGGGGGACTGCTGCCACTCTAGCAGCAGTAGCTTCAGGACCGGTCCTGCTTCCAGCGGCATACGTGTGTGGGGCCCGGGAGGATGAGGCAGGAGGTCCAGCTCTGGAGGGCTTGTCTGTGGCAGCCAATCAGCCGCTGGGGGCGTGTCCTTCAACTCAAGACTACCAAAGCATGTCTCCACCCATTATTCTGGAGACAAGATACAACAGTAACCCCACTGTCTCCCCTGTTTGCAGTAATGTCGTGAACGATGAAACTGGACGCTACGGAGTGGAATCGGGTTGTCTTCAGAGATGAATCCAGATTTAGTTTGGCCACTGATGACGGCCGTGTTCGTGTCTGGGGACCTCGGTGTGAGCGACTCAGTCCTGCCTTTGCTGTGGAGCGGTACGCTGCCCCCTGCTGGTGTGATGGTCTGGGGGGCCATCGCATACGACAGTCGGTCCCCCCTAGTAGTAGTACGAGGGACAATGACAGCTCAGCGATATGTTCAGGACATCCTGCAGCCACATGTGTTCCTCTTATGGCGGCTTCCAGCAGGATAATGCTCGGCCGCACACACAAGGGGTCACAGGAAGCCCCCACAACATTGTCACACTTCTGTGGCTGCCCGGTCACCAGATTTACTACCAACAAAACATGTATGGGACCATCTGGGACGCCAACTTCCACAGCCTACAAGTTTGGACGATCTAGAGGCTCAGTTACAGCAAATGTGGAGCGATACGCAACAGGATACCATACAGAACCTGTATGCCTCCATGCCCGCCCGTATCACATCTTGTATCCAAGCTAGAGGCGGTACAACAGGGTACTAGAGCCTTCATGCCCACCTGTATCACATCTTGTATCCAAGCTAGAGGCAGTACAACAGGGTACTAGAGCCTCCATACCAGCCCGTATAACATCTTGTATCTAAGCTAGAGGCGGTACAACAGGTTACTAGAGTCTCCATGCCTGTCCATATCATATCTTGTATCCAAGCTAGAGGTGGTACAGCAGGTTATTAGAGCCTCCATGCCCACCCGTATCACATCTTGTATCCAAGCTAGAGGCGGTACAACAGGGTACTAGAGCCTTCATGCCCGCCCGTATCACATCTTGTATCCAAGCTAGAGGCGGTACAACAGGGTTCTAGACCCTCCATGCCCACCTGTATCACATCTTGTATCCAAGCTAGAGGTGGTACAACAGGGTACTAGACCCTCCATGCCCGCCCGTATCACATCTTGTATCCAAGCTAGAGACGGTACAACAGGGTACTAGAGCCTCCATGCCCATCTGTATCACCTCTTGTATCCAAGCTAGAGGCGGTACAACAGGGTTCTAGACCCTCCATGCCCACCTGTATCACATCTTGTATCCAAGCTAGAGGTGGTACAACAGGGTACTAGACCCTCCATGCCCGCCCGTATCACATCTTGTATCCAAGCTAGAGGCGGTACAACAGGGTACTAGAGCCTCCCTACAAGGGGTTGGTTCTCCACAATAAATGATGCTTTTGCTCTGATATTGAATTATTACTCCTTCGGGGGGGGGGGGGGGGGGTTACTGACAGTGAGTATATCTCCATTCTCTTCTCTCTTCTGGTATCAAGAAAGAATGTTGTTCCAAAACTGGGGGGTTGCTTTAATGCCCTTTCACAGCTGAGCGTTTGTTACAATTGTACCCAGTTTCTACAAACTCCCAAGAGGGAAACACATGTGCAGCACAAAGCTCTCTCCTGTAACATTTTTTGTTACAATGTATCAGTGCAAGTAACATGTAGCATTCTGGAGTCCAGAATGTTTGGTTCTCAGGGGAGAAGAAGGGAACCTCTTAGGCCGCCTGCAGACGGCCGGGGTGGATCACGCTGCGAGAATCACATCCGCTGTGCTGAAGAAAGAAGATCCGGTAGGCGCAGAAGAGATCCACGCTGGAGCTGGACAGGTAAGAACATCAGCAGTGGAATCCATGCGTGCAAGGGGACATTGGGCTTTAAAGGGGTCCACTGCTCAGGATCGTTGCCAATCAGCTGATCCTCCGGCCTGCTGTCAGTGCAGAGGGGCTGGACATGCACATTGAGGTTGGAGCTGGAAGGGTAATAGAAGGCATTGCAGCCACCGATTTTAATTGGAGGGAAGCCATTTATTACACTTCCAGCCCTGACCACTAATGCGGACGTCCAGCCCTGCTGCACTGACACGGTGGAGGATCAGCTGTCCCACCAAAATAAGTTCTCCCAAGTGCTGTCCTGTTACCCAGCTTTCCCAGAGTCCTGATCAGCCTGTTCTGCAATGATCTAGTTCTCCAATAATTCAGCACACTTAGTAATCTGGAATCTATCACAAGGTTTCCAGATTACAAGATGCTTTGTCTTTGTACACGTATCACTACTAGTACTGGAGCAGGGAAGATGACTTGCAGAGGAAAGGCTGACCTTGACAATATTCATAGACCAGGGGGTGGAGGAGGATGGGGGTGAGCGGCGGGAGGAGGTTGGGGGTGGGGGGCTGATTATTCTGTCTGCTACTTGTCCATTTTTCTCTTGTAACATTCCAATAAAGAAAAGATCGATTTGGTTTTCATAAGTGGCTGCTGTGAAGTTCCAGCTTTCCATGTTGTCGGTTCAGCAAAAACTTCTGCTCTCCAGCTCCGACCGTCCGCTGCTTTGAATATGCTCATAGGAAGATGATTTGCCAGCAGAAATTAACCCTTGGTGCTCCGAGCAAAAGCATACAAGTCCCTACAGTATAATCCTAATGTAGCATCACATTACTGAAGCACAACATTTACTGCCTCTTCGTTGCGTTCTGCTTGCCTTCAGAACGTTCCTTTTCCTGTCTTCTGCTGGTCTGGAGTCATGTCATATCTTGTACGTCAATCACATCCAGAACTGCGTTCAGATTCCTGCTGGCTCCCTAAGAGAATTAAATAGTCCACATGGAAGCCCCACCAAAGTCCGCATCTTTAATATCTGGCCTTTGATGCCGATTGGCACGGATGATGTCGCCTTTACAAATCTGCAACAAATCTACTGCAAATTTTCATCAAAACCCAGATGTTAAACATGTGGATTGTGGTGCAAATAGCTTCCATGTAGAATATTCTTATCCATGGGGAAAAGCTCCTGTTAGCATGTCTAGAAAGGTGTCAGATCACACAGGACATCAAAGCTTACAAAATATGGGGCGGTTTACCTGCAGACCGGTCCAAGTGCCCATGTGACTCCTGTCCACCACCAGCGGTGCCTACAATGGGCATGTGATTATCAGAATTGGTCAATGGAACAAGGTAGATAGTCTGATGAATCACACTTCACTCAATGTGTGTATCACTTACCTGGGATGAGATGGCACCAGGATGGTAAAAAGACAAGCCGGCGGGGGCCATGTGATGGCAATTTTCTCCTAGGTACTTGTGGACAGCCGGGTGCGTAACTTACCTGGGGAAGAGATGGCACTGAGATGGGAAGAACACAAGCCGATGTGGTCAGTGTGATGTGCAAAGTTCTGCTGGGTACTTGTGTCTTGCTATCATGGATGTGAAGTGTACCAGCCACCTAACATTTTACAGACAATACCCCCTTGATGGTAGCAGTATGCCCTAACGGCAGTGCCCTCTCTTAGGAGGATAATACACCCGGCCACACTGCAGGAGGTGTCTAAGAACAAGACAAAGAGAAGAAGGAAGACGACTTCTCCTCCAAAGTGCAGAAAAACAGAAATTGAGCAGCATCGAGTGGTTAAAATTAATGCATCGACATAGATGCTCCTTTATTAATCCAGGTTAAAAGGCAGACAAGCTACGTTTCGACCGTCACAGAGTCTTTGTCTACATTTTACTTGACTTCTCCTCCCAAATCTCATCCAATCGAGAGAAACCCGTCCAATCCACAAAGGCTGCACTGAGCAACTTGGAGGTCTTAAAGAACCTATTGCCAATGTCTTGGTGCTAGATACCACAGCATTTTGCAACTCAAGCTTCGATTTAAATTAAAGGTCCATTTAGACAGGACGAATGTCGGGCAAACGATGCCCAACACTCGTCCCCGCATACACTCGTTCCCATGCTGTAGCACGGGAGTTAGTATCACTGGCTCACTCACAGAGCGGCCAGCAGGGGGGCGGGGCGGCTGCAGGAGATTTCTCTCCTCGCTCTCCTCTGCCCCTCTCCATTGACTTACCATAGTGGCTGTTCAATACTGAACAGCTGCTATTTACTCTGAGCCATCGTCGTTCAGTTCATCGTCCATCATTTATGCAGCATAAACGATAGACAATGAGCTGAACACTGATTTTCAGTGTAAATAGCAGTCGTTCAGTACTGAACAGCCACTATGTTAAGTCAATGGAGAGGGGCGGGGGAGAGTGAAAAGTGAAATCTCCTCCAGCCACCCTGCTGTGAGCCAGTGATACAAGCTCCTGTGCAGCAGCACGAGAACAAGTATGTGTCGGGACGAGTGTCGGACATCGTTTGCCCGCCATTCGTTTTGCCTAAATGGGCCTTGACCTATATGGATGAGCCGCTTTGTACGTATATTAGATTACTTATCCTGTACTACTCCCGAGTTACAGCCTGTAGTATTCATTAGAGCTGCATTCACAGCTCTGCAAGCTCTAGAACTGAAATTTCCCTTGTGATCTGCATCATTTGGAGTGTCATCTTTGCACCACACATTGTACAGTCATGAGGCAAAGTCAAAGCAGCTCTACAGTATGAAAAGCTTGCAAACAGCTCCTCATATCTCAGCTTCCTGCACCCTGTATGTAGTAACAAAGGGGTGTGAAATTTTAGGATAAACTGCACTCACAGATGTATTTGAAGTTAGGCTGCTAGTGACTCTTCTACCTCCATTTCCTACCGTGACTCCCTGTTATTTATTTATGCCTGTCAACAATCAAAATTGAAAATCAAAGTCAATTGGTAAAATCAGACTATGGCCAATTCATGTTCTGAATCCTCACAAATCACTTGCAGGCCACATCCGTCTTCTGCAAGGTCACACCCCATTAGTGTAATTGACATGCCTTACTGTAGAAGCATAAATCATTTTACATCACATATCGTCCTTCTCCTGCCGGTAACCGCAATACTCACAGTGTACAGCAAGAGGAAGAAATCTGTCATCTCCCGCATGGAAGGTACAAACTAATCACTACGTGATGTGATCAAGTTTAACATGCAGCATCTTTCTGTAATAGTCCTGCCAGGGACACCGCAAAGTAATGGATAACCCAATCCTTCTGTAATGTATGGAAAAGAGAGAATGCTTTAGACCGCGGCAGCATTTAAAAGAAATGGTGAAACCATAAACCTCCACGTATTACTACCCTTATGTATGAAAATATAACTGATCTAATACTTCCCCCTATGTACAAGAATCTAACCGCTATAATACTGCCCCAAATATACAAGAATATAACCGCAGTGACCAAGTGGCGGGTCGTGGCCTTGGAGACAGTGGGGTAGAGTTTGTCACAGCAGCTCTACCGTCTCCCACCCGGAGGGTTACCAGTGACATGTCCAAGGGCCGCGGGCAGGTTAATAAAAAAGGAACCCAAGGGATGGATTACCTTGAGTCCTGTTTTTGCGTCGTGATGCCACCACTTCTTCCACAATGGGGGATTCCTGGATAGTGGAGTAAATACTCTCCCGTGTAGCTTCCGTGGGGGATTCCGGGGTGACGGAGTAAATCCATACACACACAAGTACTGTTTAATACACAGCCTCCAGAAACGGATGGGCGACTGGTCGTTTTACTCAACTTTGAAGAACAGAACAATTCAGAACTTACTTGACAAGTGAGGTGACAGGGAGGACTCACGGGACATCAGGAGAAACCACAGCCGAAGCTATCTGTAGGTCCTGGCCCGGTACCACACTTTCTTCTTTCTCTCCCTCACTATACCAGCTCACATTCACAGATTAGTACATGCTGCTGAACCACTGGGGAGTAGTAGTCCCCACACTCGCTAGGCCATCCTCTCGGCCTCCTCCATTCTCTATCTGTGGGTTGAAGGAACCCACAGCCAGCTGCCCTGCACTCCTCTCTCAGCCAAGAACTCAGAACAGATTAATTTTTCCCGCCCAGACACAGAACACAACATAACCTAAGCGTCATCACATGACAGACAAAACTATACAATACCAGACAGTCATGTACATACCAGACACTTAACTCTTTCAGTGCAGCAAATATACAATGCACACCAATCTTGCAACATGAAAGACACTGACAACACAATACTGAGCATAACCACCATTAAAGAAGGGGCCCGTTGTACCGGGCCACTACAGTTCCACTCTACTTAAAAACAAGCCGACCCCAGCGCCTCTTAAACAGAGTTCAATTGTCCGGAGTGAACTAGTTTTCAGTGTCGTACACAATAACATCTAAAACACCATCTACACAGTCATTGAGTGTGCAAGGCGAAACCTATAAACACAACTCACCCTTGGTGCTACTCAGAGCTTACCCATCAAAGTGTACTCAGACTACTTATGACGTCACGTTTTGTGTCTAGCGTGACGTTTTATGACAGTGTGTGCGGAAAGTGATATGGCCATTACCACAAGAATCTGTTAGGCTGGACAGAATCCAGGATGCACTAACATTGCTATGGGGCACTTGCATAATTCTTCTCCCCAAGAACTAGTAGAAAAGAGAAATGGCATCGCACCAAAACTAGTCACAAAACGGAGAAAGGGGGGACTGGTAGTATTAACAAAGGATAAGTGGAATGATCGTCACTTTCCCGAAAGACTATCTCATGAAGGGTAGTAACCTTAGGTATATACTCCCAACTGAGTGAAAAGGAAGATATATATTGTGGACGCTTCCCCTGGGACAGGCAAAGAAACATGTAGGCACACTTACACAACTAGGAAGACTTATAGACAAGGAACTCACACTCGATTTGCATACAAAGACTTCAACAAGCATACATTAGAGAAACCAATTTTACTTCACACACTTTCTTTAGCCCTCCTGCACAATGGCTTAAACGTTGCATAACATTATCATACAAATTTACTATAAAACACATCTATCTGCACAAATACATTTTTCTCGCTATGAAAAGAGAGCGTCTTTTTTTAAGTCATTTGGGGCTAATTAAAGTGCGTTAACTAAAGAAAACAAAAGTCTCGTTTTTGAAAGTCCTAGAAAAAAAACTACGTTCAGGAAACAAACAGCAATCTATGAATAAGAGTCTATTAACACTTTGCAATGGTGGACTATTCAGCTTCTGACTCCGACGTGAAGCCAGTGGGGGTGGCACAACCACTCCCCGAACTGATGCCCACAGAAGAGCAGAGAGATGGGCTTGGACACCTAAAGGCCCTCACCTCTTCATCCTCTCCAAGTCCTGAGTCCCATGACGAGGTGATGGCTGGAGGTCCACTAAGGGGCCGACGCAGCTCCAGGTAGGATACCGGTGTCTTCCTGCCTTGGACATATCATTGCACCCCGTGGTCCTCAAAGTCCCTGATATGTCCCGCCCACCCCCCTCCCCCTACTTCTTCTCTAGCCTTCGTGGGAATTGAGTGGCGGAAATTTTTAACGGGCTAGACACTCCCGGACGAACATGGACCTGGGTGCCATCTTGACCCACCCCAGTTTTACAGCCCAAGACTTAAAATGGTTGTTCATCATGAATTGTAGACAACTTACATGATCTAGTAGCACCACACAGTCCTTTTGTAGACTGTAGGGCTTCTCTGCCACATATAAATCAGCATCTTCTTGCTGCATTTTAGATACACCACTCTGATGAATGTCCGTAGGCTCAGAGGACCCGAAATCTATTTGTAGGAATCGGAGGGATCTTGTCCTGGACGACTAGAGCAAAAACAGAGGGTCTTGAAAAACTAAACTAACTCCGTATTGAGCTTTGCACAGGCAAAAATCCTTCCGCAATGAGAAAATAGCGGAAACATCTTTTCTTTCATTTTCTTAGCAGTTTCTTGAAAATAGGCACATGAGTTTCATCCTGTTCGTGCCACGCCAAAATTAACTTTTGCCTGCAGTGATCGAGGAGCAGGTCGTGGCCTAGGAGACGACCAGATAGAGTTTGGCCTTGTCACGGTGGCTCTACTGTCTCCCACCTGGAGGGTAACCGGTGACACGCCCAAGGGCCGCGGGCAGGTTAATGCAAAGGGAACCCAAGGGATGGATTACCTTGAGTCCTGTTTTTGTGTCGTGATGCCACAGTTACTTCCACAGCAGAGGATTCCTGGATAGTTGAGTACATACTCTCCCGTGTAGCTTCCGTTGGAGAAATCCTGGGTGACGGAGTAAATCCATACACACACGGGTACTGTTTAAGACACAGCCTCTGGAAACGGATGGGCGGCTGGTCATTTTACTCAACAGAACAATTCAGAAGTTACTTGACAAGTGAGGTGACAAGGAGGACTCATGGGACATCAGGAGAAACCACGGACGAAGCTATCCGTAGGTCCTGGCCCGGTACGACACTTTCTTCTTTCTCTCCCTCACTATACCAGCTCACATTCACAGATTAGAACAAGCTACTGAACCGCTGGGGAGTAGTAGTCCCCACACTCGCTAGGCCATCCTCTCAGCCTCCTCCATTCTCTGTCTGTGGGTTGAAGGAACCCACAGACAGCTGCCTTGCACTCTCCTCTCAGCCAAGAACTCAGAACAGACTCCTTTTTCGCGCCCAGACACAGAACACATAACTTAAGCGTCATCACGTGACAGAAAAAAGTATACAAAACCAGACAGTCATCTACATACCAGACACTTAACTCTTTCAGTGCTGCAAATATGCAATGCACACCAATCTAGCAACATGAAAGACACTGACAACACAATACTGAGCATACACACCATTAGGGAGGGGCCCCGTTGTACTAGGCCACTGCATAACTACTATAATACTGCTTCTATGTACAAGAATATAACTACTATAATACTGCCCCCTATGTACAAGAATATAACTACTATAATACTACCCCTATGTACAATAATATAACTACTATATTACTGCCTCCATATGTACAAGAATATAACTACTATAATACTACCCCCTATGTACAAGAATATAACTATTATAATACTGCTCCTATGTACAAGAATATAACTACTATAATACTGCCCCCTATGTACAAGAATATAACTACTATAATACTGCTCCCTATGTACCAGAATATAACTACTATAATACTGATCCTATGTACAAGAATATAACTACTATAATACTGCCCCCTATGTATAAGAATATAACTACTATAATACTGCCCCCAATGTACAAGAATATAACTACTATAATACTGCTCCCTATGTACAAGAATATAACAACTATAATACTGCCCCCTATGTACAAGAATATAACTACTATAATACTGCTCTTTATGTACAAGAATATAACTACTATAATACTGCCCTTTGTACAAGAATATAACTACTATAATACTGCCTCCTATGTACAAGAATATAACTACTATAATACTGCTCCCTATGTACAAGAATATAACTACTATAATACTGCCCCCTATATACAAGAATATAACTACTATAATACTGCCCCCTATGTACAAGAATATAACTACTATAATACTCCTCCTATATACAAGAATATAACTACTATAATACTGCCCCTATGTACAAGAATATAACTACTATAATACTCCTCCTATATACAAGAATATAACTACTATAATACTGCCCCCTATGTACAAGAATATAACTACTATAATACTTCTCCTATATACAAGAATATAACTACTATAATACTGCTCCCTATGTACAAGAATATAACTACTATAATACTGCCCCCTATGTACAAGAATATAACTACTATAATACTGCTGCCTATGTACAAGAATATAACTACTATAATACTGCCCCCTATGTACAAGAATAGAACTACTATAATACTGCCCCCTATGTACAAGAATATAACTACTATAATACTGCCCCCTATGTACAAGAATAGAACTACTATAATACTGCCCCCTATGTACAAGAATATAACTACTATAATACTGCCTCCTATGTACAAGAATATAACTACTATAATACTGCCTCCTATGTACAAGAATATAACTACTATAATACTGCCCCCTATGTACAAGGATATGACTACTATAATACTGCTCCTATGTACAAGAATATAACTACTATAATAGTGCTCCTATGTACAAGAATATAACTACTATAATACTCCTCCTATGTACAAGAATATAACTACTATAATAGTGCTCCTATGTACAAGAATATAACTACTATAATACTCCTCCTATATACAAGAATATAACTATTATAATACTGCCCCCTATGCACAAGAATATAACTACTATAATACTGCCCTCTATGTACAAGAATATAACTACTATAATACTGCCCCCTATGTACAAGAATATAACTACTATAATACTGCCCCCTACGTACAAGAATATAACTACTATAATACTCCTCCTATATACAAGAATATAACTACTATAATACTGCCCCCTATGTACAAGAATATAACTACTATAATACTCCTCCTATATACAAGAATATAACTACTATAATACTGCCCCCTATGCACAAGAATATAACTACTATAATACTCCTCCTATATACAAGAATATAACTACTATAATAATGCCCCCAATGTGCAAGAATATAACTACTATAATACTCCTCCTATATACAAGAATATAACTACTATAATACTGCCCCCTATGTACAAGAATATAACTACTATAATACTCCTCCTATATACAAGAATATAACTACTATAATACTGCCTCCTATGTACAAGAATATAACTACTATAATACAGTCCCCTATGTACAAGGATATAACTACTATAATACTGCTCCCTATGTACAAGAATATAACTACTATAATACTGCCTCCTCCGTACAAGAATATAGCTACTATAATACTGCCCCCTATGTACAAGAATATAACTACTATAATACTGCTCCTATGTACAAGAATATAACTACTATAATACTGCCTCCTCTGTACAAGAATATAACTACTATAATACTGCCCCCTATGCACAAGAATATAACTACTATAATACTGCCCTCTATGTACAAGAATATAACTACTATAATACTGCCCCCTATGTACAAGAATATAACTACTATAATACTGCCCCCTACGTACAAGAATATAACTACTATAATACTCCTCCTATATACAAGAATATAACTACTATAATACTGCCCCCTATGTACAAGAATATAACTACTATAATACTCCTCCTATATACAAGAATATAACTACTATAATACTGCCCCTATGTACAAGAATATAACTACTATAATACTCCTCCTATATACAAGAATATAACTACTATAATACTGCCCCCTATGTACAAGAATATAACTACTATAATACTCCTCCTATATACAAGAATATAACTACTATAATACTGCCCCCTATGTACAAGAATATAACTACTATAATACTCCTCCTATATACAAGAATATAACTACTATAATACTGCCCCCTATGTACAAGAATATAACTACTATAATACTGTCCCCTATGTACAAGGATATAACTACTATAATACTGCTCCCTATGTACAAGAATATAACTACTATAATACTGCCTCCTCCGTACAAGAATATAACTACTATAATACTCCTCCTATATACAAGAATATAACTACTATAATACTGCCCCCTATGTACAAGAATATAACTACTATAATACTCCTCCTATATACAAGAATATAACTACTATAATACTGCCCCCTATGCACAAGAATATAACTACTATAATACTGCCCTCTATGTACAAGAATATAACTACTATAATACTGCCCCCTATGTACAAGAATATAACTACTATAATACTGCCCCCTACGTACAAGAATATAACTACTATAATACTCCTCCTATATACAAGAATATAACTACTATAATACTGCCCCCTATGTACAAGAATATAACTACTATAATACTCCTCCTATATACAAGAATATAACTACTATAATACTGCCCCTATGTACAAGAATATAACTACTATAATACTCCTCCTATATACAAGAATATAACTACTATAATACTGCCCCCTATGTACAAGAATATAACTACTATAATACTGTCCCCTATGTACAAGGATATAACTACTATAATACTGCTCCCTATGTACAAGAATATAACTACTATAATACTGCCTCCTCCGTACAAGAATATAGCTACTATAATACTGTCCCCTATGTACAAGGATATAACTACTATAATACTGCTCCCTATGTACAAGAATATAACTACTATAATACTGCCTCCTCCGTACAAGAATATAGCCACTATAATACTGCCCCCTATGTACAAGAATATAACTACTATAATACTGCTCCTATGTACAAGAATATAACTACTATAATACTCCTCCTATATACAAGAATATAACTACTATAATACTGCCCCCTATGTACAAGAATATAACTACTATAATACTGCCCCCTATGTACAAGAATATAACTACTATAATACTGCTCCCTATGTACCAGAATATAACTACTATAATACTGATCCTATGTACAAGAATATAACTACTATAATACTGCCCCTATGTACAAGAATATAACTACTATAATACTGCCCCCTATGTACAAGAATATAACTACTATAATACTGCCCCCTACGTACAAGAATATAACTACTATAATACTCCTCCTATATACAAGAATATAACTACTATAATACTGCCCCCTATGTACAAGAATATAACTACTATAATACTCCTCCTATATACAAGAATATAACTACTATAATACTGCCCCTATGTACAAGAATATAACTACTATAATACTCCTCCTATATACAAGAATATAACTACTATAATACTGCCCCCTATGTACAAGAATATAACTACTATAATACTCCTCCTATATACAAGAATATAACTACTATAATACTGCCCCCTATGTACAAGAATATAACTACTATAATACTCCTCCTATATACAAGAATATAACTACTATAATACTGCCCCCTATGTACAAGAATATAACTACTATAATACTCCTCCTATATACAAGAATATAACTACTATAATACTGCCTCCTATGTACAAGAATATAACTACTATAAAACTGTCCCCTATGTACAAGGATATAACTACTATAATACTGCTCCCTATGTACAAGAATATAACTACTATAATACTGCCTCCTCCGTACAAGAATATAGCTACTATAATACTGCCCCCTATGTACAAGAATATAACTACTATAATACTGCTCCTATGTACAAGAATATAACTACTATAATACTGCCTCCTCTGTACAAGAATATAACTACTATAATACTGCCCTCTATGTACAAGAATATAACTACTATAATACTGCCCCCTATGTACAAGAAAATAACTACTATAATACTGCCCCCTATGTACAAGAATATAACTACTATAATACTGCCCCCTATGTACAAGAATATAACTACTATAATACTGCCCGCTATGTACAGGAATATAACTACTATAATACTGATCCCTATGTACAAGAATATAACTACTATAATACTGCTCCCTATGTACAAGAATATAACTACTATAATACTCCTCCTATATACAAGAATATAACTACTATAATACTGCCCCCTATGTACAAGAATATAACTACTATAATACTCCTCCTATATACAAGAATATAACTACTATAATACTGCCCCCTATGCACAAGAATATAACTACTATAATACTGCCCTCTATGTACAAGAATATAACTACTATAATACTGCCCCCTATGTACAAGAATATAACTACTATAATACTGCCCCCTACGTACAAGAATATAACTACTATAATACTCCTCCTATATACAAGAATATAACTACTATAATACTGCCCCCTATGTACAAGAATATAACTACTATAATACTCCTCCTATATACAAGAATATAACTACTATAATACTGCCCCTATGTACAAGAATATAACTACTATAATACTCCTCCTATATACAAGAATATAACTACTATAATACTGCCCCCTATGTACAAGAATATAACTACTATAATACTGTCCCCTATGTACAAGAATATAACTACTATAATACTCCTCCTATATACAAGAATATAACTACTATAATACTGCCCGCTATGTACAAGAATATAACTACTATAATACTGTCCCCTATGTACAAGGATATAACTACTATAATACTGCTCCCTATGTACAAGAATATAACTACTATAATACTGCCTCCTCCGTACAAGAATATAGCTACTATAATACTGTCCCCTATGTACAAGGATATAACTACTATAATACTGCTCCCTATGTACAAGAATATAACTACTATAATACTGCCTCCTCCGTACAAGAATATAGCCACTATAATACTGCCCCCTATGTACAAGAATATAACTACTATAATACTGCTCCTATGTACAAGAATATAACTACTATAATACTCCTCCTATATACAAGAATATAACTACTATAATACTGCCCCCTATGTACAAGAATATAACTACTATAATACTGCCCCCTATGTACAAGAATATAACTACTATAATACTGCTCCCTATGTACCAGAATATAACTACTATAATACTGATCCTATGTACAAGAATATAACTACTATAATACTGCCCCTATGTACAAGAATATAACTACTATAATACTGCCCCCTATGTACAAGAATATAACTACTATAATACTGCCCCCTACGTACAAGAATATAACTACTATAATACTCCTCCTATATACAAGAATATAACTACTATAATACTGCCCCCTATGTACAAGAATATAACTACTATAATACTCCTCCTATATACAAGAATATAACTACTATAATACTGCCCCTATGTACAAGAATATAACTACTATAATACTCCTCCTATATACAAGAATATAACTACTATAATACTGCCCCCTATGTACAAGAATATAACTACTATAATACTCCTCCTATATACAAGAATATAACTACTATAATACTGCCCCCTATGTACAAGAATATAACTACTATAATACTCCTCCTATATACAAGAATATAACTACTATAATACTGCCTCCTATGTACAAGAATATAACTACTATAATACTGTCCCCTATGTACAAGGATATAACTACTATAATACTGCTCCCTATGTACAAGAATATAACTACTATAATACTGCCTCCTCCGTACAAGAATATAGCTACTATAATACTGCCCCCTATGTACAAGAATATAACTACTATAATACTGCTCCTATGTACAAGAATATAACTACTATAATACTGCCTCCTCTGTACAAGAATATAACTACTATAATACTGCCCCCTATGCACAAGAATATAACTACTATAATACTGCCCTCTATGTACAAGAATATAACTACTATAATACTGCCCCCTATGTACAAGAAAATAACTACTATAATACTGCCCCCTATGTACAAGAATATAACTACTATAATACTGCCCCCTATGTACAAGAATATAACTACTATAATACTGCCCCCTATGTACAAGAATATAACTACTATAATACTGCTCCCTATGTACCGGAATATAACTACTATAATACTGATCCTATGTACAAGAATATAACTACTATAATACTGCCCCTATGTACAAGAATATAGCTACTATAATACTGCCCTCTATGTACAAGAATATAACTACTATAATACTGCCTCCTATGTACAAGAATATAACTACTATAATACTGCCTCCCTATGTACAAGAATATAACTACTATAATACTGCCCCCTATGTACAAGAATATAACTACTATAATACTGCCCCCTACGTACAAGAATATAACTACTATAATACTCCTCCTATATACAAGAATATAACTACTATAATACTGCCCCCTATGTACAAGAATATAACTACTATAATACTCCTCCTATATACAAGAATATAACTACTATAATACTGCCCCCTATGCACAAGAATATAACTACTATAATACTCCTCCTATATACAAGAATATAACTACTATAATAATGCCCCCAATGTGCAAGAATATAACTACTATAATACTCCTCCTATATACAAGAATATAACTACTATAATACTGCCCCCTATGTACAAGAATATAACTACTATAATACTCCTCCTATATACAAGAATATAACTACTATAATACTGCCTCCTATGTACAAGAATATAACTACTATAATACTGTCCCCTATGTACAAGGATATAACTACTATAATACTGCTCCCTATGTACAAGAATATAACTACTATAATACTGCCTCCTCCGTACAAGAATATAGCTACTATAATACTGCCCCCTATGTACAAGAATATAACTACTATAATACTGCTCCTATGTACAAGAATATAACTACTATAATACTGCCTCCTCTGTACAAGAATATAACTACTATAATACTGCCCCCTATGCACAAGAATATAACTACTATAATACTGCCCTCTATGTACAAGAATATAACTACTATAATACTGCCCCCTATGTACAAGAATATAACTACTATAATACTGCCCCCTACGTACAAGAATATAACTACTATAATACTCCTCCTATATACAAGAATATAACTACTATAATACTGCCCCCTATGTACAAGAATATAACTACTATAATACTCCTCCTATATACAAGAATATAACTACTATAATACTGCCCCTATGTACAAGAATATAACTACTATAATACTCCTCCTATATACAAGAATATAACTACTATAATACTGCCCCCTATGTACAAGAATATAACTACTATAATACTCCTCCTATATACAAGAATATAACTACTATAATACTGCCCCCTATGTACAAGAATATAACTACTATAATACTCCTCCTATATACAAGAATATAACTACTATAATACTGCCCCCTATGTACAAGAATATAACTACTATAATACTGTCCCCTATGTACAAGGATATAACTACTATAATACTGCTCCCTATGTACAAGAATATAACTACTATAATACTGCCTCCTCCGTACAAAAATATAACTACTATAATACTCCTCCTATATACAAGAATATAACTACTATAATACTGCCCCCTATGTACAAGAATATAACTACTATAATACTCCTCCTATATACAAGAATATAACTACTATAATACTGCCCCCTATGCACAAGAATATAACTACTATAATACTGCCCTCTATGTACAAGAATATAACTACTATAATACTGCCCCCTATGTACAAGAATATAACTACTATAATACTGCCCCCTACGTACAAGAATATAACTACTATAATACTCCTCCTATATACAAGAATATAACTACTATAATACTGCCCCCTATGTACAAGAATATAACTACTATAATACTCCTCCTATATACAAGAATATAACTACTATAATACTGCCCCTATGTACAAGAATATAACTACTATAATACTCCTCCTATATACAAGAATATAACTACTATAATACTGCCCCCTATGTACAAGAATATAACTACTATAATACTGTCCCCTATGTACAAGGATATAACTACTATAATACTGCTCCCTATGTACAAGAATATAACTACTATAATACTGCCTCCTCCGTACAAGAATATAGCTACTATAATACTGTCCCCTATGTACAAGGATATAACTACTATAATACTGCTCCCTATGTACAAGAATATAACTACTATAATACTGCCTCCTCCGTACAAGAATATAGCCACTATAATACTGCCCCCTATGTACAAGAATATAACTACTATAATACTGCTCCTATGTACAAGAATATAACTACTATAATACTCCTCCTATATACAAGAATATAACTACTATAATACTGCCCCCTATGTACAAGAATATAACTACTATAATACTGCCCCTTATGTACAAGAATATAACTACTATAATACTGCTCCCTATGTACCAGAATATAACTACTATAATACTGATCCTATGTACAAGAATATAACTACTATAATACTGCCCCTATGTACAAGAATATAACTACTATAATACTGCCCCCTATGTACAAGAATATAACTACTATAATACTGCCCCCTACGTACAAGAATATAACTACTATAATACTCCTCCTATATACAAGAATATAACTACTATAATACTGCCCCCTATGTACAAGAATATAACTACTATAATACTCCTCCTATATACAAGAATATAACTACTATAATACTGCCCCTATGTACAAGAATATAACTACTATAATACTCCTCCTATATACAAGAATATAACTACTATAATACTGCCCCCTATGTACAAGAATATAACTACTATAATACTCCTCCTATATACAAGAATATAACTACTATAATACTGCCCCCTATGTACAAGAATATAACTACTATAATACTCCTCCTATATACAAGAATATAACTACTATAATACTGCCCCCTATGTACAAGAATATAACTACTATAATACTCCTCCTATATACAAGAATATAACTACTATAATACTGCCTCCTATGTACAAGAATATAACTACTATAAAACTGTCCCCTATGTACAAGGATATAACTACTATAATACTGCTCCCTATGTACAAGAATATAACTACTATAATACTGCCTCCTCCGTACAAGAATATAGCTACTATAATACTGCCCCCTATGTACAAGAATATAACTACTATAATACTGCTCCTATGTACAAGAATATAACTACTATAATACTGCCTCCTCTGTACAAGAATATAACTACTATAATACTGCCCTCTATGTACAAGAATATAACTACTATAATACTGCCCCCTATGTACAAGAAAATAACTACTATAATACTGCCCCCTATGTACAAGAATATAACTACTATAATACTGCCCCCTATGTACAAGAATATAACTACTATAATACTGCCCGCTATGTACAGGAATATAACTACTATAATACTGATCCCTATGTACAAGAATATAACTACTATAATACTGCTCCCTATGTACAAGAATATAACTACTATAATACTCCTCCTATATACAAGAATATAACTACTATAATACTGCCCCCTATGTACAAGAATATAACTACTATAATACTCCTCCTATATACAAGAATATAACTACTATAATACTGCCCTCTATGTACAAGAATATAACTACTATAATACTGCCCCCTATGTACAAGAATATAACTACTATAATACTGCCCCCTACGTACAAGAATATAACTACTATAATACTCCTCCTATATACAAGAATATAACTACTATAATACTGCCCCCTATGTACAAGAATATAACTACTATAATACTCCTCCTATATACAAGAATATAACTACTATAATACTGCCCCTATGTACAAGAATATAACTACTATAATACTCCTCCTATATACAAGAATATAACTACTATAATACTGCCCCCTATGTACAAGAATATAACTACTATAATACTGTCCCCTATGTACAAGAATATAACTACTATAATACTCCTCCTATATACAAGAATATAACTACTATAATACTGCCCGCTATGTACAAGAATATAACTACTATAATACTGTCCCCTATGTACAAGGATATAACTACTATAATACTGCTCCCTATGTACAAGAATATAACTACTATAATACTGCCTCCTCCGTACAAGAATATAGCTACTATAATACTGTCCCCTATGTACAAGGATATAACTACTATAATACTGCTCCCTATGTACAAGAATATAACTACTATAATACTGCCTCCTCCGTACAAGAATATAGCCACTATAATACTGCCCCCTATGTACAAGAATATAACTACTATAATACTGCTCCTATATACAAGAATATAACTACTATAATACTGCCCCCTATGTACAAGAATATAACTACTATAATACTGCCCCCTATGTACAAGAATATAACTACTATAATACTGCTCCCTATGTACCAGAATATAACTACTATAATACTGATCCTATGTACAAGAATATAACTACTATAATACTGCCCCTATGTACAAGAATATAACTACTATAATACTGCCCCCTATGTACAAGAATATAACTACTATAATACTGCCCCCTACGTACAAGAATATAACTACTATAATACTCCTCCTATATACAAGAATATAACTACTATAATACTGCCCCCTATGTACAAGAATATAACTACTATAATACTCCTCCTATATACAAGAATATAACTACTATAATACTGCCCCTATGTACAAGAATATAACTACTATAATACTCCTCCTATATACAAGAATATAACTACTATAATACTGCCCCCTATGTACAAGAATATAACTACTATAATACTCCTCCTATATACAAGAATATAACTACTATAATACTGCCCCCTATGTACAAGAATATAACTACTATAATACTCCTCCTATATACAAGAATATAACTACTATAATAGTGCCTCCTATGTACAAGAATATAACTACTATAATACTGTCCCCTATGTACAAGGATATAACTACTATAATACTGCTCCCTATGTACAAGAATATAACTACTATAATACTGCCTCCTCCGTACAAGAATATAGCTACTATAATACTGCCCCCTATGTACAAGAATATAACTACTATAATACTGCTCCTATGTACAAGAATATAACTACTATAATACTGCCTCCTCTGTACAAGAATATAACTACTATAATACTGCCCCCTATGCACAAGAATATAACTACTATAATACTGCCCTCTATGTACAAGAATATAACTACTATAATACTGCCCCCTATGTACAAGAAAATAACTACTATAATACTGCCCCCTATGTACAAGAATATAACTACTATAATACTGCCCCCTATGTACAAGAATATAACTACTATAATACTGCCCCCTATGTACAAGAATATAACTACTATAATACTGCTCCCTATGTACCAGAATATAACTACTATAATACTGATCCTATGTACAAGAATATAACTACTATAATACTGCCCCTATGTACAAGAATATAGCTACTATAATACTGCCCCCTATGTACAGGAATATAACTACTATAATACTGCCCCCTATGTACAAGAATATAACTACTATAATACTGCCCCCTATGTACAAGAATATAACTACTATAATACTGCCTCCCTATGTAGAAGAATATAACTACTATAATACTGCCCCCTATGTACAAGAATATAACTACTATAATACCGCCTCCTACAATAAGAGGAGGCGACACCATAGTAAATGTCATTAGAGCACATGTCTTATTGAATCCGGTATACATCAGGTCTCGCTCTTATAGTACCGTAGCAGATTATTCCGGACCTCGCACACACCTCGTTGGTCTGTCTGCTTCGGGCTCTGAGCTGCAGACATAAATGCCGTTAATTACCTAACTATAGGTGTCTTCTATAAATGTAGCAGGAGGTTGTTATCCGGTCCTTAAACACATGAGTGGTAGTTAATTATAGATCCAGATGGCCTGCGCTATGCTCTGATTCGGTGCGTTAGACATTCCTAAATATGCTTTATAAGAGGATCAAGATATAGAGCAAGTCATGTTCTCAGGTACTAAACTGATGCTTTGATGCGCGTATCACTTTAACAGAGGCAGTTAAGTCCAGCTATTTTTTAGAGAAAACTGACTATGTGGACCCTAAACTCAAGAATATAAAATATAACTTTTATTAAGACAATAACTAAAAAGAAGAACATACACACATAAATATAGATCCAGTGAAACCAATGGAACTGGTAAATAAAACTTATACCACTGTCCGTAGACAAAAAAATAGACCAATCAGTCTGAGTGAAGTTGTTACTCAGCGGTTTTAGTGTACTCGGTCTATGTAGAGAGTTTGACCGAATTGTCAAGGTCTATTGCGTATAAGTCATTCTCGTCAAGGAATGACAAATAACATACGTCCGACAACTAGATGTTTATGAACGTGACCCAGCTTCGACTCAGTGGTCAAGTTAATGGTACATGCGTCGTTCAAATCGAGGAATAATATATGCCGGACGACTAAAAATTACGAGCGTAACCCAACGCGTTTCTCCCACTACGTGGGTTCATCAGGGGTTTCGATACGCAAGTGTCAATAGCGTACTGGTGTTGATGACTACCAGTCAAATGTTGGATAGTGGTTCAGAAAGATAAAAATTTTGTTGAAGCCTCAAAATATCCAAGATTGCCCAGGTAAGTGACACATTGGATATAGAGGAGTCAATTAGTGTAGAACTGTCATTTCAATTGATGACAACCATTCCATTACATAGATAGTTGTCACCAGATAAAATATATACGGACTGACAGATCTACCAAGGCCCAGTTCCTACGATGGTGGGAGTAGGAATGGGATACGGGTCAGAAGCATTTCTACCCTATTTAGATGCAGTTTCACAGGGATAATAATCCCGAGTGCAGAAAAAGAATTTTTTGCCGTTAGATCAAGATGTACCCAGATAGCAGGATTTTTAGCAATCGGGTACAAGGATAACCAGATAGCATATCCACAGCTCCTCCAAATACTGCTGTCTAGATATCAGTCTAAAAAGACTCAGTTGTTTACATAAATATAGCTCGGACCCTTAGAACAATTTCTAAGACCTATCATAGTCCCTCAATGGAGTGGTCAAAGATTCTAAGACCTATACTAGTCCCTCAATAAGGTGGTCACTATGTCAGAGCATTCATAAAAGAAACTGAAATCAAATAAATGAAAAAAATGGCGGCATGTCAGCCCTGGTGGTGGACTGACAGCATGATGCTGACATGCCGCCGTTTTTTTCATTTATTTGATTTCAGTTTGCCGAAAATCTTCATCTCGGGATAAAGCAGGAAAGTAGATGAGACTCGCGAAAATCAGGCCACGTGCTGCGGAGAAGCCGTTGCGGGCAAGCCGCGATGAAACTACTTCCCTGAAGTGATGCGAGGCAGTTTTGAGATAAAAACACCCCGCATCCGTGGGGAAATCGCATGTTGGGGAGCGCAATATTGGGCCATGAATTCACAGCCCAATAATGCACTCGCCCATGTGAAATTAGCCTAACTGGAACACCTTTTGCCAATTAGCTCTTGAAGACGTAATTAACACATAGGTTCACTTACTTTTTCTCCCTGCACTGTGGATGATTACTCAATGTGCTCTGTAAAGGTCTATTTACACACAAAGATGATCGCTCAAAATTCGCCAGAAACCGACAGTTTGCATTAGGTACTATTGGGCTAATCAGGCCATTAGTAGCTAACTAGCTTCATTTGCATGTATATAGAGAACAGCTGGTGGTCTATTCTCTAAATACATCACTTTTGTTCTGTTACGGGCAGCAGGCCGCATACAATGCTATCAGCGCTGCCTGCGGAGAACACAGCATGCCGTCCCTCTTATCAGGGATGATGGATTTCATGCTGAGCTGAACTCAGCGATGGACGAAGAGCGGACAATGGGCGCACATTTACATGCAACAGCTATCGCTCAAAAGCTGTCGTTTGGACAAATTTTGAGCGATAATCATTGCGTGTAAATCAGCCTTAATGCCCTATTCACATGACCGTATATATGCAGGTATTTAAGCTGTGTCAAAAAAATTGCCCAAAAATCGCGATCATCCGAAGCATTGGATCCAGTGTATTCATTCAGATGATCGTTTTTTGGAACGTGTAAAAAAAATTGGGGCAGGAAAAATAGCACAACGGCGACCATTTTTAGTCGCCGATTTTATACGCCGCGTCAAAACATAGATCTTGCCCTATCTTCTACCAAAATATGCAGGAAGCTCCCATAGACATCTATGGAAGCTGGAAAAAAGTGAGAGGGAGTTTAGCAGCGTCCAACGCTGGGAAGAGAAAACAGTGGTTCTATTTAAGCATTAGTAGGAGGATTTATGTCGACCAAGGAATTTCCGCGTTGCAGCGTATCTTTTTGCCGATACGCAGCAGTCGCCCATGTGAATGGCAGGAAATGTCTCAATTAAGATCGGTGCGTGATCGCGGCAAATCTTCATTCCTGTGATTTCACGGTGTACGAGCTGTCTGTGTGCTATTAGTTACATTGTGCTTGTAGTTGTTACATAGAGACAATCAAACTGCATTTTATTTCTAATCATTATAGAAATCCAAGGAAATTCCAGAGGGTTCACTTACTTTTTCCTGGAACTGTATATAAGGACATACGAAAGATGCCCAGGTTGTACCAGCATGGTCCATATCACTATAGTATAATGCTAGGTTTGGTGCAGTTACCCATGATGCTTTGCTCTGTGTATATAGGGGCTGGGGGTTAAATGCTCCTATGTCTTTATTACCCATGGAGCCTTGGGCCAGTGTCCTCCAGTTCTTATTCCTTCTAGTCTCTGGCTGGTACATTTGGTGATCATGTCAGTAATTGCGGCAGTATCTTTTCCAGTGCGGTTGTGTATTTGTCGCTGCCGCCGCTACGTGCTATATACGTGGCCCCGAAGGCCACCGCTGTCCCTTATTACCCTCCAGATAAAGTGATCATTTTTCCAGAGCCGTGTGTTGATCTGTTACAATGACGTGTCTTCCTGTTTGTTTTCTCTTCCTCAGACCCCCTGAGAGATGAAGCAATAACCGGACTTTCTCGCCCGCCCCACGCTGCATTAAAACCTTTGCACTCCCATTAGAAATTCAATATTTAGATCCTTTCCGACAAGCAAAAATAACTTTAACTCCTCCTCCGAAGCTGCTGCGGGGTAACAAGAACCTGGACAGCAGAGGACCATGAACTGGACATTGCAGGCTAAGGTAGGTCATATATTGTCTTAAAGGAGACATTCATCAGTAGGGCCCACATATCCTTGCTAGCAAGAAATCTGTGTTGTCACATCTCTTTGGTGTCAGTTTTTACTGTACTTATGGCATTCCATTCATGAATAAGGAAGCTCAGGATGAACAGATTCATAAGTAGAATAGCACCAGTAAACCAAAGACTGGTACAGGACATCTATGCTGAGAAGAGATAGCAGTGAGCCCATGCGTATGGGATGTATTATTCTGACTATTAACCCATTATGAGTGTAACTCCTCCAGGACAATTGTTTTCCTCACTATGAATTCTTCATTCCCATTAAGAGGGAAAAATATAACAAACCAGGAACTTAACAGTCCTCTTCATGTACTTCGCATGAGTAGTGCCGTGTCTGTGCCATGTACCCGCAGTCCGATCTTTTTGTTATAAAAGTTAAAAAAAAAACATAATGGGATAATAACAAAAGATAGCAAAGTCACAGAAACATGGCCAAAATACAATGGCCAAAAAGCATAGATACATACAAACGAAAGAGAAAGAAAACCGGTCCGGCCGCATCCCCGATCACACATGTCTAGTTTATACAGCAAAAGTTACACAAAATACAAAATATACTTAAAAAAATGGAGAAAACCTATCCCATAATGCTGCATACTCCAACCTATTAAAAAAAGGAGAAAAAAAACATTAGTAAAAAAATATTTTTTTTTTACATACGCATTACCCTCTACCCTCCCCCGGTCCACCGCCAACACCAATAATCATACTTGTAAACATACGAATAAAATACAAAAACAGATTTTTATTTATTAATTTTTTGAATTCTACACCCACCCACATAACATAATAATACTAACCACCCACGAAGACATAATACATAATACCACCCACAAAAAAACATATAATGCACAGTAACCCACAGCCTAAATAAATAGAAATGATTCACAGAACTAATGACAAAACACCACCAATACCCCCTGCCCTCCTGGTTCGGGTCCCATAAGACTTTTATTCAATTTTTAGCTTAAAAACAAAACAAAAAGCTAGGGTGAAAGACCCCAGCCCCCCACCAGAAAAGAGTTCTCCGAGTTAGGGAACCTCAAAGCAAAAACCCTTCCAAAGGAAGGCTGCTCATGTAGTGGCCCAGAGTTAGGGTACCCCTCTGTGACGTTTGCCTGCCTCATGTGGATTGTCTTTGTGTCACTGTATGTGTATTTGTGTCTTTCTGTGTGCTGTGTTGGTGTTACCCATCTTAGTGGTGTGTTTGTTTTCCTACCTAACGTGTTTGGTTGGTTAGGAACGTTGGGGGCGGAGTTTTGCAGGAAGAGAGGAGTGTAGAAAATGTAGTCGGTGGAGGAGGACGTAGGAGCAGGAGGCTGAAGCTCTGATGCTTCCGCCTGAGCATAACCTCGAGCCTATCCCATCTGTCATGGGATACATCCCCACCAAGGACTGGAGCACAGGGTTCAGATCCTGTCATAGGAGTGATTGCATATCTTCCCTGCTTAACTACTGCAATCCAGAGTACGAGTTGGGAATAAGCAACCAGATGGTTGAGCGCTACTGAACCAGGGAGAGAAAAGGTTGTAACAAGTGAATTAAAAGGCATCATGTGTGTTCCCCTACGTGTCAGAAGTACATGCCCCCAGGGGTGCCTGAACTGTTAGGCCTAAAACTATTGTAATACTTTATCCCTGGAAAATCAAAGTTAAAATTGTGAGTAAAGGAAAACCATGTGCCTCCAGTTTGAAACTACTTCTTTGACTGTGGACCTCTGTTATTTGGTCCGGGTGTTCGATTACTTGGAAGAGGCACTGGCGTCACGTGGACAGATAAGTAATAAATTCATTTAGCACAGTTGCTATTACCGAGCCCTGTAGGCGGCTGGGTCGGCAGAGTTTTGGATGCACCAGGAGGAGATGGTAGAGCCACCCGTGACGTGCCTTCAGGTTTTCCCCGCTGTTTCCACCTAGCCAAAGGACCAACCCTGCCCACTATACTCAAGGCTCACCCAACCTTTCAAACTTCAGAAAATGCACCTTCACGAGGTCACCGAGAATGTTCCTACTTACCTTGCCGTTACCACTCAGCATTGGTAAGATCAGCTAGCCGATGGAAGCCCTAACCCTCTTGTACACCTCTATATTAAAGGAACAATGAAGCTGGAAGTGGTCCATGCTCTCTAGAGTGTTGCCACACACCTCCGGGGGACAACACCTTTCCTCAGTTTTCTTCAAGTTGTCCCCTACATATAGCTTACTATGGAAGCAGAGCCAGGTCAAGTCCCAATACTTCAAGGGGATTCTTACTGAATTTGAAAGAAACAAATCTACCCTCAAATCCTGACTTGTGCAGTCTCTGAGGGCCAATGGATTCTGAAAGCAAGTTGGCAAAACCCTTTAGTCAAGCACCCGCTTAGCCAGTGTCCTGACTTCCCCCATTGACATAAAACCTTCTGAACCGACCAAAAACATAGCCTTGCAGCTTCCCTTTCCCTCTGGGTCGCAGCCCCATGAGGGAAGAACCCATAACTTAGGACACCCTACCCTTTCCCTTCCTTTTCCCTCTTGTACTGTTATTGGGCCCTGGCCAGGCCATTGATATCAATGAACCTTACCTACGAGAAAAGCAACATTGAAAAGCAAGAAAATTCTGGCTAAACCAGAAGGCTATTATTTGGCTAGAATGAGCCTAGCGAGATTGCATATTGTTTTATATTTACTCAACCATGATATGTCTGTATATCTTCTTTTATTGATGGATTCTTTACTCGTTAATATATTGAAAATTCTCAATAAAAAATCCTTGTTAAAAAAACCTTTCAGAACCGATGCAAGGTAAGCCAGAAGGCGTCCATGCGGTGTACAAAAAAATCCTTCACTCGCTCCCCTGTCTCCCATACCTGGAAGCAAGGCCAAAACCATCCCTTACAGGAGGATACCCACAGAGGAGCGCTCTCTTTCCAGAGGTTTGCATTATTAACAAGGAATAGCTTTGGGTTAACCATACACAACCCAACTAGCCTCCTTGTATAGTAAGTAACCTCCCTCCTGACTGGGTTCAACCTATTCCCTCAGACAGATATTCATTAAAAACCTGTGGCAAGTGGGGAACCAAACCTTCCATAAAGACTTTATAAAACTCAGATGTTAAGCCATCTGGACCTGGTGATTTTTTGGAGTAAAGCCCATCAATCGCCAGTCCAACTTCCTCTTCCATAATTGCTTCTGTCAAAATATCAAGAGAGAGGTCTACTCCTGGTTCAGGAATGGTTTCCGCCAGGAAAGCCGAGATTCTGTCCCAATTAAGTTCCCTCCTACCCAAGAGATGTGAGTAGAAGGATCTGGCGACCTCCAGGATCCCTGATCTGAACCTTTTCATGTAGCCCGTACGGTCTAACAGACCGGTGACCAATTTATAACTCGTTGACATCTTACAGTTCTTGTAGGGGTCGGCAAGTGGTATTTCCAAAAATCTCTCTCAAGAACCAAAGATGCGTTTCTATCATACTGACATCTCTGGAGCAAGGATTTCACTCTGGAGACCTCCTCATGGGTAACCCCAGTCAAGACCAAATGCTTGTGTTTCCTCGAACCTAAAAGGCACTTGGAGGCCCCTGGCACCTCCCCCCACTCCTGCAGGGGAGCAACCCAGAGATGGCTTCTTAAAGATAGCCTCCACCAGCCGCAGCCCACCACCCTCTTTAGTAACGTGGGAAACGGTACTTCCAGACGCACATACAAGACGGCCTTGAGCCCCGCCATCATACCCAGTGCAATCCCATTGAAAGAATTCCAGTGGGAAATTTCACAAATACTCTGATGAGAAACGTACCCTTCAGCCGCATCCACAGAACTGCCTTCAGACCATATTTACAATTCCACTACCCACCACTGGGGATTTTAAGGGGGCTCTTAATGCCAGACCAACCCCGACATCTTTCAAGTTTTGCAAACCTGCCTTCTTTGGGCACACCACAGGGCACTTCTGGGGGCCACCTGATGCCGGATGACCAACCACCTTTTTCTACACTTTTGTGGAACGCTTGGGATCACCCAATGCCGGGCAACTCTCCTTCCCCAGGCCGACCACAGGGCCCTTCTGGGAAGCATCTGGCATGGCTCAAGAGGGACCATCTCTGGAACACCTAGTAACCAAAGTCCCGGAGAGCCGCCATCCCTCACCTTGGCTAGCGTACCGCCATCTTGGGTGGTTTCCAGGAGGGGTGCAGGAGATACATCACTGCATCTCCGGCTACATCTCCTCAGTCTCTCCTCGGTAGCCGGTTGCACTACATTCCCATCCTCCACTGGCCTGCTCCGCAGAGTGGGGATAGTAGGCTTCCCTCAAAGGCTGCCTACACATGGGTGGATTTGCATTTCGGTATCCGGAGTGGGCATCTGCCTCCAGATTCCGCAGCAAATACCTTCCATAGCATGCTATGGAAAAGTGATTCTTCCTGCAGTCAATGGAAGCCATCCGATCCGCGGCCCTTCTGCAATTGACATTGCGGAAATGTTGCGGATTCTGCGTCAGGAAAAGCAGGAGTTTAAAAAAAATCTGTACTGTGCATCTCTGACGGCGAGCCGGGCGGACCATCCACAGTAAAGATGAAGAGAAAAGAAAGCAAGTACGTGCAGATACCGCTGCAGGATTCCACATGTTGAATCCGACCCACCTGTGTGCAGGAGGCCTAACCATAGTCCAGGACCTCACCCTCCCCTGGGTACGGGAGAGCAAGAGGGTATTAGTGTATCTTGACGCCACCAGGTTACCCTGGTGGAGCCAAGATTGACAGGGGGTGACTCCCCCTGTACCTGATTGGCTGGACTGGCTGCTTGCCGGTAGGTCCTGCAAGCTAAGTAAAGAAGAAGTATAAAAAAAAATTATACACCCGCCGCCAGCGCTGCATGGACGAACCACCCCTCAGCAAGTTACCCCCGCTGTTACCACAGCTCATCGCCTGTCCCCCGGCCATACCAGCTGTCCTCCTCGTTTGGGTGTCTGGTGCTGCTGCCCAGATGTGTAATAGGTCCCCGCCCACGCTTTACTGCAGCGCTCTTACCGCATATCCCTGGCTGTCCCCTGGTCTCCCAGCTGTCGCTGTAATTCTGCTGTGTGCGGCCGCTGCCTCCGCTTACTGGAACACCGTTGCTCTGTCCTCCCTGCAGCAGACCGCTATGTCAGACACAACTGCGGGATGCAGGCAGCAGCTTCATTGCCAAAGCCGTGTTACGGCACTGTCCGCTCCCTCATGGCCACCCCGCTCTGTGTAGAAGCGCCCAGCGGAAGGGAAGGGGCTTTCATCTGCAGCGGGGGCCGCAAAGTTACTGTGCTGAAGACCGCCCTGGATTGCTGCCACAACATAACTTAACTGGCCTAGCAGGACCTGCAGCCAACACACCTCCCCAGCCAATCAGCATCAGGGGGCGTTACCACACTGTCAATCTTGACTCCACCAGGAATTCCTGGTGGAGTCAAGATACACTAATACCGAGCAAGAATCCCAGGCCCTGGAAGTAAAAGAGGGAGGCTTGTAACTGCAATCAACTACAACAGCTGAACCAGGCAGTCGGAGGGCAGCAACGCAGCAGTCCTATGTAACACCACAGATAACACAGTGATAACCCCTGAGTACAGATAATGTAGTAGATGTGATCTGCAGTCCTATGTAACACCACGGATAACACAGTGATAACCCCCTGATTACAAATAATGTAGTAGATGTGATCTGCAGTCCTATGTAACACTACGGATAACACAGTGATAACCCCCTGAGTACAGGTGATGAATCAGGTTCATCTGCAGAACTATGGAAGACCACATTATGCTTTCAACATGCCAACTGACATACACAGCTCTCCTATGTTGCCGCGCTCGGTTCTGCTGCATCAGCCTGTCATTATGCTATATAAAGCATTTATTATTCAATTGTTCTTCAAAGGTGACTGCTGTGACTGATATATCAAAATATAGATTTTCCTGCCCCTGCGAGGTTCCTATCATCGCTCTGCGGCAGCCGCTCTCTGTCATTGGTATAAAAATAGGGATTTTACTGTACTTGTCCTACGGTATTGGATTCCAGAGGTAGGACTTGTGAATGAGCTGCGCCTTCCTCCCCACTCTGACCTTGTGGGGTCACATTACACAGACCCAAGCACAAAAGTAAGAAGTCTCCTCCGAAGCAGTGCTAAGTGCAGACTTCTGCAAGGTTAAGCCAATGCAGAGGTGTGAGATGGATTTTCACTCTGTGCTGCAGGGGTGAAGGACACAGGACGCAAACTTAAGCAGAAATGTAGTAGTTGTGCTTTCTCTTAAAGGTAAGCTCCTCCCTGACGGCATCTTAAAGGCCATGTCCACCATCACGTTTATATCTAAAAATATTCTACATAGATCTTACATTGTAAGTCTATCACATTAATTATCTAGTATTATTTTCCAGAGCTGAACTCATAATTCTGCTGGTGGAATAATGAGTGCTGCTCTGGAGAATAGTACAGGATGTAACTCGGGATCAGTACAGGATAAGTAATGTATGTACACAGTGACTCCATCAGCAGAATAGTGAGTGCAGCTCTGGAGTATAATACAGGATGTAACTCAGGAACAGTACAGGATAAGTAATATATGTACACAGTGACTCCACCAGCAGAATAGTGAGTGTAGCTCTGGAGTATGGTACAAGATGTAACTTAGGTTCAGTACAGGATAAGTAATGTATGTACACAGTGACTCCACCAATAGAATAGTGAGTGCAGCTCTGGAGTATAATACAGGATGTAACTCAGGAGCAGTACAGGATAAGTAATGTATGTACACAGTGACTCCATCAGCAGAATAGTGAGTGCAGCTCTGGAGTATAATACAGGATGTAACTCAGGAACAGTACAGGATAAGTAATATATGTACACAGTGACTCCACCAGCAGAATAGTGAGTGTAGCTCTGGAGTATGGTACAAGATGTAACTTAGGTTCAGTACAGGATAAGTAATGTATGTACTCAGTGACTTCACCAATAGAATAGTGAGTGCAGCTCTGGAGTATAATACAGGATGTAACTCCGGATCAGTACAGGATAAGTAATGTATGTACACAGTGACTCCACCAATAGAATAGTGAGTGCAGCTCTGGAGTATAATACAGGATGTAACTCAGGATCAGTACAGGATAAGTAATGTATGTACACAGTGACTCCACCAGTAGAATAGTGAGTGCAGCTCTGGAGTATAATACAAGATGTAACTCGGGATCAGTACAGGATAAGTAATGTATGTACACAGTGACTCCACCAGCAGAATAGTGAGTGCAGCTCTGGAGTATAATACAGGATGTAACTCAGGATCAGTATAGGATAAGTAATGTATGTACGCAGTGACTCCACCAGCAGAATAGTGAGTGCAGCTCTGGAGTATAATACAGGATGTAACTCAGGATCAGTACAGGATAAGTAATGTATGTACACAGTGACTCCACCAGCAGAATAGTAAGTGCAGCTACGTAGCTGGTATTACAAGTGAATCTCCCTCTTATTGGGAACTCCTTTCCAGTAAGTGGGTGTCTAAATGTACTTCCTTTGACCAAATTGCCACAACATGCACATCCTAGGCGGGGGAAGTTCCCCTTACGTTGGGGCTTCAACATCCCCTGCCTAGGACCTCTCTCTCCCTCCACTACAGTATGGACCAGAACATCCTTCAAGTTTCTTCCCCTCTTGTACGCCATGATCGGGAACGACATAAATTCTCGTACTTCCCTGCAACCCCTTTGAACTATGTTCCAACGTCTTTTAACTATGCCAGCTATTCTCTGACTCATATTGCTGTAAGTCATCACACACGGAATTCTCTCAGACCTAGTCCTGTTTTTAGGATTAAATAGTTCACCTCTCTCAACGCCTCTAACTTCATCTTTTGCTTTTTCACACATTGTATTCAGGATAGCCCCTCTTTCTAAACCTCATACACATTTGTTCAAGGCGTTCCTCTACAATCCCCTCATTTGCTATTCTTCTTACTCTCAGTAGCTGACTCCCCGGTAATGAAGCAATCATCGGTCTAGGATGAAAGCTCTCGTATCGCAAAAGATTATTGCGATCCGTGGGCTTTCTAAAGATATCTGTGATCAAGGCGTCCATGGTCCTAGTCAACTGAACATCCAGTAGGTGAGTAAGAAAGAGTGAACTGCAGTTCAGGATACACTGAATTTAGAACCTTCTGAAAACCTTGAAGCTCCTCAACAGTGCCCTCCCATATCACAAAGATATCGTCTATAAATCGCCACCACGATTTTACAGACGACCAATACCTAGAGGTATAGATGAAGTCTTCTTCAAAGGCCCTCATATAAATGTTGGCATACGTAGGGGTCACATGGGACCCCATAGCGGTGCCCTGTCACTGCCGGTAGTACACCCCTCCAAAAACAAAATAGTTATTGGCAACAGGGCAAAAGCGACACAACGTGCAGATGTATCTGATCTTTCCAAGTATCGGCCAACCGCTTCTAAACCTTTGGTATGCTTAATCGAGGTATATAGCGCCACTACACCAAACGTCACGAGTATGGTATTCTCTGTGACCTTCAATTTCTCTAAGAAGTGGCTAGTGTCCCTAATATAGGAGGCAGCACTTACAGCAAATTCACACAAGACCCTGTCTAGAAACTTGGAAATATTTGAAAAGAGCGAACCACAGCCTGAAACTATCGGACGACTGTGCGGATTGTTTACATTTTTGTGTATTTTGGGTAAGGTATAGATTATCGGAACCTTAGGAAATGGAATATCCAAAAAGTTTACAAGCGCTTGGCCAATGACTCCATCGACCAGGGCTTCATGGAAAAGAACACACAACTCTTTCTGAAAAGTCGCAGTTGGATTTCTTTCCAGTTCCTCATAAATCTCCACCTCTCCCAATTACCCCGCAGTTCTTGTTCATGCTGCACGGTGTTCATCACTACCACCGCACCTCCCTTATCTGCAGCCCGTATCGTTATGCTGCTATCATTAGATAAAGATCTAATTGCATCCCTTTCAGCTCTAGACATATTACTACCAGATCTCATTTTATTTCTGGAGCTACATGTCCTCAGTTTTCTCACATCTTCTTCTACTAAGCTGATAAAAGTTTCAACAGGATGATTATCTGTAGGAGGCTGATAGCGACTCTTGTTGTGCAGTCCAATCCTCCGAGGGTAAAACCCCCACGGAGGTTTACTGCGCAACAGCCCCACCACCATCAGGTCGTGCAGAAAAATGCGCCTTAAGGCGCAGACTCCTAAAGAACTTTTTTAAGTCCAGGTCTACCTGAAACCAATCTATTGCATTCTCTGGGCAAAAAGAAAGGCCCTTAATAGGGATGAGCGAGTATACTCGCTAAGGCACTACTCGCTCGAGTAATGTGCCCTAGCCGAGTATCTCCCTGCTCGTCTCTAAAGATTCGGGGGCCGCCGCAGCTGACAGGTGAGTCGCAGCGGGGAGCAGGGGAGAGCGGGCGGGAGAGAGGGAGAGAGAGATCTCCCCTCTGTTCCTCCCCGCTCTCCCCCGCAGCTCCCCGCCCCGCGCTGGCCCCCGAATCTTTAGGGACGAGCGGGGAGATACTCGGCTAAGGCACATTACTCGAGCAAGTAGTGCCTTAGCGAGTATACTCGCTCATCCCTAGCCCTTAACCAAACACATTTGTCTCTATCCTAGTGAGCATCCTAGATGAAATATTCACCACTAGGTCATCCTCGATATTCTCTCCTCCATCACAGGGGTCTGTCAGTGGATCTGGACTTTCATTGATCCATGCACATGTGCATGAATACATTTGTATATGCTGTGTATGAAGTACTGTCCATACGCAATACATGTCATACGCATCCCCACACTGAAACAGAGCGGAGGATTTTAAAAAAGGGGGAAAAAAAGAGTCCCACTGCGCATGTCTGTGTATGTGTGATACGTGGGCATGCGCAGTACACTCACAGCCATACACGGGCTCTGCCAGCTGTCTGTTTTACACAAACACCCGTGGGCATGAGCCCTAATACAGGATGTAACTCAGGACTTTCAAGGTGCCTTTAGACAGAACGATTAGCATTAAAACGAGCAAAAGTGAATAATCATTCGGTCTGAACACGAGCCAACGATGAATGAGAATCGTTCAATGATCGCGCATCGTTGGTTCGTTCACTAATTGTTTGGTTTAAGCAGCGCTCGTTCAGTCTTTCTTGTTCACTTATACATGCTCGTTTGAATGAGCCAACAATGTATCTGCCTGTTTAAATCGGCTAAATGAGTGCAAACGAACTAGCAATGACATCACTCGCTTGCTCAAACGAGAATCGGCTCGTCTAAAAGCCGCCTTAAAACTTTCTATCTAATGTCTCATAAGTTTTAAGGCCCATTTAGACACACCAATTATCGCTCAACATTCGCTGAAAAAACATCTTTTGAGTGAAAACCATAACGTTTAAACACACGGCCATCATGCCCTGTTCGCGCACTGTTCGTTCATTGCTCATTTCTAGCAAACTAGAAATGCTTGATGAGCCTTATCAGCGCCGCACGCTGATATCTCAGCGGGCAGTGCTGATAGCATTCTTTCAGCTGCTATCCCAGTGGCAGTTCTCAGTGGGACACCAGCTGAAAGCGCTGCGAGCAAAGCAGCTGTTTGCATATACAAAACAGCCGCATTGTTCTTGGAGCTATTGCTGTGAGTCCCGCTCCGCCTGCATTAACTCTTTAATTGCTAATTAGCTACTTAGAGCTATGCAAAGATGATCGCTCAAAACTGTCGCTTAAACTGTCATTTGAGCGAATTCTGCGCGCTCATTGTTCCGTGTAAATGGGCCTTTAATCTACTAGTCTTCTGGATAATGTTGGCCTTCCCATGTTGTGTACAAGCTGTACTTCCTGGCACCGCCATGTTTCCCTCAGGGCTTCACACGAGCCAAGATACAACATGCTGCGATTTTTATTGCACGTGTAATGTGTGAATGGCAACATGGAACCCTATGGCAGATTGGTACAGTATATTAGCAAAAAATAATACGCTGTAACCATACGTTCGCATGAAGCAGCTCTCAGATATACTCATTAGTTATAACTTGAAGGTCAGTCAGACACCCCAGAATGGCCTACGAGGGGATGGGATTTCTGCTCTATGTCTGAAGCCACCTGGTCCTGGTTTGTTCTGCTGCCTCCAGCCGGGTCTCCCAGATCCCCCACTGTATCTGATACTACATAGGACATCAGAGCTGGAGGCCGCGGGGGTCCCGTGGGTCTGGGGCTTGTTCCTTGCTGCTTTGTGTTCTGTGCTGTTGCTATTGATTGCATGTGTTCGCTAATGGCCTCCTCAGTCTTAGCTTTGTCTCACCCTTCTTTTTATTTATGATGAAGTCTCTGAGTCTTTGGATCTATTTATCGGAGGAGATTTCAGCTTCATGTTACATGTTCTATTCTGGTCTCAGATAAAGCGCCGTCTATTTTTATACCCCTGTGCAAACTGGCGCATTGATGGATCTGAGCAAGAGACCGTGTGTTGGAGATGTGACTGTATATTCAGGAGCACGGCCCCAGCTAATCCATCCTACAGATGTGGGATAACTTGCCTAGATCTGCAGCCCGTAGAGCCGGGCCACCAGCAGCTGTGCAGTGCAGAAGAATCAACTGTATTAAACATAACCCCCTTAAAAAGTTAAGCAGCCCTTGAGTCGTCCTCTACTGTCAAGCTTTTAGACTTGTCTTAGTTTTATATATTACTGTGACAGCTGCATCGGGTTGTATGGGTCCTTCTCCCCTTTATGGTGCACCATATAGTGCACAAGTAACCCTATGGTACTGTACACAGTTACCACTGCCCGATTACAGCCACCTTAAAATGCCTCATTGCCACCACCATACCAAGCCTGACTACCACTAGTATACAATGCCCAGTTACTACCAGCATTTAATGCCAAATTACCACCAACATACAATGCCCAATTTTCACCACCATATAGTGCCTGATTACCACTACTATACAGTGCCAAGTTACCACCATACCGTGAGTGATTACCTCCCCATTACAGTGCCAATTTACCACCACCATACCATATCTGATTACCACGAGCCAATACTGCCCTGTTCCTACCACCATAAAGGGCTTTATTACTCCTAGCATACAGTGCCCAATTCCCACCACGGTACCATTCCTGTCATTACTATGCAGCAAACGCTCTCTGCCATTGGTGTAAAATGATGATCCTTGTAATGAAGGAAAATCACGGTGTTAAAATGAGAACAAATACAGTTATGTACAAATGAAGCATGCCATTGTTTTTTTGGTGAAATTCTCTGCCGGTTTGATATATTACACACCTATCTTCCCATTGGAAAAATTTGAGTTGAATCCAAGATAGTGGCATTCAAAATGGCCGTCATGTTGGTGACATGGCTTAACAGGTTTCCCCCTTTCCCCACAGCTTGTACGTAAAATTGCATTACTGTCTACCAGTATATTATATATGGGTGTTTCCACTCTTTGGAGACACCCTGTATATCTGAATGCCACCAGCATACAGTGCCATCACTATACCATGCCTGATTACCACCAGCATACAGTGCCATCACTATACCATGCCTGATTACCACTGGCATACAAGGCCCAATTCCCACTGCCATACCATGCCTGATTATCACCAGCAAATGGTGCCATCACTATACCATGCCTGATTACCACTGGCATACAAAGCCCAATTCCCACTGCCATACCATGCCTGATTACAACCAGCATACAGTGCCATCACTATACCATGCCTGATTACTACAAACACCTTCTCTACCCAGTGCTTGATTATCACCATTGTATATCACCAGTTTTCCAGCACCATAACATTCCTGATTACTACTACTATATAGGGCCTAGTTACCACCACCATTCAGCGCCTGATTACCACTACCATGTAGTGCCTAGATAAAACCACCATCCAAGGCCTGATTGCCACTACTATATGGTGCCTAGTTACCACCGCCATTCAGTGCCTGATTACCACTACCATATAGTGCCTAGTTACCACCACCATTTAGTGCCTGATTACCCCTGCCATATAGTGCCTAGTTAACACCACCATTCAGTGTCTGATTACCACTACTATATAGTGCCTAGTTACCACCACCATTCAGTGTCTGATTACCACTACTATATAGTGCCTAGTTACCACCACCATTCAGTGCCTGATTACCACTACTGTATAGTGCCTAGTTAACACCACCATTCAGTGCCTGATTACCACTACCATGTAGTGCCTAGTTACCACCACCATTCAGTGCCTGATTACCACTACTATATAGTGCCTAGTTAACACCACCATTCAGTGCCTGATTACCACTACCATGTAGTGCCTAGTTAACACCACCATTCAGTGCCTGATTACCACTACTATATAGTGCCTAGTTACCACCACCATTCAGTGCCTGATTACCACTACTATATAGTGCCTAGTTACCACCACCATTCAGTGCCTGATACTACTTCTCTATAGTGCCTAGTTAACACCACCATTCAGTGCCTGATTACCACTACCATGTAGTGCCTAGTTAACACCACCATTCAGTGCCTGATTACCACTACTATGTAGTGCCTAGTTACCACCACCATTCAGCGCCTGATTACCACTACTATATAGTGCCTAGTTACCACCACCATTCAGTGCCTGATTACCACTACTATATAGTGCCTAGTTACCACCACCATTCAGTGCCTGATTACCACTACTATATAGTGCCTAGTTACCACCACCATCCAGTGCCTGATTAACCCTGCCATATAGTGCCTAGTTACCACCACCATTCAGTGCCTGATTAACCCTGCCATATAGTGCCTAGTTAACACCACCATTCAGTGCCTGATTACCACTACTATATAGTGCCTAGTTACCACCACCATTCAGTGCCTGATTACCACTTCTCTATAGTGCCTAGTTAACACCACCATTCAGCGCCTGATTACCACTTCTCTATAGTGCCTAGTTAACACCACCATTCAGTGCCTGATTACCACTACCATGTAGTGCCTAGTTAACACCACCATTCAGTGCCTGATTACCACTACTGTATAGTGCCTAGTTAACACCACCATTCAGCGCCTGATTACCACTACTGTATAGTGCCTAGTTAACACCACCATTCAGCGCCTGATTACCACTACCATGTAGTGCCTAGTTAACACCACCATTCAGCGCCTGATTGTCACTACTATATAGTGCCTAGTTACCACCACCATTCAGTGTCTGATTACCACTACCATATAGTGCCTAGTTACCACCACCATTCAGCGCCTGATTACCACTACCATGTAGTGCCTAGTTACCACCACCATCCAGTGCCTGATTGCCACTACTATATAGTGCCTAGTTAACACCACCATCCAGTGCCTGATTACCACTACCATATAGTGCCTAGTTACCACCACCATCCAGTGCCTGATTGCCACTACCATATAGTGCCTAGTTACCACCACCATCCAGTGCCTGATTACCACTACCATATAGTGCCTAGTTACCACCACCATCCAGTGCCTGATTGCCACTACTATATAGTGCCTAGTTAACACCACCATCCAGTGCCTGATTACCACTACCATATAGTGCCTAGTTACCACCACCATCCAGTGCCTGATTGCCACTACTATATAGTGCCTAGTTACCACCACCATCCAGTGCCTGATTACCACTACCATATAGTGCCTAGTTACCACCACCATCCAGTGCCTGATTGCCACTACCATATAGTGCCTAGTTACCACCACCATTCAGTGCCTGATTACCACTACCATATAGTGCCTAGTTACCACCACCATCCAGTGCCTGATTGCCACTACTATATAGTGCCTAGTTAACACCACCATCCAGTGCCTGATTACCACTACCATATAGTGCCTAGTTACCACCACCATCCAGTGCCCGATTGCCACTACTATATAGTGCCTAGTTAACACCACCATCCAGTGCCTGATTACCACTACCATATAGTGCCTAGTTACCACCACCATCCAGTGCCTGATTGCCACTACCATATAGTGCCTAGTTGCCAACGCCTTTCAGTGCCTGATTACCACTACCATATAGTGCCTAGTTACCAACGCCTTTCAGTGCCTGATTACCACTACTCTATAGTGCCTAGTTACCACCACCATTCAGTGCCTGATTACCACTACCATATAGTGCCTAGTTACCAACGCCTTTCAGTGCCTGATTACCACTACTCTATAGTGCCTAGTTACCACCACCACTCAGTGCCTAATTACCACTACTATATAGTGCCTAGTTACAACCACAATCCAGTGCCTGATTACCACTACCATGTAGTGCCTAGATACCACCACCATCCAAGGCCTGATTACCACTACCATATAGTGCCTAGTTACCACCACCATCCAGTGCCTGATTGCCACTACCATATAGTGCCTAGTTACCACCACCATCCAGTGCCTGATTACCACTACCATATAGTGCCTAGTTACCACCACCATCCAGTGCCTGATTGCCACTACCATATAGTGCCTAGTTACCACCACCATTCAGTGCCTGATTACCACTACCACATAGTGCCTAGTTACCACCACCATCCAGTGCCTGATTGCCACTACCATATAGTGCCTAGTTACCACCACCATCCAGTGCCTGATTACCACTACCATATAGTGCCTAGTTACCACCACCATCCAGTGCCCGATTGCCACTACTATATAGTGCCTAGTTAACACCACCATCCAGTGCCTGATTACCACTACCATATAGTGCCTAGTTACCACCACCATCCAGTGCCTGATTGCCACTACCATATAGTGCCTAGTTGCCAACGCCTTTCAGTGCCTGATTACCACTACCATATAGTGCCTAGTTACCAACGCCTTTCAGTGCCTGATTACCACTACTCTATAGTGCCTAGTTACCACCACCATTCAGTGCCTGATTACCACTACTCTATAGTGCCTAGTTACCACCACCACTCAGTGCCTAATTACCACTACTATATAGTGCCTAGTTACAACCACCATCCAGTGCCTGATTACCACTACTATATAGTGCCTAGTTACCACCACCATCCAGTGCCTGATTACCACTACTATATAGTGCCTAGTTACAACCACCATACAATTTCCAAATAACGCTGCTCAATCAGTAAAGTATGGACTATTGGTGCATCTTGTACGGCTGCCTTTCCAGGTGTTGTCTGGTTTGTGCATTGGCCAAGTGCCATCGAGGCGATGGGTGACCCCTTCAGTAATAGATGATACCCACCTGTGTGTACCCCCAAGGCCAGCCTGGGTGAGAACTAATAATGACAACAACTAATGTCCATCTTCCTCTTCCAGAAATGTTGGTGGCACATACTAATACTAATATATCTATTTTCTTACTAACGTGGGCGACAAAGCCAGGCATTACTGGGGTTCTTCTCTAAGTGGCATTTAAAGGTGCACATGGATATGTTATATCACCCGTTAGTCCTAGAGTATTTGCTACATCTATGGGGCATCCCTGGACTGACCTTGGCACCCAGTGACCGCTTCCTTCTCCAACCCATTGGTATGTTCTCATCCATAGCTAAATGTATCAGAAATGTTTGTTCACCTCATCCTGTGCCAGAAAGCGTGTTCTGTGAAGATGTCCTGTCTTGTGAGCGGCTTCCGTATGTGGGAATGTTATACAATAACACGTTACCATGGAGCCGCAGGATCCCGTATCTGCACACAGGCCCTGGCAGCTCCATGCGTGCAATCTGTCTCCTCGTCTGAGTTACATTTAGTCACTCTGTATCGGTGCGGGCTATGAGCCGCCTGAGAGCTGCAGCAGATCTCATGGACAAGTGCGATCTGCCAATCTACCTCCTCCCAGGGGGTTCGCTCTTGGCTTTATTTTAGGCCAGACAGATTTGTATGGACCATCTTGTAGAAGTATCTGCCCCCTACGGAGGAGAGGAACCCCCCAATTATGGCCTGCTGCTTCTATATTACCCCTCTGCTTTACAGTAAACTCGTACCAGCTACAATGCCCTTATAATAATGCTGCCCAAGAGCACTTAAAAAGGTGCCAATCATGGTGCCTCATCACAGTGGTAGCTACAGTATCTACTGGATCAGTCCCAGCCTCAGCAACGTCTATAACAATCACTCATATCACTGCGCTCTTATAACAGCGCCAGTAAAGGTGGCACCATTACAGTGGCAGACACTCCATATAGCAGTATCAGCAGCAAAGTCCCTAAAACAGCAGTCATCTATAAATGCACCATCTATAGCAGCCACAGTAGTGCCAGCCACAGTTGCCTTAAAACAGTGCCAGCTACACCACGTTGGTTTCTGCCCCAATTTCCACCTGTAGGCACACCTATGTTTCCATATATCAGTCGCAGCCACACCGCAGTGCCCCTATAGCATGTCAACACATGTATGGCAGTTCAGGCTTTCTTCTTCTATAGCAGTGCCATCCACAGTGCCCCCACAACACTGTTCTCTTCTAAAGAAGCTAGACACACCACTGTGGGCTTATATTAGTGCCAACCGCATCATAGTACTGTTATAACTTCCAAACCACATTGCCACTATAATAGGCACTGTGTCCCAGCACTATGCTTCTATGATAGTCCCAGTCCCTACAGTCTACTCCTGTGACTATCCCAACTCCAGCAATCTGCTTGCTTAAAAGTCCCAAAACTCTGCTTCTATAACAGTACCAGGACGTGCATCTATAGAAGTGCTGGTCTCATTCCTATGCTTCTGTAATAGTCCTAGGCTCATCACTCTGCTTCTATAACAGTCTCAGGCTCATCACTCTGCTTCTATAACACTCCCAGTCTCATCACTCTGCTTCTATAACAGTCCCTGTCTCATCACCCTGCTTCTATAACAGTCCCATTCTCATCACGCTGCTTCTATAACAGTCCCAGCCTCATCACGCTGCTTCTATAACAGTCCCTGTCTCATCACGCTGCTTCTATAACAGTCCCTGTCTCATCACGCTGCTTCTATAACAGTCCCTGTCTCATCACGCTGCTTCTATAACAGTCCCTGTCTCATCACCCTGCTTCTATAACAGTCCCAGCCTCATCATGCTGCTTCTATAACAGTCCCTGTCTCATCACGCTGCTTCTATAACAGTCCCTGTCTCATCACGCTGCTTCTATAACAGTCCCTGTCTCATCACTCTGCTTCTATAACAGTCCCCGTCTCATCCCTCTGCTTCTGTAACAGTCCCAGTCTTATCACTTTGCTTCTATTACAGTCCTAGTCTCATCACCCTGTTTCTATAGTAGTCCCAGTCTCCTTATTCTACTTGCATAACTACCCCAGTCTCATCATTCTGTTTTTTTAACAGTCCAAGTCTTACGACCCGGCTTCTATAACAGTCTCAGTCTCCTCACCCTGCTTCTATAACAGTCTCAGTCTCCTCACCCTGCTTCTATAACAGTCCCAGTCTCATCACCCTGCTTCTATAACAGTCCCAGTCTCATCACTCTGCTTCTATAACAGTCCCAGTCTCATCACTCTGCTTCTATAACAGTCCCTGTCTCATCACCCTGCTTCTATAACAGTCCCTGTCTCATCACGCTGCTTCTATAACAGTCCCTGTCTCATCCCTATGCTTCTATTACAGTCCCAGTCTCATCCCTCTGCTTCTATTACAGTCCCAGTCTCATCACCCTGTTTCTATAGCAGTCCCAGTCTCATCACCCTGCTTGTATAGCAGTCCTTGTCTCATCCCTCTGCTTCTGTAACAGTCCCAGTCTCATCCCACTGCTTCTATAACAGTCCCAGTCTCATCACTTTGCTTGTATTACAGTCCTAGTCTCATCACCCTGTTTCTATAGCAGTCCCAGTCTCCTTATTCTACTTGCATAACTACCCCCGTCTCATCATTCTGCTTCTGTAACAGTCCAAGTCTTACCACCCTGCTTCTATAACAGTCCCTGTCTCATCACTCTGCTTCTATAACAGTCCTGTTCTCATCACTCTGCTTCTATAACAGTCCCTGTCTCATCATTCTGCTTCTATAACACTCCCAGTCTCATCACGCTGCTTCTATAACAGTCCCTGTCTCATCACCCTGCTTCTATAACACTCCCAGTCTCATCACTCTGCTTCTATAACAGTCCCAGTCTCATCACCCTGCTTCTGTAACAGTCCCAGTCTCATCACCCTGCTTCTATAGCAGTCCCAGTCTCATCACCCTGCTTGTATAATAGTCCCAGTCTCATCCCACTGCTTCTGTAACAGTCCCTGTCTCATCACTTTGCTTCTATTACAGTCCCAGTCTCATCACCCTGCTTCTATAACAGTCCCAGTCTCATCACCCTGCTTGTATAGCAGTCCCAGTCTCATCCCACTGCTTCTGTAACAGTCCCTGTCTCATCACTTTGCTTCTATTACAGTCCCAGTCTCATCACCCTGCTTCTATAACAGTCCCTGTCTCATCACGCTGCTTCTATAGCAGTCCCAGTCTCATCACCCTGCTTGTATAGCAGTCCCAGTCTCATCCCTCTGCTTCTGTAACAGTCCCCGTCTCATCACTTTGCTTCTATAACAGTCCCAGTCTCATTATTCTACTTGCATAACAGTCCCTGTCTCATCACGCTGCTTCTATAACAGTCCCAGTCTGATCACCCGGTTTCTATTACAGTCCCAGTCTCATCACCCTGCTTCTATAACAGTCCCAGTCTGATCACCCGGTTTCTATTACAGTCCCAGTCTCATCACCCTGCTTCTATAACAGTCCCAGTCTTCTCACTTTGCTTATATAACAGTCCTTGTTTAATCATCTGCTTCTATAACAGTCCCAGTCTCTTCACACTGCTTCTATAACCATCCTCCTCTCATCACTCTGCTTCTATAACAGTCCTCTTCTCATCCCTCTGCTTCTGTAACAGTCCCAGTCTTATCACTTTGCTTCTATTACAGTCCTAGTCTAATCACCCTGTTTCTATAGTAGTCCCAGTCTCCTTATTCTACTTGCATAACTACCCCGTCTCATCATTCTGTTTTTTTAACAGTCCAAGTCTTACGACCCGGCTTCTATAACAGTCCCTGTCTCATCACGCTGCTTCTATAACAGTCCCAGTCTCATCACTCTGCTTCTATAACAGTCCCAGTCTCATCACTCTGCTTCTATAACAGTCCCAGTCTCATCACTCTGCTTCTATAACAGTCCCTGTCTCATCACGCTGCTTCTATAACAGTCCCAGTCTCATCACTCTGCTTCTATAACAGTCCCAGTCTCATCACTCTGCTTCTATAACAGTCCCTGTCTCATCACGCTGCTTCTATAACAGTCCCTGTCTCATCGCTCTGCTTCTATTACAGTCCCAGTCTCATCCCTCTGCTTCTATTACAGTCCCAGTCTCATCACCCTGTTTCTATAGCAGTCCCAGTCTCATCACCCTGCTTGTATAGCAGTCCTTGTCTCATCCCTCTGCTTCTGTAACAGTCCCAGTCTCATCCCACTGCTTCTATAACAGTCCCAGTCTCATCACTTTGCTTGTATTACAGTCCTAGTCTCATCACCCTGTTTCTATAGCAGTCCCAGTCTCCTTATTCTACTTGCATAACTACCCCAGTCTCATCATTCTGCTTTTGTAACAGTCCAAGTCTTACGACCCTGCTTCTATAACAGTCCCTGTCTCATCACTCTGCTTCTATAACAGTCCCTGTCTCATCATTCTGCTTCTATAACACTCCCAGTCTCATCACGCTGCTTCTATAACAGTCCCTGTCTCATCACTCTGCTTCTATAACACTCCCAGTCTCATCACGCTGCTTCTATAACAGTCCCTGTCTCATCACCCTGCTTCTATAACACTCCCAGTCTCATCACTCTGCTTCTATAACAGTCCCAGTCTCATCACCCTGCTTCTGTAACAGTCCCAGCCTCATCACGCTGCTTCTGTAACAGTCCCAGTCTCACGACCCGGCTTCTATAACAGTCCCTGTCTCATCACTCTGCTTCTATAACAGTCCCAGTCTCATCACGCTGCTTCTATTACAGTCCCAGTCTCATCACCCTGCTTCTATAGCAGTCCCAGTCTCATCACCCTGCTTGTATAGCAGTCCCAGTCTCATCCCACTGCTTCTGTAACAGTCCCTGTCTCATCACTTTGCTTCTATTACAGTCCCAGTCTCATCACCCTGCTTGTATAGCAGTCCCCGTCTCATCACGCTGCTTCTATTACAGTCCCAGTCTCATCACGCTGCTTCTATAACAGTCCCAGTCTCATCCCTCTGCTTCTGTAACAGTCCCAGTCTCATCACTTTGCTTCCATTACAGTCCCAGTCTCATCCCTCTGCTTCTGTAACAGTCCCAGTCTCATTATTCTACTTGCATAACAGTCCCTGTCTCATCACGCTGCTTCTATAACAGTCCCAGTCTGATCACCCGGTTTCTATTACAGTCCCAGTCTCATCACCCTGCTTCTATAACAGTCCCAGTCTGATCACCCGGTTTCTATTACAGTCCCAGTCTCATCACCCTGCTTCTATAACAGTCCCAGTCTTCTCACTTTGCTTATATAACAGTCCTTGTTTAATCATCTGCTTCTATAACAGTCCCAGTCTCATCACCCTGCTTCTATAACCATCCTCCTCTCATCACTCTGCTTCTATAACAGTCCTCTTCTCATCACTCTGCTTCTGTAACAGTCCCAGTCTCATCCCTCTGCTTCTGTAACAGTCCCAGTCTCATCCCTCTGCTTCTGTAACAGTCCCAGTCTCATCCCACTGCTTCTGTAACAGTCCCAGTCTCATCCCACTGCTTCTGTTACAGTCCCAGTCTCATCACTTTGCTTCTATTACAGTCCCAGTCTCATCACTTTGCTTCTATAGCAGTCCCAGTCTCATCACCCTGCTTCTGTAACAGTCCCAGTCTCATCACTTTGCTTCTATAACAGTCCCAGTCTCATTATTCTACTTGCATAACAGTCCCTGTCTCACGACCCTGCTTCTATAACAGTCCCAGTCTGATCACCCTGCTTCTGTTACAGTCCCAGTCTCATCACTCTGCTTCTATAACCGTCCTCTTCTCATCACTCTGCTTCTATAACAGTCCCAGTCTCATCACTCTGCTTCTGTAACAGTCCCAGTCTTATCACTCTGCTTCTATAACAGTCTCAGTCTCATCACCCTGCTTCTGTTACAGTCCCAGTCTCATCACACTGCTTCTATCACAGTCCCAGTCTTACGACCCTGCTTCTATAACAGTCCCAGTCTCATCACTCTGCTTCTATAACAGTCCCAGTCTCTTCACACTGCTTCTATAACAGTCCCAGTCTCATCACTCTGCTTCTATAACAGTCCTCTTCTCATCACTCTGCTTCTGTAACAGTCCCAGTCTCATCACTCTGCTTCTATAACAGTCCCAGTCTCATCACTCTGCTTCTATAACAGTCCTGTTCTCATCACTCTGCCTCTATAACAGTCTCAGTCTCATCACCCTGCTTCTGTTACAGTCCCAGTCTCCTCACTCTGCTTCTATAACAGTCCTGTTCTCATCACCCTGCTTCTGTTACAGTCCCATTCTCATCACTCTGCTTCTGTAACAGTCCCAGTCTCATCACCCTGCTTCTGTAACAGTCCCAGTCTCATCACTCTGCTTCTATAACAGTCCCTGTCTCTTCACCCTGCTTCTGTAACAGTCCCAGTCTCATCTCTCTACTTCTATAACAGTCCTCTTCTCATCCCTCTGATTCTATAACAGTCCCAGTCTTATCACCCTGTTTCTATAACAGTCCCAGTCTTATCACCCTGCTTCTGTTGCAGTCCCAGTCTCATCACCCTGCTTCTGTTGCAGTCCCAGTCTCACACTATTCTCTGCACCATCCGCAGTGTACGGTACAATACACTGGTATTTGACACTCCTGATTGGATTGGTTATTTCCCGGTCCTATTCAATTACTGCAGTCTGCATGGTAAAATGCCAGTATGTGCGTTACCTTTGTTGTTTGGGAGCTCCTCCAGTTCCGTCTTTCTTCCCATCAGGACTATAGTATGCCACGTCTCACATGCTGCTCTGTCAATCGCCTTCCCATGTTTTATCCTTTTCAAGATGTAGATGAAAAGATGATCACCCGAGTTCTCTGCGCCATTTATGTATGAAATCACCAGCGACTCCTTATTATATACACTCTATAGAGAACTCTCCACATCCTTCGTACTCGCTTTGTCCTCGTTACATCCCTAATGCCGCCACTTTTCAGGTTCGGTTTTCAGAAACACGTCTTTATATGTGGGTATGAGGACTTCGCTTTCATTGGGGTCCGTGGCGCTTGAAGAGAATGTCCGCACTTCAACTGGCATTTAATTTTTTCACAAAAAACTCAAATTCTGTGCTGATTAATTTCTTAATTACCTTTATCGCTAAAGTAAACTTTATCGCTGTCTAGACTTCCCTTAGCATTCGAAAATAGCGGAGTTAGAAACGCCGAACTGAACGCTCATCTGAGAAATCCCGTTGAAATCGGCTAAATGCTAAAAGAAGGTGAGTGTGAGAGTGGCCTTAGGCTAATTTTCCACGGGCGAGCGCAAAACTCAGCCCGATATCGCGCTTGTGCACATGCGATATGTGAGGTGTTTTGTGTCACTTTCAGGAAGTTGCCATCCTCCAGCGCGGCAAGTGTTTCCAGCGTCATTGAAAAGAATGGGTGAGGGGTTCTGAGGGAACGCCCAAAGATAGGACATGCTGTGATTTTTTTCTCTCCCCTCTATGTGATGCGGGAAGAAAATCGCTCGTGTGTATGACGCCTTCAAAAGAATGGGGTTCATGTTCGTGCGAGATTTGTGTGTCTCCCATCGTACAAATATTGCGCGACTTTCTCACCCGTATGTAAGCGGCCGTGGGTTAGGGCTAAACACTAGGGCTAAGATCTCAGTCTCGCATTGCAACATCACATCTAATTGTGGTCAGTGGAATTGTGTTGCAACCTGTGACATAATGCGACTGTGACATCATAGCGGCATTAATCTGTAACTTGGGATTCTAGTTTACAGGTCTCACCTTTCAAATGACTTTGCAATTATAGATTGCAGTACAAGTCACGTGTGACTGCGACGTACCTGCAACGTACCTGCGACGTACCTGCGACGTACCTGCAACGTACCTGCGACTTACCTGCGATGTACCTGCGATGTACCTGCGACGTACCTGCGACGTACCTGCGACTTACCTGCGACGTACCTGAGACTTACCTGCAGACTGTTATTGATTTGTTTGTTTTTAACAGCCAAATTGCAGCTATGAAACAAGTTATATGACAACAAGTTACAAACAAGTCGCACAACTTTTCTGAGATTTGATGCTGTGTAACCAAAGTTGCCGTGTAGTTCTTGCCTTAAAGGAGTTGTCCGAGATGCGTAGGGTGGGGTTTACATGGAACGACTTTTACAGTAGCAGCAAAGCGGATGAGATTTGTGGCAAATTTTCATCTCCACTTTTCAAAAGCCAAAACTGTTTCAGTTTTCTGTCATCATGGCTGTATACGTTTTTTTCGGCATCGTGCATATGATGTATTGTAGAACTTTTATTAATTTTTCTTTTTGAGGCAGGAAATCATTTCTGCCATTGTTTTTTTTTCTTTTTACAGCATTAATCATGCAGCATAAGGGCTTATTCAGACGACAGTATATCGGCCGGGTATTCACGCCCAGGCGATATACGGCGTCCTTCTCTGCAGGGGGAGGAGGCTGGAAGAGCCGGGAGCAGTGCTCTGAGCTCCCGCCCCCTCTCCGACCCTCGGCACTATTTGCAATGGGAGGGGTGGGACAGGGGCAAAGCTAACTCTCCGCCCCACCCTGCCTCCTCTCATTGCAAATAATGCTGAGGGGCGGAGAGGAGGCGGAGATGGGGGGGGGCTCAAGGCACTGCTCTCAGCTCTTCCAGCCTCCTCCTCCTGCAGAGAGGGACACTGTATATCGGCCGGTGTGAATACTCAGCCGATATACGGTCGTCTGAATAAGCCCTTAATGATATGAGGACAGAGGAAGAAGTCTCCAAATTGCTCTTCTCTGCTCGCCCCACCGCCTGCGCTAGCGACCCCCTCCCCTCACACCTCCTCCGTTCCTTCTCCCCAGTGGTCATCTCCCATCTCACCACTATATTCAACCTCTCTCTGACCTCTGGCATCTTTCCCTCTTCTTTCAAACACGCCATCATATCCCCACTGCTAAAGAAGCCGACTCTGGACGCGACTGATGCTGCCAACTACCGACCCATCTCAAACCTCCCCTTCATCTCCAAACTACTAGAGCACCTGGTTTACTCCCCCCTTGTAAGCTACCTATCAGAGAACTCTCTCCTAGACCCCCTACAGTCTGGCTTTCGACCTCAACACTCGACAGAAACTGCCCTTACTAGGGTATCCAGCGACCTACTGACAGCCAAATCGAGGGGTGATTACTCCCTACTGATCCTCCTTGACCTCTCCGCAGCATTTGACACTGTTGACCACAAACTCCTCCTCAGTATACTTCGCTCCATCGGCCTAAAGGACACTGCCCTCTCCAGGTTCTCCTCCTACCTATCTGACCGCTCTTTCAGTGTCTCCTTTGCTGGCTCTACCTCCCCTCCTCTTCCCCTTGCTGTTGGGGTCCCCCAGGGCTCTGTCCTCGGCCCCCTTCTTTTCTCTATCTACACAGCCCCTATTGGACAAACCATCAGGAGATTTGGCCTCCAATACCACCTGTATGCTGATGACACCCAGCTATACACCTCTGCCCGTGACATCTCTGCACCTTTACTCCAAAACATCACCGACTGTCTGTCCGCTGTCTCTAACACCATGTCCTCTCTCTACCTAAAACTAAACCTGTCTAAAACTGACCTGCTGGTATTTCCACCCTCCACTAACCGCCCTCATCCTGACATCTCCATCTCAGTGTGTGGCGCCACCATAACTCCTAGACAACACGCCCGCTGCCTTGGGGTCATATTTGACTCTGATCTCTCTTTTACCCCCTACATCCAATCTCTGGCCCGAACATGTCAGCTGCACCTCAAGAACATCGCAAGAATCCGCTCTTTTCTCACCGTAGACACGCTAAAAACGCTCACTGTTGCCCTCATCCACTCTCGGCTCGATTATTGCAACTCGTTGCTGATCGGCCTCCCCCGCACCAGACTCTACCCTCTCCAATCCATCCTGAATGCGGCAGCCAGGCTCATCTTCCTGTCCAGCCGCTACTCAGACCCCTCTGCCCTGTGCCAGTCACTGCACTGGCTGCCCGTTAAATACAGAATTCAATTTAAACTCGCCACCTTCATCCACAAAGCCCTCCACAGCGCAGCGCCCCCCTATATTGTATCCCTCATCTCAATCCATCAACCAGCCCGGGCTCTCCGCTCTGTAACGAAATCAGACTGCGTGCCCCTTTAATTCGAACTTCTCATTCCCGCCTCCAAGACTTCTCCAGAGCAGCACTGGTCCTCTGGAACGCACTACCAAAGGCTGCCCGAGCAATCCAGGACTCGCAGAACTTCAGGCGTGCTCTAAAAACGCACCTCTTCAGGGAGGCATACCGCATACCCTAAACAAACCCCTCTGTACTCTGCCTGATAACATGCTCCCTGACCTACTGACTGCAATCCCTACCAGCCACCATCAATCGCTCCCTCTGTAGTCATACTGTTTCTGCCGTCACACGGCTAAATGTCTGACCATTATCTATGTGTATATCACCCCTCACTCTCCACCTCGCCATACCGCGCACATCTCCAACCCTTCACCTTCTGTATCCCCCCATTACTTGTAGTATGTAAGCTCGTTGGAGCAGGACCCGCACCCCTATTGTTTCCATCAACTGATTACTATGTAACCGTGGTTCTGTAATGTTTGTACTTTTGTCTTTCTGTATCCCCTGTCTATGTAAGCGCTGCGGAATATGTTGGTGCTATACAAATAAAGTTTATTCACTGAAAAAGCCAAAAATACAATACCTGAAGGTCTGCAAAGCAGACACGGTTGCCATAGGCACGATCGCCATAAGGCAGGCACAATCGCCGTAGGGCAGGCGCAATGGCCTTAAGCCCTGAAGATATGTAGTCAGCCAGACAATAATGTGTGGAGGAGCAGCTTGTCAGCCTATGCGTTTTGGCCAAAATGCAGTACCAACACCCGCATTTTATCAGTATGCATTAGTACTTTTGTATGTAGTTTGCTAGTTGGTGGGGGAGCCCAAGATGTCAGCCAGTGTGGCCCACCTTGGAGATACAGGGCAACCCGCTGTCATATCAGCCAGGGTTGATATCCTGTATGGTGGGTCACCACCCATCTATGGCTGACATCTTTGGTATCGCTCACATGTGCAGGCTATTAGTATATGCAGTCACTCCTCCCCAAACTGGGCTGGGATGAGTGGGTGACTGCATATTAGCCTGCCAGGAACAAGCTGCTCCTCCACACATTATTGTCTGGCTGACTACATAACTTCAGGGCTTAAGGCCATTGCGCCTGCCCTATGGCGATTGTGCCGGTGGCGATTGTGCCTGCCTTATGGCGATCGTGCCTATGGCGACCGTGTCTGCTTTGCAGACCTTCAGGTATTGTATTTTTGGCTTTTTCAGTGAATAATGTGTTTGTTTTTTTCTTTTTCCTCACCTCTGTGATTTTACAAATAAAGTTTATTATTATTATATGATTTTTTTCTCTGCGAGTTGATCCGAGAATACCAAAAGTGTGTGTGTGTGTGTATATATACACATCTGTACAATAAAAATCCTTTCCTTTTTCTTTTTCTTTTATTGGTTAATTCAAAGTCCCATAACGCTGTGATCTTTCCTCAGATGGAGCTCTGTGACTGGGAGGGCTTGTTTTTGCATGATGAGCTGTAGCTTTTAGTGGTACCATTTTCGGGAACATATGACTTTTTATATCACTTTCTTAGCAGACGGGCGTTTTTATGCGCGCATGTTTTGTGCATTTGCGATCCGCATCTATATAGAACCAATGCTTTTCAACGGCAGCAGTCACATGTCCGAATTTTACATGCGCATAGCATTCGCACCTACAAAAGATAGAACATATGGGTGGCAATGGACGTGGGCACAAGTTGTTTTTTTTTTACGCGTGCAGTGCGATCTTTTTTACGCGCGCATAAACGTCGTCTGACTGGGCCCTAAATGTGGTATTTTTATTTATTTTTTAAACAAAAGCGGAGAAAGTGTGCAAATCTTTTTTTTTACTATATTTTTGGGTGTTTATTTTCTTTTTACTATTTTTATTTCTTTGTAGGGGACTTGGATGTGCGATGCTATATTTGCTCTGATACACTGCAGTATTCTGGTACTGCAATGCAATATTACATATCATAGAGATTACAGGTCATGGCAAACCCGGACACCATTGGCATTTGGTTGAAATGGCAACTGATTGGCCCTCCGTGATTACATACTGGAGGACCGATGATGTCACAGAAGGAGCAGTCCCTTCTGTGAACCTTTTACATGCTGCGATCAACATTATTTGCGACATGTAAGGGGTTGACAGTAGGAGGCTGGCTGTCATTCCCAGCTCCTACTGTGGATAGCGTGGGCTCAGCTTCTGAGTCAGTACCATCCATAGGATGTAGATGTACGCCCATTTGTGAGACTCCTCACCCCGGGTGTACATTTAAGCACTGGAGCAGAAAGGGGTTAATCTGATCTCCAAATCCTCTGCATAAACATAGAGTTGAAGCATACAATTCTGCTTCCTGTAGCCACCACTAGAGAGAGCTCTGAGCTGACTGCATACTGTTTATACATTGAACTCAATAATAACACAAAACGCAGTGAGCTCCCTCTAGTGGTGACTGCAGGAAGCAGGAATTTTATCCTATATCTCTGTCTATACAGTGTATTTAGAGCTCTGTGTCATAAAAACTGAACTTCAACCTCTGTACACGTATATTAAGAGATTACTTATCACAGAGTGTTGGATCTGGAAACGACCTGGACTTAAAAGGTGGAGATTCACTGTAGTGTTACTAGAGAGGCAGTGACTGTCCGGACCCTGGTCCTCATCATGGGAGCTGGACCTGATGCAGTAGGTGATGATGCAGCCTGCTAACAGGTTTGCTTCTTGCCCACCTCTGCTGTTTTACATACACGCAAGACGCTGATTCAGGGGAAAAGAAAAAAATAAGAAGCCGGCCTGCCTTGGTGTTCTGGTACGGGCGCTCCCCCCTGAGCTGAGAGGGCATTTTCTCAGAAAGATGCCACTAGTAATTCCAAGCTCCTTCACTCATTATGTACTGGAGGTGGGGTGGGAGAGGCTGCGGAGACACTCTTTCCATGTCAGAAGCATTTCTGAGAGTGTAACACAATCCAGGATGATTCACTGATGCACAAAATCACACTGACTCCATTCTATCCGGTAATCTCAGGACACTGGTGGATGTTTCCATATGGCCTGCTATAGAATCCAGGGATGGCTACATGTATCATGTGATAAGAAGCACGCCATAGACATGTATATGGACATTAAAGGGGACTTTGGGATTTTTTTGTATTGATGGCCTATTGTATTACATGGAAAGGTCATCAATAGATGATCAATGGGGTCAACCATTCGGATCTCTGCCGATCAGCTGATTCCCATTACCACTGTCAGTACTGACAGTGTAGAGAACAGAATGTGCCAACCCTACTGCAGCAACCCGGTTTTGAACTATAGGTGCAGCTCCCATTGTATTCAGATAGAGAAGGGGATCCCGTGCTCAGGGCTTCCCTCTATGTGCAAGAACAGAGAGCTGCTTTATATTGATCAATGTAAGGTTCTGCACATGGACAGGAGAAACGGATGTAACCAATATTCACTAAATGGGGTACTGCTAGGGAAAAGGGATATGGAAAAAAACCTGGGGGTGCAAGTTTACTGTAGACCTAACTGGAGCAATCAATGTCAGTCAGCTGCTGCAAAAGCTAATAAAGTCTTGGGGTATATTAAAAGAGGTATAGGGGCGAGGGACGAGAACATTATCCTCCCACTATATAATGTAATACTGTGTACAGTTCTGGACAGCGGCGCTCAGGAAAGATGTTGCAGTGCTGGAGGGGGTTCAAACAAGGGCAACTAAATTAATAAACAGAATGAAAGGACTGGAATACCCAGAGAGGCACCAAAACTGGGATTATTTACCCTGGAAAATAGACGGTTAAGCGGCAACCAAATAACTCTGTATAAATACATGAGGGGACGATACAAGGATCTCTGCCATGATCTGTTTATACCCAGGACTGTGACGGTAACAAGAGGGCATCCGCTACGTCTAGAAGAAAGCAGGTTTCATCACCAACACAGAAGGGGGTCTTTACTGTAAGAGCAGTGAGACTGTGGAACTCTCTGCCTGAGGATGTGGTGATGGCAAAATCCATAGAGGAGTTTAAGAGGGACTAGAAGTCTTTCTAGAGCGCTATGATATTACAGGATATAGACATTAGGTGACCAGCGGGTTGTTGATCCGGGTCTTGGAGTCCGGCAGGAACTTTCAAACGTTGATCCAGAGATTATTCTTGTTGCCATTATGTAGTCGGGAAGGAATTTTTCCTCCAAATGGGCTAAATTGGCTCCTGCCTCATTGAGTTTTTTTTGCCTTCCTCTGGATCAATAGTCGGAGGGGGTGGGGGGCTGGATACAGGCTGAACTGGATGGACATTGTCTTCATTCAGCCTAACATGCTATGTTACTATGCTTGGTACGAGCAGCTTCCGACTTGAGCCGTCCTTCTATTACATGGCTGGTCATTCATCTGAATGGCCGCTATGTAATACTACATTTTCCTTCGAGGTGAAATTCCTGTCTGGCAATGGCTTTCACTGCTGATGCAGGACACACCGGGAACTGCAAGTCAACGGCACCAGCGGCGTTCATTTGATGCACCCGTCATGTGATACGGGCAGTATCTGAGAGGTGAGAGGAGCGCTACACCGCCTAAATCAGCAGCAGATCTGTCGTTGATTTCCAGTCCCAATGTGCGCCAATGGTTTTGTTTCCACTATCGGGATTCTCATGCATTAATACTATGTGCGAGAAAGGCATGACCAATCTTTCCGCTTTTTTTTCAAACACACATGCAATAGCATAGAGTTTGAATAGTCAAAGAAAAAAACCCAGTTCACGTGCTAATACGTTCTGCAGCGGTGAGCGGGATATTAGCGCATGCGCCCATAAGTTTTTGCTCGCAGGCTGACAAAGCTTAAAGCAGTTGTACAAGAACTGACTAATATCGCCTATCCACAGGCTGGATAATAAACGTCTAATGGATGGGTGGGGAGTGAATGGAGTGGCGGTCGTACATATAAGGTGACGCTTCATTCATTTCAACAGAGCTGACGGAAATAGCCTAGAAAAGATGCTCAACCATTGCCTGCCGTCCCATTGCAGATGAATGGCGCGGCATTGTACATGCACGACTGCTGCTCCATTCAATGGGTGAATGCAGTGCCTTGCAGTGAAGAGGAGGGGGCGACATGTGCCCCCATTTCCCAGGTTTCACCACTGAGACTTCCATCAATCAGACTTTTATCATCTACTCTATGGATATCTGATTAAAGCATTGTGGTACAACCCCTTTAATCACTGCATAAGGGGGAAGTTTTACAACTTTTCTACTAGATTTCGTCTTTTCTTGTTCACCAATTTCAATATATTAGTTTTCTGTCAGTGAATAAAAACACTTCTGTTCCCATTCAGAGGCAGTTAACCTGTATATAACCAGCACTGCTGTCAGCTGACATGTGGATACAATTCTATGCAGTATAGACAATGCTCTGTGAGATAAACAGCCTGGACTCCAGACTGATACATTGTACATAGCTGTTCTGCTCTCCGCTGCAAAGTGGATACAGTTGTATCTAGTGTAGACAATGCTCTGTGAGCTAAACAGCCTGAACTACAGATTTAGGCCTCATGCCCAAGACCATCGCAGGATTTTTTATAGCGGTGATAAATAAAACGTACCTGCTGGTGATTGTAGAAAACGCGAGTTTTTCCGCGGTCTCCATTAATACTATATTAATGGAGACCTCCCACAGTGTAAATCAGCGAAAAATAGAACATGTGGCGATTCATTTCCGGCTGCGGAAATCCGCAGTAAAATTCCGTGTGTCGGCATTGGCTATTCCGCCGTGGATTTACGCTGCGGTAACCACGGTACAAATCCGTTTGTGGGCATTTGATGATATTGCTCTCAGCTGAGATGTGGATACAAGGTATCTAGTGCAGACAATGCTCTATGAGCTAAACACATCGGCAGCACAGATCTCCCTGCTAGTTGACTACAATGTATCATTGTAGGGTCCAGGCTGTTTAGCTCACAGAGGATTGTCTACACTGTACATAATTGTTACAAAACCTCCTCTGTGAGAAGTATCGGGTCAGGATGGGTTTTCACCCTCGGGATGTAAAGAAGAATTCAAAGATCCTGCAAATGGTGAGGAAATGAAGCACAAAGTGTATTAGAAATTTGCAGAACTCTTCATTATAGAGCGCTCCAGCTTTATTTACAGGGTCGGCCCTTTAAGTGCTTGTAGCTTATTTTATACCAGAGGGAGGCAGCTTGTTTATTAGGATATGACTGCATGTAAAAGTTAATTTACTGGAGCACCAGCATGCCCGCGCTGCTATTTAGCGGCAGTACATGCATAATCTGTCACAGAGCAGCATGTATAAGCTGTCATTTACCAGGGGAGCGTGGGTAAAGTGGCATTTATTACAGAAGCCGCATGGCCCAAGCTGCCGGCTACTGAGGAAACATGTAGAAAGTGTCATTTATCAGATAAATAGCATGTACGCTCCGCCATTTGTCACTGGGAAATAGAGCGGCATTACCATACAGTGAAAGCCTATCAACGCCGCGACAACTCTGCTGATTGCTTACATGCAGCGGCGTCCTCTTATAAATCAATGAAATTCATGTATACACAATAAAGAAGACTTCATTTCATGATACCTACAAGGAGAGATTTATCAGCCGCTGAATGGAGGATGAGCTGCGTGGCAGGCGGATCAGCAGATGCGGGATGCAGATTGGATTTAAAGGGATAAAGACATTACTGCTTTTATTTAAAAGGAAACTTCATTGAATTTCCAATAGAGTAGGACTGCATCATCTGAGGAGCGCTGAATACAAAGCAGGAGCATCCAGAGACGGGCTGAAGGGTGTGTGATGGCACATGGTGCATGAAGGGGCTGCCACTGGTAGACTAGTACCTTCACAGATCTTTATACGTATTGTTTTAGTAGATCACTTTATGAATAGAAATGTGAGTGCAGCTCTGGAGGATAATACAGGATGTAACTCAGGGTCAGTACAGGATAAGTAATGTATGTATACAGTGACTCCACCAGCAGAATAGTGAGTGCAGCTCTGGAGGATAATACAGGATGTAACTCAGGATCAGTACGGGATAAGTAATGTATGTACACAGTGACTCCACCAGCAGAATAGTGAGTACAGCTCTGGAGTATAATACAGGATGTAACTCAGGAGCAGTACAGGATAAGTAATGTATGTACACAGTGACTCCACCAGCAGAATAGTGAGTGCAGCTATGGAGTATAATACAGATGTAACTCAGGAGCAGTACAGGATAAGTAATGTATGTACACAGTGACCCCACCAGCAGAATAGTGAGTGCTGCTCTGGAGTATAATACAGGATGTAACTCAGGGTCAGTACAGGATAAGTAATGTATGTACACAGTGACTCCACCAGCAGAATAGTGAGTGCAGCTCTGGGGTATAATACAGGATGTAACTCAGGAGCAGTACAGGATAAGTAATGTATGTACACAGTGACTCCACCAGCAGAATAGTGAGTGCTGCTCTGGAGTATAATACAGGATGTAACTCAGGATCAGTACAGGATAAGTAATGTATGTACACAGTGACTCCACCAGCAGAATAGTGAGTGCAGCTCTGGAGTATAATACAGGATGTAACTCAGGAGCAGTACAGGATAAGTAATGTATGTACACAGTGACTCCACCAGCAGAATAGTGAGTGCAGCTCTGGAGTATAATACAGGATGTAACTCGGGATCAGTACAGGATAAATAATGTATGTACACAGTAACTCCACCAGCAGAATAGTGAGTGCAGCTCTGGAGTATAATACAGGATGTAGCTCTGGAGCAGTACAGGATAAGTAATGTATGTACACAGTGACTCCACCAGCAGAATAGTGAGTGCAGCTCTGCAGTATAATACAGGATGTAACTTAGGAGCAGTACAGGATAAGTAATGTATGTACACAGTGACTCACCCAGCAGAATAGTGAGTGCAGCTCTGGGGTATAATACAGGATGTAAATCGGGATCAGTACAGGATAAGTAATGTATGTACACAGTGACTCCACCAGCAGAACAGTGAGTGCAGCTCTGGAGTATAATACAGGATGTAACTCAGGAGCAGTGCAGGATAAGTAATGTATGTACACAGTGACTCCACCAGCAGAATAGTGAGTGCAGCTCTGCAGTATAATACAGGATGTAACTCAGGATCAGTACAGGATAAGTAATGTATGTACACAGTGACTCCACCAGCAGAATAGTGAGTATAATACAAAATGTATCTCAGGATCCGTACAGGATAAGATTTCCATGCACTTTGTTGATTTTCAGACAGCCGCACATCCTCCTGCATAGCATAAACTGGGTCACTTCAGCTTGTAGCTCTGGTATGTTCTACGGGGATGCGGGAGCCTAGTGTGGAGACACCTGCTGTGCACAACAGTTAGGAATGCAGTATTTAAAGGCTAAGCAGATGCAAACATATGTAAATGATCTAAACAATGAGCAGGCAACAGGTAGAGGGTGATATCAGGATGATATGAGCAGTAACATGGAGCACAATGTGCGGTACATGTAGGATGATGGGTAATTTTAGGGCGGTCACGCTGGTGCGCTGTATGGGACACTGATGATGTCATAAATCTGCATTGTATTAGATGGATGGCTATGGGACAGATACACAGTTATTGCTTTGCTTTTCTATGACATAACTGGCAGCTGCTTCTCTGGGTTTTTGTTTGACTTCCTCTGGATCAATAGAAACAAAATTATCAGCAGAGAATAACAGCAACCGCGGCCGGGTGATGGCTGATGGAGCTCTGCCTGTTCTCAAACTCATCAATTATCCTTAGACCCGGTGAGGGTCAGGCCACCAGTATTGGATTATTAAATACATAAAGCTGTCCTCATTGTCTCTTACACCTTTCTGTCAGGAGGCAATGAATGGATGCACAGGCAACCTGGACCCGGGGAACGGCCGCAGACTGCTTGTGGCCACCCAAATGCTTCTATATTACTGCTCAACTAGACAGATTGGAGCATATGTATGACACATCTTACACCAGAATTCTGGTGCAAAAAAGTCACAATTTTGTGACTTTTTGGGGTCCAGATCGGGCATTATCACTTTTTAAAAATGGACTGGCCTAGCATCTGGGGGTGTGGCCCCGCGCCATTCATCAGATGTTACTGATGATCAAATAATGACACTTAAATCATACATCAGATCTCATTGATTTCCATCATCCCAGGCTCTTTCATGTCCATCACACATTGCTCAGTGTGAACCTGCCCCATCTGTAAAGGAAGCTGGGTACCAATGGCAGATCTGCCAATTCTGGTGTTCCCTGGTGACACAAGGGCCCCAAATCTTGATGCTGCCTGAAGTGGAGTGTGAAATGACCACCCCCTCCCGCCTCAATACTCCACCCCACCCTGCAAAAAATATATCTACCCAATCACTTTACAGGCATTGGCAGTGCCAATACACAAGATGCCCAACATATATTTGAACCATTGAGACTTGTCTGAAGTGACAAAGTAATAGTGGCCCCACTAGTAAGTGTCCCCCTTTGTGTCCCCAGTAGTAATTTTGTACCCCCCTAACACATCCAGTAGTAATAATGACTCTCTTAGTAGCCCCAGTAATAATAGTGACCCAGTTAGTTGCTCCAGTACTAATAGTGACCTTGTTAGGGTCCCCATAGTAATAGTGATCCCTGTTAGGAGCCCCAGTAATAATAGGGACCCCCATATTGGTCTACCCCATGGCAAATCCAAGAGGATTTGGAGAAATTGCACAAAAGCTTCAAGTTATAAAACACAATAAACCATTTTAAAAAACAGTTTAATTGAAAAAGGATCCCCAAAATCTTTGATTGAATCAGCCTGTGAGAAGTCAGGGCCCTCAATCAGGAAGCCTGTCTCTTTAAAAGCACCAAAACAAGAAGTAACACAAATATATAACACACAGCATAGCGACATCAAAGGAATCCTCTACTAGAACAACATCCTGAAAAATGTCCTGCCTGCCAAACCAAGAACCATCTTTAGATGTGGAAGACCTCTGAAGAACATCCTGGCCTCCTCTTGTCCACTACGAGGGGTTGACGAGACTCCCCAAATGGGAGCAGAGAAAGGTGCTCTCAATTGTAAAAAGGCTAAATGTAAAGGCTACCTTATAATAATATTTGCCATGATCCCATTAGTAATAATGACCCCACACAGTGGTCCCAGCAATAATATTGACCCTGTTAGGGGCCCCAGTAATAATTGTGGTCTCCGTAGGGCCTTTTGTAGGGCTCTGGCAGAGCTCCTCTTGTTCCTCTGGTCCTGATGTCAGGTTAAATTATAGAATCCTAGACTGGTAGAGTTAGAAGGGTCCTCCAGGGTCATCGGGTCCGACCCCCTGCTCAGTGCAGGATCACTAAATCATCCCAGACAGATGTCTGTGCAGCCTCTGAAGACTTCCATTGAAGGAGAACTCGCCACGCCCAGTGGCAACCTGTTCCACTCATTGATCCCCCTCAGAGGTGTTGATGCCCTCCTGCCCAGCTCTCCTCATGTAATGGCCCGAGTCCTGCTGTTTCATGCTCTTGTGCTGGGAGACATGTATGGATGCACTCCGGCATGTATAGATTCGCCATCCTGGAGGAGCAGCACCACCTGTACAACCTGATAGGGCTGCAGGTAGCGCCCGATGTACCAGTAGTGACAATGGCACCAGCACAACGCAGAACTAGAGAAGAAGCAGTCAGGAGGGGTTTATGGGGTGTCTTGCTGCCTCCTCTCCGCTGCTCCTGTTGTCGCTTGCATGTGCACCAAAGCAGGTAATTCAGAATCGCTTATGCTTCTTAAGGCTGCTTTCCCCAATGGCCGCACGTTCTTGCTTTCCTAGAGTTCTGAAGGGCAAACTGCCAAGTTCTACACCTGTGCCGCCATATCACACCTTAACTATATACATTTGCCATTCAGGATCCTAGGAAAGTATTCTGAGCCAGGTATAATGCTCTATTCACCACCTATGACTGCCGCATAGGATTCTGGGAAATTCTCGCCATCAGTTGATGACTTTTTTATATGTTTTATACCTTCTGGCCGCGGTGGATTCCCCCGGGTAGAGCGCACCTGCCATATCACACCGTGCGCACAAATCACTAACTGGGCCTGAACTGATGATTCGTATTGGAAGAACACCTGCCTCACCGTCCGCGGTCGTTCTTAACCCCCCCTCTGCCGCCGCAGTACTGCATGTGGCGGATCCTTACTGAGCAGCATTGATCATGCGGATGAAGTCTTAATACCCCGGTGCCCCCCCTGCAGGCTTTGATTGATAGGACTGTGAGTGAAATGTGATCAGGTCTGCAGAGATTCCCAGGATTTGTTCCAGAGAATGAACTCTGCGTTCACATCGAGCGTTCAGGAAGGTTGTGCTGTAATATAATATAATGGCTCGCTATAATACACACAAGGCAGCGATTTAGGACTCATTTTTTTTTGCACATTTTTATTAGATTTTGCGAGTTCATAATTCAGCATTTTCTTCCTCTTCTAGTAGTAACCTTAAATAACCCAGCTGAACACCTGCCGAGACAGTCTGTGCTCCCCTGCTTATTTATACGCATATGCAGCAGAGCTGAGTTGGTCAGGTGAGCATATTGCTAATGTGTACTGTGATCCTCTGCTCATCTATATAAGTGCATTAAGAGCTGACTCGGTCAGATGATTGTACTGCTAATGGATTCTGTCCTCCTCTGCTCATCTATATAGATGCAGCAGAGCTGAGTGCTTATTGCTAGTCATCCATAGGGAAGCAGCAGGGCTGAGTTAGTTGGATATGCATGCTGCTAATACATTCATTGTTCTTACATACAAAGGTAAACAGAGGTACCGTTGTATAGTTTTAAGGCACGGCCTTGAATTCCACGGCAAGCGTTGTACCAAATAGTTTTTTGTAACTTTTTTGGCTGGTCATTTTAGGCATATAGTGGCCTACTGACTCTCCCTTGATTGCAAATAGCGGAGAACATAAGGATTTCAACTCCTAAATTCTTTTGTTCTCATTTAGGAGTCAAGCTGTTATCAGAGGAGTCTGGATGAACAACAGAGCAGTCTGAAGAAAACAAAGAGGTCTGGATCATGCATATAGGCGTTCTGGAGCAGGGACAGAGGGGTCTGGAGCAGGGACAGAGGGGTCTGGAATAGGAACAGAGGCGTCTGGAGCAGAGGCAGAGGGGTCTGGAATAGGAACAGAGGGGTCTGGAATAGGAACAGAGGGGTCTGGAATAGGAACAGAGGGGTCTGGAGTAGGGACAGAGGGGTCTGGAGCAGGGACAGAGGGGTCTGGAGCAGGGACAGAGGGGTCTGGAGCAGGGACAGAGGGGTCTGGAATAGGGACAGAGGGGTCTGAAGCAGGGACAGAGGGGTCTGGAGCAGAGACAGAGGGGTCTGGAATAGGAACAGAGGGGTCTGGAATAGGAACAGAGGGGTCTGGAGTAGGGACAGAGGGGTCTGGAGTAGGGACAGAGGGGTCTGGAGCAGAGGCAGAGGGGTCTGGAATAGGGACAGAGGGGTCTGAAGCAGGGACAGAGGGATCTGAAGCAAGAACAGAGGGGTCTGGAGCAGAGGCAGAGGGGTCTGGAATAGGGACAGAGGGGTCTGAAGCAGGGACAGAGGGGTCTGAAGCAAGGACAGAGGGGTCTGGAATAGGGACAGAGGGGTCTGAAGCAGGGACAGAGGGGTCTGGATCATGCACATATGGGTTCTGGAGCAAGGACAGAGAGGTATGGAGGGGAACAGAGAGGTCTAGATCAGGGACAGAAGCATCTGGAGCAGGGTCACAGGAACCTGGAGGGGGACAGAAGTGTCTGGCAGTGGCTTTTCCCCTCACTACAAGCATAAAGGCATGTTCGCTTGGCCGACAGCTGTGTCGTGGGTAGTCCTAGTCTGTGACTGATTTCCCAGATGCCAGACAAAGCAGAGCTGAGTTATCTTCTCATGTTGTACAGGACTTCAGTAAACCTACGATATTATCTTAACTCAGAAAGGCATCAAAGTGAACAGTGTAGCTCAAAATTCACAAATTCAGCTCTTCTACATTTCTATTTTATTCACAAAGTCAGTGGCATCATTGGAGCTCTCCGGCTTATGGTGGAAAAAATGAATTTGGATAACTCAAATCTTTGAACATTGCACCAAACTGCTAAATTCTGGCAACCTGCAGCCACCACTAGAGGGCGCCCACTGTATCCATATTTGTACAGCCACCACTAGAGGGAGTTCACTGGGTCCATATTTATACATCTGTCATTAAGCAATATAAATCCATTCAGCTAGGTCTCCCTAGTGGTTGCTGCCAGCAGTCTTTTTTATGAGACTTACCTGCTGTGTTGGGAATTCATCGCCCTTATCCAGCCAGTCCTGGAGAGACAGCAAGTGTGTTACTGTAGTCAGTGACTGCCTTTGCACAGGGTACCTGAGGGGAAAGAAGCCCATCCCTGCTGCCTCCACCAACAGGCTACTGATCATATGGAGAAGTGATACTGTAGACTAAGGACGGCCCTTCCCTGAATAAAAGGCCGAAATCTCATTACCTTTTAGTTAGCCCCTATGGCCCTTCTGCTGCCTTTGTCTATCCTTGAAGCCTTCCAAAGTCTTCAATAAGTATTCTCACAATTGTGTCTCTATTGGTGGAGGCTCAGACCACTGAGAACCCATCTAGGGGTACCATGTGCCCAGTTTGAATGGAGCAGTGGCTGTACATGGGCACTTCCAATCTGTTCAAAGTCCATGCTACTGATGGAGACAGCGTAGATCGCTTGGATATCGGTGGCTGTCCCAAAGTAGACTGCGCAGGTAGCTGCAGTTGTCCCATGGAGTTTGAATGGAGCACCATCACGCAGCTTGACTGCCACTTCATTCAAATGGGAGACCCCAGACCCCTGTTCTTATGACCAATGGGGGTCCTAGCGGTCAGACCCCACCGATCAGTCAGTTATCACCTGTCCTGTGGATCGATGATGTCATTCTTGCCCCTTTCATGTTATTTCCTGCATCCTTTATGAACAGATACAATGTTGCACTGATATTCTGCAATATTCCAGCCTGAAATCCGCATTCCATTGTGGCGTTCTGCTCCCACCGCGCACAACAAGGCGCCATCGGCTTGTCCTCCTATTACAATGAATACACAGATTTGTCGGCTGTTGTCCTTGAGGGAGACGTGTGATATATTATTACTAATTCATTTATCCTCCTGCTCTGTTCCCGTCTTGTAATCGACTCAGGGACGAACGCGGCGTTTTCACAACCCTGCTTTTGTTTTTTACCAAAATTTCCATATTCTTTGCGTGCAGATCTTTTACAGATGTGACATTTATAGGATAATCAGATTCAGCTTTGCCTTGGATAGTTCTGGTTTTGGTTTCCACTGAAGGCACAAGAGAAGCTTCTCGCAATAGTGATATTCAAATGATAGATTGACGCCGATCTTCAGGCTCCTCCCCCTTATTTAGACTTCTCCCTTTAGTTACAGGTGATATAGCTTCTTCTAATAATCATTCTGTCCTTACTATAATGGAAATCAGCCCTCTATGCCTTGACTTCCAGCAGCCTATCCAAGCAAGCAGAGCTGCAGTGTAAAGCATGGGGGATAAAACAGTATCGCATCTTGCAACACACACATCTCACTTGATTTTCTCGGCTGTGTGAAAACGGCCTAAAAGTGATCATGCACATTAGATTATCTTGGTCACCATGTGGCCAGTTAGTTATGATTCGTACAAATGGACTGACCATCAACATACTATATACAGTTCGGGGATACAGTCGGCCAGGCATGTCATACACTTATAGCTTCACCTGACAACTGGTCAAAAAATTCAATATGGCCGATCACCCTTTATCATCAGACTACCTTTAACTCTGTTGGATGAGGTAGATAAACTGAAGTCACTGATCATAGTGATGTGCCTAATCTGGGATCACTGACCACTGCTTTGTTCAAGTGGAGCAAAGCTGCAGTGTGCAGCATAGACGGCAGGATAGAGTAGCAGCCTCTGATAAGAATAGGATTTCAGACTAATACAGTCTTTATTAGGCCAGTTGTGCATGACTGGGTCGGATTCCGCAGGCGGGACCCGCAGCAGAATCCGACCCTGTGCCTAGCCGGCATCCGCACGTACCTGTCTTTTCTTCTTCTTTTCTGTACTGCGGATGGTCCGCACGGTGAGCCGTTGGACATGCGCAGTACAGATTTTTTCTTACACCCTTGTCAATTGTGGAAGGGCTGCAGGCCGGATGGCTTCCATTGACTTCTACAGGGGGTAAATTTCAGACTACCACAGTTTCTAGCAGACAGTGCACCTAAGCTCAAGTCACTGATCACTGCTTTGCAGTAATGGAGTAAAGCTACAGTGTAAAGCATGAGGAATAGAGCAGCAGCCAGAACATCTGAAGACTCAGGAGGTAGATTTGACTAGCACAGACTCTGATAGACAATGAAGGTAAGCTGAAGCCCCTGATCATAACTGTGTCCTATTAGAACTCGGTGCTGACTTATCTAGACTTTTTACTTAAAGGGTTTGTCCCACTTCCAGCTGTTTTCCTGCAGGAAGCAGACAGCTCCGTACATTGTGCGGTGGTACGGATTAGTACTGCAGGCTGATTCCTATTGAAGTGAATGGGACTGCAGTACCAACCTGCTTCCTGCAGCAAAGCAGTTAGAAATGGGATAGTCCCTTTAACAACCGCAACAGGATCAGACGTTGCAGCAGCCGCGCCACAAGCGTGTTTCTGAGCCCTTTTCGACATTCTCCACTCTTACTAGTTGTTTTATCACCAATGGGAAAAGTTCATTGCGTCCCTCGCCGTGCAGCGTGGCGTGGGATTTAATGCTGAGACGTTGCGCCTTTAATAACTTCCTGATCCACGTCTCCTGAGTAAATAATTTATCTTCGTAAATCACTTATAATGAACCAGGACAATGAGAACGAACAAGCGTCTCCCTGCGACAACGTCCCCCGAGCCGGCAGAGAATTTTATGGAAAACTGTGACAATCATATTGAATAATTTAACAATAAGCAAAATGCTTGATGGAGTAAACATTATGAATGGCGCACGCCGATGTATGTCTAACGCAGACCGGCAGATACTACTTGCCATAATCTACTTAGGATTTCCAATGAATTCACTGCTGTACAGGAAGGAAAAATTGGCCTAATGCAATTTTAGTCCTGGCTCCACCCCTTTATCATGGCTCCTCCCCTCAGCCTAGCCCACTTTCCTGATATTTCTCTCTACCTCATTGTGGGTTTGTTGCTTGTAGTTTAGAATCTTCTGTCCTCACTATAATGGAAATGATCTCTGCTGTTGAGCTTGTGCTTTTACACTGCAGCCAATCAGAACAAGCCGAATTGTATTGTAAAACATGGTTGGTGGAAAGGAGAGCAAATTGAAACTTCGATGAGACAGGAGGCAGATATCAGACTACCTGTGACTTAAATAGACAATGCAGTAACGTTGGAGTCACTAATCCTAGCTATGTACTGATGAAGTAGAGCTGCAGTATAAAGCATGGTGGACCGGACAGTGCAGCAGCTTGAACCTATGGTGAGTCAGAGAGGGATTTCTCAATTCCTCAGACAATGTTGAGGCAGGAGGTAGATTTCAGACTAGACTCCAATAGACAAGGCAGCCAAGCTGGAGTCACTAATCATAGTTATGTTCTATTGAAGCAAAGCTGGAGTGTAAAGTAGGGTCAAGCTGCCTCCCCTCAAGCCCTGCACTAGACAGAATACAGCATATCAGCAGTGAATGCCAGTCTGTAAGACTACTCTCAATTGCGATTTTCCGCTTGCAGAGGAAAAATCGCAGCGTGCTCCATTTCAGTGCGGATTGCTCAAGGACAGCTTCCATTGAAGTCAATGGAAGCCGTCCGATGTGCAGCCCTTCCGTAATGACATTGCAGAAACGTCACGGATACCTGCATCATCGCTTAGAGACGATGCGGGAAAAGCATGGATTTGAAAAATAAAACTGTATTGCGCATATCTGATGGACAATATGCAGTACAGGAAAAGAAGAAGAAAGTCGGATACGCGCTGATGCCAGCTGGGCACAAGGTTGGATTCTGCAGTGGGCTCCCGCATGCGGAATCCGACCCGGTAGTGTGCAACTGACCTCAATCAGACAAGGCAGCCAAGCTGGAGTCACTAATCATAGTTATGTTCCACTGAAGCAAAGCTGCAGTGTAAAGTATGATGAAGGGCCAGAGCTGCAGCTTGAAACTCCGCTGAGGCAGGGGGTGGATTTCAGACTACCTCAGACCCCAATAGACAAGGCAGCCAAGCTGGAGTCCCTACTCATAGTTATGTTCCACTGAAGCAAAGCTGCAGTGTAAAGTATGATGAAGGGCCAGAGCTGCAGCTTGAAACTCTGTTGAGGCAGGGGGTGGATTTCAGACTACCTCAGACCCCAATAGACAAGGCAGCCAAGCTGGAGTCACTAATCATAGTTATGTTCCACTGAAGCAAAGCTGCAGTGTAAAGTATGGAGCAGGGATGGAGCAGCTGTCATTTCCCCTCCACTCAAGCTCTGTACTAGACACAATACAGTATAACAGCATGGACTGCTCCTTTAACCTTGACTTGTCCTTGCCATCTGGATATACTACAGACCCCTTACTGCTGCCCCGCCTGCCCCTTTAACCATGGGCTGTTGCTATCTTCTCTCCTCTGCACACTCCTAGAGCTGCAGCTTGCCAGTCTGTGTATGTGGGTTGCAGCTTCTCTACCCCTGATCCTAGCCCCGGACGATCTTGTGAAGGGCGCACATGTCTGTGGGTTGTGGAAGTTCTCAGGATGGGTGGATAGTTGGAGCAGCGTTACCCCACATGTAGCCCCTCATCAGCCCCCCGCTGCAAAGCAAACCATACGACAATGCTTTTAAGAAACTGGGTCTTGAAATGACATTCGCTGCCGTCCTAGCGAGGGCCGCTGTGTCTGACAGCAGGCAGCAAATGGTTAATCCATTTCTTCCAGCTCCTGCTCACCCACACATAGTCTCTGTATTAGCGCACTGCTCTGGAAGCCAAAAGAAGCATTTGGAGAGGTAGACCCTGAAAAACAGATACATCAATACAGATCCCAGGCGCTGAGCGCAACATCATTTATACCGCCCCACATTAATCACCCAAGGCTATATACAGGGGCGGAAGCAGCACATAGAGCAAACAATAATCAGGCAGGAGCAGGGCTGGGTGACAGGAGGGACAAATGAGGCCCATACTCCACAACATGCTTCCTGACAAGGCACATAGCATACAGCAGGGGCTGGCACTTCGCCCCTCTTGTATCACTTGTCAGGTTCATGGTGAGTCTGGTGTGGCCAGTGTTGAGGGTAGCTTGGGCCTTCTATGGCACTCTTTTGTAACACATATGGTCAGTATTGCTTAGCCGTACTGAATGGAGATGTCTACTGTAAGTGGCACTGTTTGGTACTTTATTATTGGTCACCCTGTAGTCATCTTATTTTTGGGCTCTGTATTGTGGTATTGGCCTACTACTATATGGGACTATTATTTTGGTGCTCACTTGGGCGGTGTATGACATTGTTATTATTGGGCACTTTATAGGACTACTATTATTTGGTTCTTTATGAGACTGATGACTACTGTAGGGCAGTCTTGGGCAATGAATGACGGTATCTTGTTGATAGAGTATAGGACTATTATTACTTGGGTTATGTATGGCACTATAGTTAATAACCACTATGGGGCAGTTATTGGGCACTGAATGCAGGTATCCAGTTGGCACTGTATAGTACTGTTGGTCATACTGTTATTGTTGGCACTGTATAGTACTGTTGGTCATACTGTTATTGTTGGCACTGTATAGTACTGTTGTTGGTCATACTGTTATTGTTGGCACTGTTTTGTGGTATTCCTTTGTCGCAGTATAGGAATGTTAATATTAGTGTAGTGCTTAGACTTGGGGACAGTATGAGGCTGTTTATTTTTTGGCATTGTATTGCAGTATCATTTGGGCACTATATAGGGCTACAATTAGTGGCTACTATGTGGGTCGAAGTTGTTGGGCATTGGAGGGAGGTACTGTATTACTTTGGCACTCTATGGTACCACAACTATTGGCCACAGTATTGTACTTGATTATTGGTCATTGTGTTGTGGCATTGCTTTGCCACTGTATCATGGTATCACTTGGGCAATATATTAGGCAGTGAATGGAGGTATTGTATTACTTGGTAGTGCTATACTTATTGGGCACTGTATTGAGGTACCATTTGGACAAAAATGGGGCACATTGTTTGGGCACTGAATGGAGGTACTGTATTACTTGGTAGTGCTATAATCATTGGGCACAATACTGTAGTGTGATTGCTGGTCATTGTGGTGCGGTATGGGAATGTAATTATTATTATTGCATCATTTGGCCACTATATGAGGCTGGTATTATTGGACACTGTATTGTGGTATGATTTGGGCAATATATATTTGGCGGCTCTGTGGAGCAGAGTTATTGGGCACTGAATGGAGGTATCCCTTACTGTGGCACTGTGTGCGGTACTGTTCTTGTTGTCCAGAATGCTTTGTTCAGGGTTCCCAGAAACCACGATTATATCCTATGAATAAGGAGAGCATATAAGCCATGTATACTTATTTTTTCCGCTACTGCTCCTTCGTGCTAAAATTAATGAAGGTGGCATTGGATCACATGGATATTCTTCAGTGCTAACATGGGTACCCTGGTTATGGAAGGCTGACATTGTGTGTTCATTTTAGCACCTTTTATAAAAGTCACACTATACATCACTAAATATAATGCTATAAAGACGCTGAGTATCATGATATACGTATATGGTGCCAACCAATCTGATGCTACCTTTATCGGTTCCAGGACCCCAGCTGCTTATTGTGAGTTAACCAGCTGTGAGTTATCGCTCAAAATTTGCTCAAACGACCGAAAATGAGCGATAATAGTCACATGTAAACACTGCCATCATGCACTTTTTGTCTGAACAATGATTTTAAGGTGAACTTAAAATCCATTGTTCAGCTGCAGAGAGGTAAAGTATCTCTCAACAGACCGCATGCTGTGTTCTCCATGGGATTTGGGAGATTACATCCCTATTTTCAAGATCTCTGCTTGCTTTCACTGACTCTGAACTTTTTTTTCTGCTTACATCCAGTGGCTGAAAACGTATCCAGAACTAATACTTCTCACACTGGAATTTCGTTACAATTGTAGACAATCCTCTGAGGATTTCAGATTGTTGTATTTTAGAAGCACTGATACATTGTAGCCAGTTATCAAGATTATAGCATTGCAACAAAAACCAGACTGGTCAATGCAATCGTCTTTCCCATAACGACCAATGGTTACGAAAGTCGGACATTCAGGAAAACAGACAGAAGGAAAATTGATGCGTTTGAACTCTGGTGCTGGAGGAGAGGGCTGCGGATACCTTGGACCACCATGACAACGAACAAGGTCGTGTTAGATCGCGTCACACCGAAAATATCACTAGAGGCAAAATCATCAAACAGCGGCTCTCTTTTTTTGGACACGTGATGCGTTCTAACTCACTGGAAACAGTATTGATGCTTGGTGAGGTCAATGGAAAGAGAAGATCAGGACGACAAAGAACAAGATGGCGAGATACAATCAAGGCCACCACCAACATGACAATCACCGAACTGAAAGAAGCCGTGAAAGACAGGAATGCGTGAAGAACATTGATCCATAGAGGACATTTAATTGCCTAAGTGGGGCTTCAAACATGGGCAACTAAAGTTATAGATGGAATGGGCGGACTACAATACCCCGAGAGGCTACCAAAATTGAGGATATTTAGCTTAGAAAAAAACGGCTTAGGGGGCGACCTAATAACTATGTATAGATATCAGTGGACAATGCAGAGATGTCTCCCATCATCAATTTATACCCAGGACTGTAAAAAGGGGGCGCTCTAATAACTATGTATAGATATATCAGGGGTCAGTACAGAGATCTCTCCCATCATCTATTTATACCCAGGACTGTAACAAGGGGACGCTCTAATAACTATGTATAGATATATCAGGGGTCAGTACAGAGATCTCTCCCATCATCAATTTATACCCAGGACTGTAACAAGGGGGCGCTCTAATAACTATGTATAATATATCAGGGGTCAGTACAGAGATCTCTCCCATCATTTATTTATGCTCACAACTGTAACAAGGGGGCGCTCTCTACATCTTGAGGAAAAGAAGGTTTCTACACCAACATAGAAGGGGGTTCTTTACTGTAAGAGCAGTGAGACTGTGAAACTCTCTGCCTGAGAACATAGTGATGACAAATTTGATAAAAGAGTTTACGAGAGTCCTGGGCGCCTTTCTTGAGTGTTACAAAATTATATGTTATAATCATTAAAAACTTCAGAAGGCTCGGTGATCCGGGGATTATTCCGATTGCCAGATTGGAGTCAGGAAGGAACTTTTTCCCCTTAAATAAGGAACATTGGCTTCAACCTCATTGCTCTTTTTGCCTTCCTCTGGATCAACATTGGGGAGTGATAGACTAAACTGAATGGGCATGTGTTTTTTCAGCCTAACATACTATGTTACTGTGACTGGATACAATAGAAATAATCTTTCAGCTGTGGGGGGCATTGGATCAGAATTCCTTCCATATGCTGACAGCAAGCAGAAATCCTTAAAAAGGTGAGCAATTCAAAATATAGAGTTGCAATAATTCTTGCTATACAAAGACCGGCCATCATGAATTCCATTGAATGCACTCTTTCCCCTCTCTTTTCCTGAAGAGGTGCCCACTGTCACTGTATTGGGATTCAATGCCTCAAGCCCTTCAACCTGATAGAAAAGTCACAATATATGAGGACAATCCTTGAAAATGTAGAAAAGCTAAAAATGGGTTTTCCTCTTGTTAACCTTCATATAACTATTGTACAGATGTGAGGCTAATGTATCAGGAGTCCTCTCCAGCAGAACTCATCCTTTGTGTCTATTTTCTACCTGTGCTGATTCTCCCTCTTTCACCTTCTTTTGACCTCTTATTTTATATCAGTAAGGAACATGGCCGATCAAAGGAAGGAACATACAATCACATGTAGGGGGGGGCTACACATTGAATGGCCACTTAATTAGAGCCCCCCATTTAGTAACATATTGGACTCCTTTGACCTTCAGAGCTGCAGCAGCTTGCTGTGGCATAGATTCTACTAGGTGATTAAATCGTTCAGCAGGTATATCGGCCCCTGCGGACAGGAAGCTTTCTGTAGTTTCTACAGATTATATGGAGGTGCTGACATGTGCTGACCAGCTGACAGGAAGGGGTCATCATTTTATGCTTCTTTATACAAATTCTGACCTCCCATCAGCATGGAGCAGGAGAAATCTGGATGCATCAGACCAGGGGATGTTTTTCTGCTGCTCAGTGATACACTTTTTGCGCTGTTTTGTCCGCTGGAGACTCGTCTTTCTGTTCCTCTTAGAGACAATGGCACTGGAACTGGTCTCCTGCTATTATAGCCCATCCGTGCTAAGGAATGATGAGTTGTGTGTTTGAACATGTTAGTTGAAGCACCAGTGTTGCATTCAGCTAACTGTGCAGCGCCTGTTGGTCAGAACGACTCCTGACATCCTTCTCAGATGTTGTTTGTCTATCTTCTTTTGCTAGATGTTTTTTCTTGATCATGACATTCTTGATATATTCTCCACACAGTTACATGAGAAATTCCATATACTTGGCAGTGACAACCTGGCCCTGGCTAGTCTAGCACTGATGACCATACCTCAGTTGCCCAGATCGCTGGATTTTTCCATCTAAGGGCTTTTACCCACTAGCGTTTTTTTAACGATGCGATATTGCTGCGTTTTTTTAATGCTCCTCCTTTTTTTTAACTCCTTCTCAGTATGCTTCGCTCCATCGGCCTAAAGGACACTGCTCTCTCCTGGTTCTCCTCCTAGCTATCTGACCGCTCTTTCAGTGTCTTCTTTGCTGGCTCTACCTCCCCTCCTCTTCCCCTTGCTGTTGGGGTCCCCCAGGGCTCGGTCCTCGGCCCCCTCCTTTTCTCTATCTACACAGCCCCTATTGGACAAACCATCAGGAGATTTCGCCTCCAATACCCCCTGTATGCTGACGACACCCAGCTATACACCTCTTCCAGAAGACATCTCTGCACCTTTCCTCCAAAACATCACTAACTGTCTGTCCGCTGTCTCTAACACCATGTCCTCTCTCTACCTAAAACTAAACCTCTCTAAAACTGGCCTGCTGGTGTTTCTGCCCTCTACTAACCGCCCTCATCCTGACATCTCCATCTCAGTGTGTGTGGTGCCACCATAACTCCTAGACAACATGCCCGCTGCCTTGGCGTCATATTCGACTCATAATCCTTTACCCCCTACATCCAATCTCTCGCCTAAACATGTCAGCTGCACCTCAAGAACATCGCAAGAATCCGCTCTTTTCTCACTGTGGACATGTTACAAATGCTTACTGTCGCCCTCATCCATTCTCGGCTCGATTATTGCAACTCATTGCTGATCGGCCTCCCCTGCACCAGACTCTACCCTCTCCAATCCATCCTGAATGCGGCAGCCAGGCTCATCTTCCTGTCCAGCCGGTACTCGGACGCCTCTGCCCTGTGCTGGTCACTGCACTGGCAGCCCGTTAAATACAGAATTCAATTTAAACTCGCTACCTTCATCCACAAAGCCCTCCACAGTGCTGCGCCCCCCTATATCGCCTCCCTCATCTCAATCCATCGTCCATCCCAGGCTCTCCGCTCTACTAACGAAACCAGACTGAGCGCCCCTTTAATTCGAACTTCTCATTCCCGCCTCCAAGACTTCTCCAGAGCAGCACCGGTCCTCTGGAACGCACTACCAAAGGATAACTGAGCAACCCAGGACTCGCAGAACGTCAGGCGTGCTCTAAAGAAGAACCTTTTCAGGGAGGCATACCACATCCCCTAAACAAACCCCTCTGTACTCCGCCTGATAACATGCTCCCTGACCTAATGACTGCAATCCCTGCTAGCCATCACAAACCACTCCTACAGTCATACCGTTTCTGCCATCACACGGCCAAATGTCTGACCATTGTCTATGTGTATAGCATCCCTCACTCTCCACCTCGCCATACCGTGCACACCTCCAGCCATTTTACCTTCTGTACCCCCCCATTACTTGTAGTATGTAAGCTCGTTGGAGCAGGACCCTCACCCCTATTGTTTCCATCAACTGATTACTATGTAACCGTGGTTCTGTAATTTTTGTATTTTTTGTCTTTCTCTATTCCCTCTGTCTATGTAAGCGCTGCGGAATATGTTAGCGCTATACAAATACAGATTATTATTATTAATGCGAATGTCAATAGGACTTTCTAATGTTAAAATTGCATCGCACAAAAATCGCAGAAGCACAAACTTGTGATTTTTGTGTGATGCAATTTTAACATTAGAAAGTTCCATTGACATTTGCATTAAAAAAAATGCAGCAATATCGCAGAGATAAAAAAATGCTAGTGCGTAAAAGCCCTAATGTGGATTATTGCTGAAACTGATCCGCAGAAAACTTGTCACATTATGTTATGCTGCACTCCAGGGCCATGGCTCCAATTTATATACAGTGAAGCTCCAATTGTGAAAGAGCTAGGGGCACTAATAAAGTGGTCATTCAGTGTATTTACTCCATGGTCAATGTTCCACCATGTAGTGCCTGAGGCAGTGGTACAGATGGAAGCCCAAAATCTATAGCTTTGGCACCCTCAATCAATAATATCCCTATATTCTTACTCTTCTCAGCTTCAGAGCTGCTCTTCCTCTTGAGGACACAAGGTTACAACCGTGAGCAGCCACTATGAAGGCAATGGAAAGCTGACTTTAGTCACCCAGTCACTCATTTGCATAAACATGTACATAAATACTTCCTGGGTCTATTTTCCCTTTTTTCCATCTGCTCTTTTCTTTTTGAGATTCATACAATCACTCTCCTCTGCCTTCTTGATATGTATATTAGGTAGAATTCCTACATTGAAGTAAAAATGTCCACATGATAGCCCGCATGGACCCCAGGAGGCAGCAATATGAGCTACTTCTTGAGTCTTCCATGCATTTTATTAAAGTGACATAATGGGAAGGAATGCAAGTTTTAAATAAAAGTTTATTTGTCTAACTTTCTCCAACTTCCTAAGAAAGTTTTCCGTTGTATTTTAGTTCCAGTTGACTCCTGCAGTAATCACCTATGTATTCTTTAGGATTGGTTTGGACAACACTGGGTATTATAATGGTGGTATACAATTAAAAAAAGTGTCATTTTTTGGGGGAAATGACCTTGGCTGTCCTTTGTATTGTGGTCAAGTGAATAGGACTGGACAAAGGTGGCACTCTTTCTGGTGCAAAACACAGAGCTTTAAACCTTTTCAGTCTTTTTAGGTACCTCTTGAGGAGTGGATTAAATAACAATATGTTTATAACTTTTTGTAACTTTTATCAATTTCTTTGTCAATAATCCTGAATGAAACATCGCTGTCTACTTCAGGTGCCGACTGATAAATAACACGAGCTCTTCCCTGTACTCCCCGGTGTGCTGTGATGAGATCCTTGTGCACAAACATCCTTGGCAGATGAAGGAAGTTAAAATTAATAGCTGCTTCTCCTCTCCCACATTAATTAAACAGCAGAGGTCATGTAGGGATTACGCCCTGAAGAGTCACAGGGGTGCAGGACTGTTCATAAAGGATGGGCAGGTAGGGTAATGAGAGGGAGCTGTACATAAATGGGGTGCTGAATACTCAGCATGTGGGGAGCTCTCCATACAGAGCGGTGCTGAACTCCATCTGGCTGTGAATACTTCACTTAGGGTGGTGATGATAGTTTGAAGCTATCCATAAGGGGGGGGGGGGGGATGACTGCTTAAAGAGGTTTTCCAATGTTAGAAAAACACAGCGCCACCCTTGTTCATGGGGTTGTATGTAGCATTGCAGCTCAGCTCCACTGAAGTGAATAGGAGCTGAGCTGCAATACCAAACACAACCCACAGACAAGGGTCGCACTGTGTTTGGCAAAAAGTAAACATTTTTATCTAACCCTGGACAACCTCTCTAACTCCAGCTTGTAAGGAACTTCCATACAGGGGTGTCCTTAACCCCAGCCTACAGGGAGCTGTCCATATTGATGGGGTGTTGAATGCCAGCATGCAGGAAACTGCCTATATAGAGTGAGTGGTAATAGTTAAGAGCTGTCCGCACATGGGGGTGCTTAACCCCCAGTGCTCATGTATGGTGATGCTAATTTCATGGAGTTGTCCATACTGGATGGTGCCAATTAGATGGAGTTGTCCATTTAGGAAGTGCTTAACCCCATTATGAAGGCTGTAGATCACTTTGGAGGTAAGAGTTGCTCAATATCAGTGTTCAGGATACTGCCATACAGGCAGTATCTCAGTATGCCGGTTGTTCAAGAAGGGTGGTGCTGATTGGTGGGAGCTCTCCATACAGGATGGTTCTGACCATATGGAGCATTCGATACAGGGTGGTGCAGACTATAAATATCCATACAGGGTGGTGTTGCTTATAAGTATAAATCCATACAGGGTGGTGTTGACTGTAAGTAAGTGTCCATACAGTGTGTTACTGACCATATGAAGTTGTCCATACTGGGAAATGCTGACTATATAGAGCTCTGAATACAGGGTAGTGCTATTTGGAGCTGTCCATACAGGGTGGTGCTGATTGGTTGGGGCAGTCCATACAGGTTGGTGCTGACCATATGGAGATCTCCATACTGGGTGGTGCTGGCTATATACCTCTCTCCATACAGGGTAGTGCTATTTGGAGCTATCCATACAGGGTGGTGCTGATTAGAAGAAGTCCATACTGGGTGGTGCTGGCTATATAGAACTGTCCATACTGGGTGGTGCTGACTATATAGAGCTCCCCGTACAGGGTGGTGCTGCCTTTAAGTAGGTGTCCATATAGAGTGTTACTGACCATATGGAGCACTTCATACAGGGTGCTGCTGATTAGAAAGAGCTGTCCATACTAGGTGGTGCTGGCTATATAGAGCTCTGCATACTGGGTGGTGCTGACTATGAGTAAATGTCCATACAGAGTATTACTGACCATATGGAGCTCTCCATACAGGGTGCTTCTGATTAGAAGGAGCTGTCCATACTGGGTGGTGCTGACTATAAGTAGGTGTCCATATAGAGTGTTACTGACCATATGGAGCACTTCATACAGGGTGCTGCTGATTAGAAGGAGCTGTCCATACTGTGTGGTGCTGACTATATAGAGCTCCCCATACAGGGTGGTGCTGACTATAAGTAGGTGTCCATATAGAGTGTTACTGACCATATGGAGCACTTCATACAGGGTGCTGCTAATTAAAAAGAGCTGTCCATACTAGGTGGTGCTGGCTATATAGAGCTCTGCATACTGGGTGGTGCTGACTATATAGAGCTCTGCATACTGGGTGGTGCTGACTATGAGTAAATGTCCATACAGAGTATTACTGACCATATGGAGCTCTCTATACAGGGTGCTGCTGATTAGAAGGAGCTGTCCATACTGGGTGGTGCTGGCTATATACAGCTCTGCATACTGGGTGGTGCTGACTATATAGAGCTCTGCATACAGGCTAGTGCTATTTGGAGCTGTCCATATAGGGTGCTGCTGATCTGATGAAGCTCCCCATCCAGGGTGGTGCCGAGCCTCATCGTGTAAGGATGTGTCCACACCGCCTAGTGCTGAACGCTGCTGCTCGCTGCACACACAGAGGGAGGCTCCTTTAAGAAGCACATTGCTCTGTGGTGGGATGGTGCACGGCGCTCTGGAGGAAGTTACGCAGCCTGGATCATGCCCTGAGATAAAAAGCTGCGATTGAAAGTGATGGCTCAAGGATTTAGCCTCAGTATTAACTTGGAGAGGTAGGAAGCGCAGGGAGATTTCATAAAGCCGCTGCCATCTGCCCTGGACCGGAGCGACGGAGTCCTGTCCTGGGGGGCTTCACGGGTGACCAGAGAAGGGGCACAGAAAAAGTTTGCTGTTGATTTGTGCACTGGAGTCCCGGGGTGCAGCCCCCCACCTCCTGGATGTGATCAGTTGCTCGTCGGCTCCTTCCATGGATCATTAAGGGGATGTAAAACTCGCAGAAAGCTGGAAGAGGAGGCATAGAGTGTGCGCCGGGCTCTGCGCTGTCAGCGGTAAGGAGTGCAAACCGCACCGGGGGGCAGTGGTCGTGTCAGTCACTGCACATGTGCTACAAGGGGTCAGCGGGGGGCTGCAGGGCGGAAACTTCTCCGGAGCCGCACAGCACTGCTTTATTACATTAACTTTTCACAGCCGCAGGCATACAAGAAACAAAGACTTCATTATATATGAGGGATATGTCTATCTATCGATCTATCTATCTATGTAATATCTATCTATCTATCTATCCCATATCTATCTATCTATCTATCTATCTATCTATCTATCTATCTATCTATCTATCTATTTATCTATCTAGCTATCTCATATCTATCTATCTATCTATCTATCTATCTATCTATCTATCTATCTATCTATCTATCTATCTGTCTATCCCATATCTATCTATCTATCTATCTATCTATCTATCTATCTATCTATCTATCTCCTATCTATCTATCTATCTATCTATCTATCTATCTATCTATCTCATATCTATCTATCTATCTATCTATCTATGTAATATCTATCTCATATCTATCTATTTATTTATCTCATATCTATCGATCTATCTATCTATCTATCTATCTATCTATCTATCTATCTATCTATCTCCTATCTATCTCCTATCTATCTATCTCCTATCTATCTATCTCTATCTATCTATCTATCTATCTATCTATCCCATATCTATCTATTATCTCCTATCTATCTATCTATCTATCTATCTCATATCTATCTATCTCCTATCTATCTATCTATCTATCTATCTATTATCTCATATCTATCGCTCTATCTCATATCTATCTATCTCCTATCTATCTATCTATCTATCTATCTATCTATCTATCTATCTATCTATCTATCTATTATCTCATATCTATCGCTCTATCTCATATCTATCTATCTATCTCATATCTATCTATCTATCTATCTATCCCATATCTATCTATCTATCTATCTATTATCTCATATCTCTCTATCTCATATCTATCTATCTAAAATCTAAGCATTTTCCTACATATATACCCAGATCCGCACACATAGTATACACACACAGTGTTGTGCAATATTTGCAAAGTTTATTAGTTACAAAGTTACTGCACTTTATTCCATTCCAGGTCACTCAAACAGTGAAGAGTGAACACCAGGACTATAAAGGAAGGGATTACTTGAGTGTCTGTCTTACATGATGTGTATATATATAGTTTGTGTGTGTGTATACATATATATACATACGTACACCTGAGCTGTGTGGTTTTCCACATTAGCTGCTTCAGGAGGATGTGATTTGAATAGAAGTTTGGCTATAAGGGCCCCCTCTCCTCTCCTCCTGGGTTGTGGGTTTGCAGTCAGCACAATGGAGCTCTAATGTCAGATTAGTTTGTGTGTGAGGTTCCTGCCTCTATTTCTCATACAGTTAGTGGATCAGTTCATGGAAACATTTGCAGTGCAAGCAGATTCTCCCTGGATTGACAAATAAACAGCAGCCCTGATACTTGATCTGCATATTAAGCTATTTTATGACATATTCAGATTTGCATTCATCACTCTATAGTACAGTCATTTCTGCTGCTCTCTGTGAGTTTTCTAAACTGTTAGCACCCTGGGTATGCAATCTGTGTATTACAGGACTAGGAGAGTGATGATATGCAGAGGCATGGCATGGGGATGGATAGATGGATAGATGGATAGATAGATAGATAGATAGATAGATAGATAGATAGATAGATAGATAGATAGATAGATATTGTATGGTTATTAGGCATATAAGCTAGACATCAGTGGGATAGCCAGATATGATATCACAAACAGTGGATACTATAGTGCTAAAGATAATAAATCTTTCAGGCACATCATACTTTATCCTATGATTTCCTTCCGGATGGGAATAAATGGCTTCTCTTACAATGAGCCTCAGTATTGAGAATATTGATATGATTTATGGGTGAGATCAGCTCCCCAGTGACATTAATGGACCTGGTTATATATTCAGATTATACCTGACTCTTATAGTGTGGCGGTGGGGGAGTCCAGGTTTATTCCCCACATGACCCTATACACACACACACACTAATATAATTTATTTATGAAACCTCATTCTCTTTGTTGAGTGCTTCCAGGTACAGAGTACTGCAGAACATCCCATCTGTCATCATTTTTATGCAATGTTTGCTCGCTTCATTAATTATGGGTACATGTATGGTGAATATTTGCCGTAGCCGTAGCTAGGCTTTCCTTCAGAAGGGGCAAAGGTTGCTAAATCTATATGTAAATACCTTTGCTAAAAGTTGCTTGTTGTCACCCCCTCAAGCACCTATGAGTACCCCCCCCCCCCCCTTCCCCCTCCAGCTGTGCCTCTGGATATATGTGCAGACCAGCAGTGGCCTGGTGTCCTTGGGTGCTCATCCACAAACTGTAGTCACCCCAGCAGAATTAAATGCAAGAATTATTATCACCACAGGGGTAACTTACTGAGGACCCCCCCCCCCCTCCCCCAACTATCACTTGTCATTTATAATCTGGTGAAAAGGCCCAACTCAGGCACCAGGAGCGGGGTCTGACTGCTGTCAATTGTGATTAGTGGTTTAGGTTATGTTGCAATTCATTGGGACCAGTTCCTATGAAAGGGGCTCAGTAAGCATAGAGGGGCAAGCTATGGGCCTCTGACTGGCAGCATACTGACAAACAGTGCAGCTGCACAATGGGGCAGATGATCTCATAAACCACGCTTTGACAAACATGTACCGTAGAAATGTAGTGAGTAGTGCTAAAAGAAAAAGAAAAATGGCGCACTACCGATTAGAAAGTTAGTTACAGCACATTACTAAATATGTACTTGTACGCCCTACTGTCTTCCATATTATGGGAATGGCAGGAAAGGGTTAATACATCTAGCAAAAATGTTGAGTCAATAGAAAGAGAAATAAATTTAAAAAAAATAACTGAGAGAAAAAGGAAACTCAGGTTTATGTATCCAGCTACAATCTAATTTCATGTTCACAATACTTTGCTTATCAGTCCCCAGTGGTGAGTAAGTTCTTCTAAAAGGAGGGAAGAGTCATCGATCCTCAGCTCCGAGCGTGGATATAATAATGTGTGCTGTAGAGGGCTGCCTGATCCTGGGGCAGAAAGTTCCATGGTGTTACAGTGACTCCATGCAACAATGACCTTGGAGATCACTTGTAAGGTCATCTATACACATAGCTGTTGTGGTGCGGTTGGTGCAAGGGCAACCGGGAATGGAGGGTATAAAATATCTACAGCGGGAAGAGGCAGAAATGTGTAAATATGAAGGAATGCGAGTTGTCTCCATCATCTCCGGGCGATTGTAACTGTAGTAATTAGAGAAAAATATTCTGGAATTAAAAATAAATGTCCCTAAACGATTAGACAGGATTATTAACTAATTGCATGCCAGGGGGGGGGGAAGATAGATATGATATAGACCTCTATAACCCCCACCATGGAAATGCTTCCCCCCCGCCAAAAAAAAACCCAGCCCTGATCCGCCACTCATTCCTATTTTCTAATTGCTTTGCAAAAATAATGATGTCTATTTGATCCTGCCAATACAGCTTCTTGGAATCCAGAGAGGTAGATATAAGACAGATAGAAGTTCTGGTACTTTCTTGTATCAGTGGAACAATTAGCTCCATGTGACAGCGTCTCTATGAGCCCCATAGTAATACGTATACCTTTTTCTATATGGTAACACTCAGCAGCAAAACATATACCGTATATTAGTGTATTAGAGTCACAGCAGATATTAGACTGTCAGATGTAGCCAAGATCATAATACCACATTGTCTGTGTTTTTACATAGGACTGCATTGAAACCTCTTGCAGAATCTGTTCCCGCAGAACCCTTTTTACGCTTTGGGCTCTCTGACCTGGTAGATTTAGTTAGGTCCCTCGGTCTATTGGTGTATCCTAGATGTATCCTCTATGAGCATGTAAGGCTTCAGAAGACACCAGCTGGCTTACTTTAATTGCCAAAGTTTAGAAACCCTTTAAATGATAAGTTCTGCTCTGCTACATCTATATATTAGTCTATTGAACACAAAATCAGCCAAAAGTGGGGTTAGAACAGTGTGTAAGCGAGGCAGCGATATATATATATATATGTGTGTGTGTGTGTGAAGAGCAACGTGCTTATTTAATGAATGAGATGCAGATATACAGGGACCATTAGTAGATGATTTGAGCACCTTGACTGCAGATAAATAATACATTGCACATTCTGTTAGGTTACAAATACCTACAGGCTCATTACATGAAATCTCCTCATTAAGGAGCCCAGTAACTGGTGCATCTGCTCACTGAGCCACTATGCAGAGCCTAGCCAGGAGGAGAAGGTGTGTGTCTGTGCCTGTGTGTGTGTGGGGGAGATGGGGGGGGGGGGGGGGGCACAAGATTTGTAGATATTAATCATCTCCCAGTTATGTGTTTAATCAGAAGTTGAGCTAAATTGGTCCTATAAACTCTTTGAACTGCATTGTTTGTACACTCTGATAGCATGGTAGATTACACTGTAAGAGCGCCTGCAGTCCTATGTAAACATGCAAGTATCAGATGTTGATGTTACTGTGAGTTATGCCAAATGGCAAATTCAGCTCTTTAACATCTGACAAACCTAACAGTTGATGAATTCAGGTCTGCTGCATGTCAAATTCAGTCGCTCATCTACTCTTTTAAATAGTTACAATTGATAGGTTCAGCTCTGCTACATCTCTACTATTCTTCATGGGAAAATCTCCGGAGGCTGAAATCTGTACTTCTGCTTAATGTTGTTTAGTCCTTTCTATCCTGGATATTTCTACATTGTATATATGTAAATTGTTAAGCTCTGTTGTTCTCCCTGTAACTCAAATCAGAATATATGATCCCTGTCTACATAAACGTGCAATCTGTCTTCTCCAGATGTGCAGGTGGATAAAATCTATTGTCCCCTGTTATCAGACAGGGTGAGGATGACTGTGGTGTTCTTCAATGGGATGAGTGACAAGAAGAGCTAAAAACTCCGTCTCACAATGATCACTACTTTATGTCACATACCTCGAGAACTGATATAACCTCCCAGGATATTTACATCATGTGTGTCTGATATCAGCAGCTCTTCTTACAACACTCCAGTACTGCTATAACATCCAAAGACATTTACATTATATATGTCAGAGATATGAGCTGCGCCTCTTATAATACACTAGTACAGATATAACTGTCCAACTCTAACGTAGGTTTACCATGAATTAAATCAGAGACTGCACCCATGTTCTCTAACGTATACCGTTACATGCTACATAAAACTGTTAACATTATTTATTCATAATTCCTATTAAAACAGCCACTTATGGATAAAACTAGAACTAACATAAATCTACCTACCTGTACCACAATTTAATGACTATAACACTGCCCCTGCGTGTAAGAATGTAACAACTATAATACTGCCTCCTATGTACAAGTCTATAAATACTATTATACTGCACTCTATGTACAAGAATATAACTACTATAATACTATCTCCTATGTACAAGAATCTAACTACTATAATAATGCCCCCTATGTACAAGAATATAACTACTATAATACTATCTCCTATGTACAAGAATCTAACTACTATAATAATGCCCCCTATGTACAAGAATATAACTACTATAATACTGCCCCCTATGTACAAGAATATAACTACTATAATACTGCCTCCTATGTACAAGAATAGAAATACCATAATACTGCCCCCTATGTACAAGAATATAACTACTAAAATACTGCCCCCATATGAACAAGAATATAACTACTATAATACCGCTCCCTCTATACAAGAATATAACTACTATAATACTGCCCCCTATAAACAAGAATTTAACTACTATAATACTGCCTCCTATGTACAAGAATATAACTACTATAATACTGCCTAATATGTACAAGAATATAACTACTATAATACTGCCTCCAAAGTACAAGAATATAACTACTATAATACTGCCCCCTATGTACAAGTATATAACTACTATATTACTGCCTCCTATGTACAAGAATATAACTACTATAATACTGCCCCCCTATGTACAAGAATATAACTACTATAATACTGCCTCCTATGTACAAGAATTTAACTACTATAATACTGCCCCTATGTACAAGAATATAACTACTATAATACTGCTCCCTCTATACAAGAATATAACTACTATAATACTGCATCATATGTACAAGAATATAACTACTATAATACTGCATCCTAAGTACAAGAACATTACTACTATAATACTGCTCCTATGTACAAGAATATAACTACTATAATACTGCCCCCTATGTACAAGAATATAACTACTATAATACTGCCCCCTATGTACAAGAATATAACTACTATAATACTGCTCCTATGTACAAGAATATAACTACTATAATACTGCCCCCTATGTACAATAACATAACTACTATAATACTGCCCCTATGTACAAGAATATAACTACTATAATACTGCTCCTATGTACAAGAATATAACTACTATAATACTGCCTCCTATGTATAAGAGAATGACTACTATAATACTGCCCCCTATGTACAATAACATAACTACTATAATACTGCCCCTATGTACAAGAATATAACTACTATAATACTGCCTCCTATGTAAAAGAATATTACTATTATGATACTGTCCCCTATGTACAAGAATATAACTACTATAATACTGCCCCCCATGTACAAGAATATAACTGCTATAATACTGTCCCCTATGTACAAGAATATAACTACTATAATACTGCCCCAATGTACAAGAATATAACTACTATAATACTGCCCCCTATGTACAAGAATATAACTACTATAATACTGTCCTCTATGTATAAGAACAGAACTACTATAATACTGTCCCTATGTACAAGAATATAACTGCTATAATACTGTCCCCTATGTACAAAAATATAACTACTATAATACTGTCCCCTATGTACAGGAATAAAACTACTATAATACTGTCCTCTATGTATAAGAATAGAACTACTATAATACTGTACCCTATGTACAAGAATAAAACTATTATAATACTGTCCCCTATGTACAAGAATATAACTACTATAATACTGCCCCCTATGTACAAGAATATAACTGCTATAATACTGCCCCTATGTACAAGAATATAACTACTATAATACTGCGCCCAATGTACAAGAATATAACTACTATAATAGTGCCCCTTATGAACAAAAATATAACTACTATAATACTGCCCCTATGTACAAGAATATAACTACTATAATACTGCTCCTATGTACAAGAATTTAACTACTATAATACTGCCCCCTATGTACAAGAATATAACTGCTATAATACTGTTCCCAATGTACAAGAATATAACTACTATAATACTGCACCCTATGTACAAGAATATAACTACTCTAATACTGCCCCTATGTAGAAGAATATAACTACTATAATACTGCCCCCTATGTACAAGAATATAACTACTATAATACTGCCCCCTCTGTACAAAAATATAACTTCTATAATACTGCCCCCTATGTACAAGAATATAACTGCTATAATACCACCACCTATGTACAAGAATATAACTACTATAATACTGCTCCTATGTACAAGAATATAAATACCATAATACTGCCCCCTATGTACAAGAAAATAACTACTATAATACTCCCCCGTATGTACAAGAATATAACTACTATAATACTGCTCCCTCTATACAAGAATATAACTACTATAATACTGCCCCCTATGTACAAGAAATAACTACTATAATACTGCCTCCTATGTACAAGAATATAACTACTATAATACTGCTTACTATGTACAAGAATATAACTACTATAATACTGCATCATATGTACAAGAATATAACTACTATAATACTGCCTCCTAAGTACAAGAATATAACTACTATAATACTGCCCCCTATGTACAAAATTATAACTACTATAATACTGCCCACTTATGTACAAGAATATGACTACTATAATACTGCCCCTATGTACAAGAATATAACTACTATAATACTGATCCTATGTACAGGAATATAACTACTATAATACTGCCCCCTATGTACAAGAATATAACTACTATAATACTGCGCTCTATGTACAAGAATATAACTACTATAATACTGCCCCCTACGTACAAGAATATAACTGCTATAATACTGCTCCCTATGTACAGGAATATAACTACTATAATACTGCGCTCTATGTACAAGAATATAACTACTATAATACTGCCCCCTATGTACAAGAATATAACTACTATAATACTGCGCTCTATGTACAAGAATATAACTACTATAATACTGCCCCCTATGTACAAGAATATAACTACTATAATACTGCTCCCTATGTACAGGAATATAACTACTATAATACTGCCCCCTATGTACAAGAATATAACTACTATAATACTGCTCCCTATGTATAGGAATATAACTACTATAATACTGCCCCCTATGTACAAGAATATAACTACTATAATACTGCCTACTATGTACAAGAATATAACTACTATAATACTGCATCATATGTACAAGAATATAACTACTATAATACTGCCCTCTATGTACAAGAATATAACTACTATAATACTGCTCCTATATACAAGAATATAACTACTATAATACTGCCCCGTATATAGAAAAATATAACTACTATAATACTGCCCCCTATGTACAAGAATATAACTACTATAATACTGATCCTATATACAGGAATATAACTACTATAATACTGCCCCCTATGTACAAGAATATAACTACTATAATACTGCGCTCTATGTACAAGAATATAACTACTATAATACTGCCCCCTATGTACCAGAATATAACTACTATAATACTGCTCCCTATGTACAAGAATATAACTACTATAATACTGCCTCCTATGTAGAAGAATATAACTACTATAATACTGCGCTCCATGTACAAGAATATAACTACTATAATACTGCCCCCTATGTACAAGAATATAACTACTATAATACTGCGCCCCATGTACAAGAATATAACTACTATAATACTGCCCCCTATGTACAAGAATATAACTACTATAATACTGCCCCCTATGTACAAGAATATAACTACTATAATACTGCCCCCTATGTACAAGAATATAACTACTATAATACTGCGCTCTATGTACAAGAATATAACTACTATAATACTGCTCCCCTATGTACAAGAATATAACTACTATAATACTGCCCCCTATGTACAAGAATATAACTACTATAATACTGCATCATATGTACAAGAATATAACTACTATAATACTGCCCCTATGTACAAGAATATAACTACTATAATACTGCCCCCTATGTACAAGAATATAACTACTATAATACTGCATCATATGTACAAGAATATAACTACTATAATACTGCCCCTATGTACAAGAATATAACTACTATAATACTGCCCCCCAATGTACAAGAATATAACTACTATAATACTGCCCCCCTATGTTCAAGAATATAACTACTATAATACTGCCCCCCTATGTACAAGAATATAACTACTATAATACTGCCCCCCTATGTACAAGAATATAACTACTATAATACTGCCCCCTTTGTACAAGAATATAACTACTATAATACTGCCTCCTATGTACAAGAATATAACTACTATAATACTGCACTCTATGTACAAGAATATAACTACTATAATACTGCCTCCTATGTACAAGAATATAACTACTATGATACTGCTCCTATGTACAAGAATATAACTACTATAATACTGCCCCCTATGTACAGGAATATAACTACTATAATACTGCCCCCTATGTACAAGAATATAACTACTATAATACTGCCCCTATGTACAAGAATATAACTACTATAATGCTGCCTCCTATGTACAAGAATATAACTACTATAATACTGTCCCTATGTACAAGAATATAACTACTATAATACTGCCCCCTATGTACAAGAATATAACTACTATAATACTGCCCCCCTATGTACAAGAATATAACTACTATAATACTGCTCCCTATGTACAGGAATATAACTACTATAATACTGCGCTCTATGTACAAGAATATAACTACTATAATACTGCCCCCTATGTACAAGAATATAACTACTATAATACTGCCCCCTATGTACAAGAATATAACTACTATAATACTGCTCCCTATGTACAAGAATATAACTACTATAATACTGCTCCCCTGTACAAGAATATAACTACTATAATACTGCCCCCTATGTACAAGAATATAACTACTATAATACTGCCCCCTATGTACAAGAATATAACTACTATAATGCAGCCCCTATGTACAAGAATATAACTACTATAATACTGCCCCCTATGTACAAGAATATAGCTACTAAAAAAACTGCTCCCTATGTACAGGAATATAGCTACTATAATACTGCGCTCTATGTACAAGAATATAACTACTATAATACTGCCCCCTATGTACAAGAATATAGCTACTAAAAAAACTGCTCCCTATGTACAGGAATATAGCTACTATAATACTTCCCCCCTGTGTACAAGAATATAACTACTATAATACCGCCCCCTATGTACAAGAATTTAACTACTATAATGCCGCCCCTATGTACAAGAATATAACTACTATAATACTGTTCCCTATGTACAAGAATATAGCTACTATAATACTGATCCTATGTACAGGAATATAGCTACTATAATACTGCCCCCTATGTACAAGAATATAGCTACTATAATACTGCCCCCTATGTACAAGAATATAACTACTATAATACTGCCCCCTATGTACAAGAATATAGCTACTATTATACTGCCCCCTATGTACAAGAATATAACTACTATAATACTGCCCCCTATGTACAAGAATATAGCTACTATAATACTGCCCCCTAGGTACAAGAATATAGCTACTATAATACTGCCTCCTATGTACAAGAATATAACTGCTATAATACTGCCCCCTATGTACAAGAATATAGCTATATATAATACTGCCCCCTATGTACAAGAATATAACTACTATAATACTGCCCCCTATGTACAAGAATATAGCTACTATAATACTGCCCCAAATGTACAAGAATAGAACTACTATAATACTGCCCCCTATATACAAGAATATAGCTACTATAATACTGCTCCTCTATGTACAAGAATATAACTACTATAATACCGCCCCCTATGTACAAGAATATAACTACTATAATACTGCCCCCTAGGTACAATAATATAACTACTATAATACTGCCCCCTATGTAAGAATATAACTACTATAATACTGCCCCTATGTACAAGAATATAACTACTATAATACTGCTCCCTATGTACAAGAATATAACTACTATAATACTGCCTCCTATGTACAGGAATATAACTACTATAATACTGCTCCTATGTACAAGAATATAACTACTATAATACTGCCTCGTATGTACAAGAATATAACTACTATAATACTGCCCCCTAGGTACAATAATATAACTACTATAATACTGCCCCCTATGTACAAGAATATAACTACTATAATACTGTCCCCTATGTACAAGAATATAACTACTATAATACTGCCTCCTATGTACAAGAATATAACTACTATAATACTGCCCCCTATGTACAATAACATAACTACTATAATACTGCCCCTATGTACAAGAATATAACTACTATAATACTGCCCCCTATGTACAATAATATAACTACTATAATACTGCCCCCTATGTACAAGAATATAACTACTATAATACTGCCTCCTATGTACAAGAATATAACTACTATAATACTGCCCCCTATGTACAATAATATAACTACTATAATACTGCCCCCTATGTACAAGAATATAACTACTATAATACTGCCTCCTATGTACAAGAATAGAACTACTATAATACTGCCCCCTATGTACAAGAATATAACTACTATAATACTGCCTCCTATGTACAAGAATAGAACTACTATAATACTGCCCCCTATGTACAAGAATATAACTACTATAATACTGCCCCCTAGGTACAATAATATAACTACTATAATACTGCCCCCTATGTACAAGAATATAACTACTATAATACTGCCTCCTATGTACAAGAATAGAACTACTATAATACTGCCCCCTATGTACAAGAATATAACTACTATAATACTGCCCCCTATGTACAAGAATATAACTACTATAATACTGCCCCCTATGTACAAGAATATAACTACTATAATACTGTCCGCTATGTACAAGAATATAACTACTATAATACTGCCCCTATGTACAAGAATATAACTACTATAATACTGCCCCTATGTACAAGAATATAACTACTATAATACTGCTCCTCTATGTACAAGAATATAACTACTATAATACCGCCCCCTATGTACAAGAATATAACTACTATAATACTGCCCCCTAGGTACAATAATATAACTACTATAATACTGCCCCCTATGTAAGAATATAACTACTATAATACTGCCCCTATGTACAAGAATATAACTACTATAATACTGCTCCCTATGTACAAGAATATAACTACTATAATACTGCCTCCTATGTACAGGAATATAACTACTATAATACTGCTCCTATGTACAAGAATATAACTACTATAATACTGCCTCGTATGTACAAGAATATAACTACTATAATACTGCCCCCTAGGTACAATAATATAACTACTATAATACTGCCCCCTATGTACAAGAATATAACTACTATAATACTGTCCCCTATGTACAAGAATATAACTACTATAATACTGCCTCCTATGTACAAGAATATAACTACTATAATACTGCCCCCTATGTACAATAACATAACTACTATAATACTGCCCCTATGTACAAGAATATAACTACTATAATACTGCCCCCTATGTACAATAATATAACTACTATAATACTGCCCCCTATGTACAAGAATATAACTACTATAATACTGCCTCCTATGTACAAGAATATAACTACTATAATACTGCCCCCTATGTACAATAATATAACTACTATAATACTGCCCCCTATGTACAAGAATATAACTACTATAATACTGCCTCCTATGTACAAGAATAGAACTACTATAATACTGCCCCCTATGTACAAGAATATAACTACTATAATACTGCCTCCTATGTACAAGAATAGAACTACTATAATACTGCCCCCTATGTACAAGAATATAACTACTATAATACTGCCCCCTAGGTACAATAATATAACTACTATAATACTGCCCCCTATGTACAAGAATATAACTACTATAATACTGCCTCCTATGTACAAGAATAGAACTACTATAATACTGCCCCCTATGTACAAGAATATAACTACTATAATACTGCCCCCTATGTACAAGAATATAACTACTATAATACTGCCCCCTATGTACAAGAATATAACTACTATAATACTGTCCGCTATGTACAAGAATATAACTACTATAATACTGCCCCTATGTACAAGAATATAACTACTATAATACTGCCCCTATGTACAAGAATATAACTACTATAATACTGCTCCTCTATGTACAAGAATATAACTACTATAATACCGCCCCCTATGTACAAGAATATAACTACTATAATACTGCCCCCTAGGTACAATAATATAACTACTATAATACTGCCCCCTATGTAAGAATATAACTACTATAATACTGCCCCTATGTACAAGAATATAACTACTATAATACTGCTCCCTATGTACAAGAATATAACTACTATAATACTGCCTCCTATGTACAGGAATATAACTACTATAATACTGCTCCTATGTACAAGAATATAACTACTATAATACTGCCTCGTATGTACAAGAATATAACTACTATAATACTGCCCCCTAGGTACAATAATATAACTACTATAATACTGCCCCCTATGTACAAGAATATAACTACTATAATACTGTCCCCTATGTACAAGAATATAACTACTATAATACTGCCTCCTATGTACAAGAATATAACTACTATAATACTGCCCCCTATGTACAATAACATAACTACTATAATACTGCCCCTATGTACAAGAATATAACTACTATAATACTGCCCCCTATGTACAATAATATAACTACTATAATACTGCCCCCTATGTACAAGAATATAACTACTATAATACTGCCTCCTATGTACAAGAATATAACTACTATAATACTGCCCCCTATGTACAATAATATAACTACTATAATACTGCCCCCTATGTACAAGAATATAACTACTATAATACTGCCTCCTATGTACAAGAATAGAACTACTATAATACTGCCCCCTATGTACAAGAATATAACTACTATAATACTGCCTCCTATGTACAAGAATAGAACTACTATAATACTGCCCCCTATGTACAAGAATATAACTACTATAATACTGCCCCCTAGGTACAATAATATAACTACTATAATACTGCCCCCTATGTACAAGAATATAACTACTATAATACTGCCTCCTATGTACAAGAATAGAACTACTATAATACTGCCCCCTATGTACAAGAATATAACTACTATAATACTGCCCCCTATGTACAAGAATATAACTACTATAATACTGCCCCCTATGTACAAGAATATAACTACTATAATACTGTCCGCTATGTACAAGAATATAACTACTATAATACTGCCCCTATGTACAAGAATATAACTACTATAATACTGCCCCTATGTACAAGAATATAACTACTATAATACTGCTCCTCCGTGCAGAAGTATAATCTCTTTGAAGTTACAGAACTTATTGCAGCCTGTATATAATTAGCGGTTTCTGATTTTTGGATATTTCTTTCCTTCTTTATCCCGTCTTATTACTTTTTCTTACTCCTGCAAATAAGACCTTTGCCCCGTTGTTCCTCCTTAAAATAAAGCCAAACTCTTAATTCAATCATCTTGAGTCGCCATCTTGGGTGATTGTAAAGGTTGGAAGTTGTCATATTTTTCCTCTAACCTTTATTAATGGGTTTGCTGTCAATTAACCCCTGAAGTTTTTGTGCTGCTTTAACATCTCCTGATATAACTTTGCCTCTAATAATAGCCGCTTTCCCTTTAAATTAAACAATGTCCTCTTGTTGCCTGTTAGGGGTTAATTATTCTATTATCAGAGATTTAATGAGGTTTTTTTGTGTGTGGCCGCACAGTTTCCCTCCTGCACCAGTAACACTTGTAGATGAAAAGTCTCCGACATTAATTGGGAACCGCATGAGACGTGAGGTTGTGTAGATGAGATGGTGGACAGGAGCCGCCATGTAATAATCTTCCACAGGCGTTAATGGGAGGGGGGGGGGCACTTTGTGTTGGAGGCGATGAAGATGAGGTGCGCTGCTTGGAGCAATCTCAATAACATTCGGATCTACGGGATGAGAGATGGATTTTTGGCCGCTCCAGTCATTTGTCTCAATCAAGTGGTCTTCATCTTTGGGAGGGGGACGAAAGAGACCTTAACATAGATATATGAATGCTATAACTCAGATCAATGTGTGCACACTGTTCCCAAAGCTCCCGGCCTGCAAAATCTAATATTTGCTCTTGATTTTCTTGTAGATTTCAGCTCTGACCCTTACAACATGAACATGTTTGGCCGCTGCTTAGTAATAAAGTCCCAAATCCTCTTAAAGGGACAGGCCATCACTTTCCGGGTAAACTCTTGTCAAATGTTGATCCTTGTGAAGAGCACCACAGGGAGTCTTATAGACCATGCACTGCTCTCTGGGAATAATCCTCCATAGCGCCACCTATTGGAAGGTAGCTACCTCATAAACCAATATACAACCTGTTAGCAGGCCTTGTAAAATGACCAGGCATACCTCCCAACTGTTAAACAACAAAAAGAGGGATAATTGTAGTGGAGTGTATTGTGTGCCATGGCACATTTTTATGACAGACAACACCCCTTTTATGTAAATCTACCCCCTCTTTATCCCATAATAGTGCCCTTCACTGACCCCTTCACAATAATAGTGCCCCTCAGTGACCCCCTCACAGTAATAGTGACCCAGTTAGTGGACCCAGTAGTAAAAATCCCGCTGTTAGAGGCCTCAGTATTAATAGTTACCCCATAGTGGCTCCAATAGTAATAGTGACCTCCATAATGCCCCCAGTAGTAATAGTCTTTCCCATAATGGCCCCAGTAGTAATAATGACCCACATAGTGGTCCCTGTAGTAATAGCACCCCCATAGTGGCCCCAGTGGTACTAGTGACTCTCGTTAGTAACTACGTTCTTAATAGTGACCCCCATAGTGGAACTCCAGCCACCTAACAAGCATTTAACTCACTTGTAGGACCGATCCGGCTGCAGCAGCACTGTGCTGCTGTAATCAGTGAGTTCAAAGGTCACACTGATTACAGTAGTGGCGGTAACTGCCACTATACCAGGACTATGACTGAGTTGAATGCTTGTCGGGGAGGACGGGTCATGCCTTCTGCCGCCCATGACTGTGGGACAGTATCCCAAATCCTGCAGAATCCGGAATGTTGGGAGGTATGTGACTAGGATGTAAGCCAAGCCAGAACACCCATGTACAGACAGCTGTTTCGAGGTTCTTTCCCAGTTAATGTTACGACTTCAACATCAGGTCTCAAAAAAGTCGCACAGCCAAAACATTTGTGCGACTTGTTGTGCCAGAAGTTGCAATTTGGCTACTAAAAACCAGCCATATTGCACACGGGTCGCACAGAACTTGCATTGCACATCATGATGGCAAAGTTATGTGTGACTTGCAACAGTTTGGGATTTGTTACAACTGTTGTGTTGTGGTCACTCTGGATCGTAGGTGGCAGCCCAATCACCATCATCCATTATTGAATGCGGTGTGGCAGTGCCACATTACCATCTTTATATCACAAGACTGAAGTTGCTGGATAGCCTTAGCTTTATGTTGGAAAAGTTGATCTGTCATGGGAGTGCAACTTTGTGTTTGCTGAAACTGGCAGTGCTGCTAGAGCAAAAGCCCCAATATCTAAATTCCTGTGGTGGGAGCTGGTTGCTGGTGCCAGGAATTGTGTGCCATCAAGCTGTAAGGGTGTTAAGCTGCAGTAAGGTCATAGGCAGAGGATACACAAAAGTAGCAGCTGCTCTGGTACTTGCAAGTGCCCAATGGCTCCATTACCCCTGAGAAGCCCCTAGTGTTATAAGTGCTACATGGGGAACCCCCAGTACAGATTTTTCATTAGTCTCTGGGAGCGTCAGGTTACCCCTCTATAGAGATGAATACTGGAAATTGCATCATTGCCCAAGATGAAGAAAAATATAGTCAAGGTTTATATACCACAGAGGTAGACAATGGAGCTGCTATCTGCCCTTGATGAGAAGGGGCCCAGCACTGGTTGGTAAGATCTTTGGATAGTGAGAATTGATGCATAGGAGCTGGAATTGGGGGTGAAAATTGGCCTAAAAGTTGTAGGAAGGGGGCTTCAGGGAGCAAATACTAGGGATTTTAGTTCTGTTTGCTAAAACCCTGCACCATAATAGGGGCCCATTTTGATCTTTGCTATGGAACCCCATCTGTTCTATGCCCTAGGCCCCACCTCCACTTCCTGTCCCATGTGTCTCTTTGTTACATTGTAATCTCACTGTTCTCTGCCCTCCCAAGCCCTAAGTCCCACCTCTACTTCCTGTCTGAGTTGTCTCTTTTTGCTACATTGTCCTCCTACACCATAGGCCCCGCCTTCACTTCCTGTCTGAGTTATCTTTTTGTTACATTGTCCTCCCATGACCTAGGCCACACCTCCACTTCATAGAATCCTAGAATGGTAGAGTTGGAAGGGACCTCCAGGGTTATCGGGTCCAACCCCCTGCTCAGTGCAGGATCACTAAATCATCCCAGACAGATATTTGTCCAGCCTCTGTTTGAACACTTCCATTGAAGGAAAACTCACCACCTCCCATGGTAACCTGTTCCACTCATTGATCCTCCTCACTGTCTAATATCTAATCTGTGTCTCCTCCCTTTCAGTGTCATGCCATTGCTTCTAGTCTTTCCTTGTGCAGATGAGAATAGGGCTGATCCCTCTGCACTGTGACAGCCCTTCAGATATTTGTAGACAGCTATTAAGTCTCCTCTCAGTCTTCTTTTTTGCAAGCTAAATATTCCCTGATCCTTTAACCGTTCCTCATAGGACATGATTTGCTGACCGCTCACCATCTTGGTAACTCTTCTCTGAACTTGCTCCAGTTGTTTGATGTTTTTTTTTAAAGTGGGGTGCCCAGAACTGGACCCAGTATTCCAGATGAGGTCTGACTAAGGAAGAGTAGAGGTGATAATGGCCTCACGGGATCTAGACACTGTGCTTCTCTTAATACATCCCAGAATTGTGTTTGCCTTTTTGGCTGCTGCATCACATTGTTGACTCATGTTCAGTCTATGTTCTATTAGTATACCCAAGTCTTTTTCACATGTGCTGCTGCTTAGCCCAATTTCTTCCATTCTGTATGTGCTTCTTACATTTTTCTTGCCCAGATGTAGGACTTTGCATTTCTCCTTGTTAAATACCATTCTGTTAGTCGCCGCCCACTGTGCAAGCTTTTCTAGATCTTTTTGAATCCTCTCTCTCTCTCTCTTCCCTAGTGTTAGCTATCCCTCCTAGCTTTGTGTCATCAGCAAATTTGATCAGTTTCACCTCAATTCCCTCCTCCAGATCATTTATAAAAATGTTGACCAACACTGGTCCTAGGACAGAGCCTTGTGGTCCCCACTTGATACATTCTTCCACTTGGATGTGCAGCCATTTATGACCACTCTTTGAGTACGATCATTCAGCCAGTTGTGAATCCACCTAACAGTTGCCTTGTCAATCCCAGATTTGGTCATTTTTTCAATAAGTATAGTATAAGATACTTTGTCAAAAGCTTTACTAAGGTCAAGATATACCATATCCACCGCATTTCCCTGATCAACCCAGTCGGTGATTCTGTCTTATTAGTCTCTTTGTTACATTTTATTCTCACCTGTTCTCTGCCCTCCCATGCCCTATGTCGCACCTCCACTTCCTGTCTGAGTTGTCTCTTTTTGCATCATTGGCCTCCTGCGCTTTAGGCCCCGCCTCCACTTCCTGCTTCATTTGTCACTTGATTACATTGTAATCACGCCTGGTTTTAATATACACGTTTAATATATACTGAAGTGAAATTTTAATTTTTAATTCACTTCTGTTACGAGCCTAAATTGCTTTTCTCTTGTAAAATATTTAAACCGTGTTCATGAATATCAGCGCGGGTCCGCAGCGACAAACACGGCTTTTCTATTAGTTTTATGGGATTTAATTGCTGCATCTCCCACGTTGCCCTTTGCCGCTTTATTTAGCGCTTAATATATGTTTACCAATTAAATACCTTCCCGATCCATGTCCTAATAAAGGCCTTTAATGGCAAAAGAAAAAAAATTAAAACTTTTCTAAATATCTTATTCCTCTGTGATAAGAACATCTCTGTTTATATCCACATGACAACACTTCCTGTCCCGGTGTATGCATAGGAACAGTGGACCTCATAGCAGCTAATCAGATCATATGTTAAAAAAAATGCATACTGGAATGTGATTGGTTGGTATGAAGCCCAGGGCCTCTATAATCAACAAGAACAGTTTGAGGCGAAGGGCAGGAAGTGTTGTCAGAAGCATCAAATACAGAAAACCTGTGCAATTAACTTTATAAGGAAACTTCAATGAATTTCCTATTGTAAGTATTTGATATGTTTGGGCCATTATGCTGTACATTAATGGAGTAGAGATGTAGTGTAAAACTTGGACAGGTGAAGTTAGACTACTTCTGGCTCCAGTAGACAATGTAGTTGAACAGGAGTCACTGATCATAGCTGTGCACTAATAGAGTATAGATGTAGTGTAAAGCATGGAGGAGCAACATCCTAAGATAGGAGAGGTGGAGTCCGCCTTGTTCTAACTCCAGAAGGCAATGCAGGTCAACAGGAGTCACTAATCATAGCTATGCACTAATAGAGCAGATATGTAGAGTGCTGAGTCAAGTTTTTTTGTGCTGAGTCAAGGTCAGAAAATCCCTTTAAGAAGAGATGCAGGGTAAAAGCAAGGAAGGGTATCATTACGAGCCTCCAATTAGACAGCAGGCTACAACAGATAAAGTCACCAATCATATCTGTGTTCTAATAGAACAGAGATGTAGTGTAAAGCATGGAGGCACAACACCCTGAGATGGGAGAGGTGGAGTCAGACTACTTGTGACACCAGTAGACAATGCAGATGAGCTGGAGTCCCTGATCATAGCAGAGCACTAATAATAAGGTATCCGTCAGACGTTGGACGTCTCCTTTATTTTTCCCCTGTGTTATGAAGTAAATGCAGTTATCCCGTGGGGAAAGCGATGTCTCCATAGAGAAGACAAAGCATCTGTTGTGTGGATGTGGTTGGCAGATATAATAGCTGAAGACCGAGTTTCAGCAGGTTGTTATTTTTTCCCCCGTGTAAACATGTCCGCTATATTCTTGCAGGCGCTGCTGGTGGATAACATCCCTCGGTTCCTGGTCTTCAGATAAACACATGGATGTCTCAGCAAGAAGACAGCAACGGTCTCCGATTGTAAAGTCAAGCTCACCGCTCAAAGTTTGGTTCCAACCTCACCTACATGGTTTTGGGTTTAATGGTCTTGGATTTTAAAGTTCTTATCTAAACCATCTTGGACTCAAGAAGACTGGTTAAGGAGTCTGGAAAGTCATTGGACCCTTCATGTGCACCATCTAGCCTAAAGATGAGAAGATGTCCACCCACTAGAGCTGTGAAGAACAGAATGCGTTCATCTTATGGTCCTGATCTGTGCACCAGAGTTGACTCACTAAGTCTTACCTAACACCTTAATGAGTCAATGCAGAGACGAAAAGACCCAGCTAGTTGGGAAATCCCTATGCATCACTTAGAACATCTTCTGGATGTTCTGTCTGAGCTCTCCAGATCTTTGAATGTACAACACATGACTATCTACTCCTAGTTGGAAAGCCCAATAGCATTGGTAGAACAGCCAATGAAGTGTTTCCATGCTGATCCTGACAGTAGCAGATAAGCCCCCTGAAGTTTCCCCTCTACGTTACTTGGTCAGCTCCTCTCCCGGAGGACACCACCGTCCGTTCCAGCTGCCATGCTGCCTTTGGCTGTCTTCATCCTACACTGCCTGCCTATGGCATTGGGACACTATGACATCTGTAAATCCTGGGTGACATCTGATGATGGCCCTTCCTGGGAATATTATGCCTGTCAACCAAAGACCATGGTGATGAAAGAGTATGCTATAGTCAGGGTGGATCCTCCTGGAATTACCTGTGGGCACCCCGCAGAGTACTTCTGTACACATGTAAGTACTGTCACGTGTACAGGACTATGTTCAGTCCTGCATAATGTTGAGCAATGAATCTACAACCGATTCACAAGTGTCTCATTTCATGTTGTGTGGGTTGTTTTGTTACTTGCAGAACTGCATTCCATCATTCAGGCATAAATTATATCTGTAGACATTAATGGGGTATTCCTAAGATTGGGGGTAACTGTCTGATCAGTGGGAGTCCAGCAATCATGAGTGTAGGGTCCAGGTGTATGCAGTGGCGGCGGTCATGCATACATGCTGCCACTCCATTTTAATGGGACTGCAGAAAATAGCCAAGTGCTTGAACTCCGCTATTTCCTGCAGTCCCACTAAAATGAATGGAGCTGCAGCGCACAAGCTCCGCCATAGCACTTTTCGTTCGGGGGTACACAGGCCCCCCGTTCCTATGATTATAGGCTTCCCATCAGTAGGACCCACACTGATCCAGCGGTGAGTGAATAGGACAGAACTTTCAATATGGAAAAAAACCCCTTTAATGCGACAGTTCTCCCATTCTGCGTGATATTTAAGCTGATCACATAGTGTGATAATTTGTTCTTCATTCAGTTTCTGCACGAATGAAAATCAAATGACGATCAGCTTGTGTAAACAGGCGGACGTTCAGCTATGAATGATGGCCTGTTTACTGTGAATGGAGGTGGGTGGCTGGAATGATCTCCGACCCGCTCCACCTCCATTCACTAAGGGATCCTTGCTCCTATGTGAAGGCACAGGAGGAATTATCGCTGGGACAACTGTCATGCATTGAAGCGTCTGACAGTCATCTACTATAAGAGGACTCTTAATCTTCAGTCTCCCTGCAGTGCCCCCACAGGGAAAATGAAGGATTACGCAATGTCCAATCACATCAATGGGTTGTCTGTGTGATGCAGGACAGGATGGGTCCTCCAGAGAGTGAAACACTCTGGAGAACAGATGAGAATCCTCAACAGAGGACTCCCCAATTTTACCTTGGAATCCATAATAAGTTTTTCTAAACTGGACAATCCCTTTAAGCTTCATACAAATCCTAGAATCCCATAGAGGCATAAAAAAGCAAGTGCTATGGAGCCCATGGATTGGAGGTGCCCAGCTGAGGTAGGTCCAAACCTTCTTACCAATGGGTGTTCAGTTCTAACTCTTCATTAGCAGTGTTGAATTGTGAAACACAGGAGGTTTTAACCATGTCATGAGTAATGTCACCTTTCATTTTTATCTGGTCCAGTTCAGGTATATTTGGACCCTTAAAGGGTTATCCCACTTCTAGTTTTCTTTGCTGCAGGAAACAGATAGTGCTGTACATTGCATAGTGGTCTGGATTGGTACTGCAGACTGAGTGCCATTGAACTGAATGGAAACTGTGCTTGTAATACCAACACCGGCCACTGCGCAATGTACGATGCTGTCTGCTTCCTGCAGCAAAACAGCCAGAAGTGGGACAACCCCTTTAACTATAGATTCACGGTGGGGCTCCTGTCAAACCCTTGACTAGACAAGTTTAGCACTCATTTATCCATATTTAGTTACGGACATTCCCCCTCCAAGCTCTATCATGCCTAGTGCCGATACCAGCCCTTTCTACTACAACAATTGGTCCCACCAGTCCCGTTTGTGTCCCAGGATAGTCGACTCTGGTAAAGTAACCCCCACGAACAAAGGGGTACATTTAAAATTTCGCTATGCCGCACAATCTGAAAATTCATTAGCATTGTCTGAAAATATTTGCAATTTGAACCGAGAGAATGTAAAAATAAATCAATGCAAAAAAGTAGAAAAAGAATAAAACTCTTTAGCGAAAAAAAACTTTCAGCCAGTTAATATTTCAGTAGCAAAAAACTTGTTCCTATCAGACTCTGTGACATATTGAGACGTGCCAGCAGGAACATTCCACAATTATCCCGGGTGATCAGTATTCCTCTTCAATAATCTGTCTTTCAGATGAGCTGATTTTTATTTTCCGTGATGAAATATTGATGTGTTTGCTGCCTGGTCCTCTCAGAAGTCTCTCTGTATCCTGCGTTCATCCCGCATAAGCTTTTAAACATCACTACCCTTTTCCTACTTTGTAGGCATTTCTCAGTCTTGCAATCAATAATGCACTTAGGGCCAATGGTAGTTTATGATGAGCACAAGGCCTGGACCACTACCATGGGTCCACAGCTCCGGAAGAGAGAGAGAGATATTCCCCTTCTATTCCTTTTAATCTCATCATTCACAGCACAGGAAAAATACATAGAAAATACTAAAAAATGTCCCCCTTATGTACAAAAAAAACTACTATAATACTGCCACCTATGTACAAAAATATAACTACTATAATACTGCCCCCTATGTACAAGAATATAACTACTATAATACTGCCTCCTATGTACAAGAATATAACTACTATAATACTGCCCCCTATGTACAAGAATATAACTACTATAATACTGCCCCCTATGTACAAGAATATAACTACTATAATACTGCCCCCTATGTACAAGAATATAACTACTATAATACTGCCCCCTATGTACAAGAATATAACTACTATAATACTGCTCCCCTATGTACAAGAATATAGCTACTATAATACTGCCCTCTATGTACAAGAATATAACTACTATAATACTGCCTCCTATGTACAAGAATATAACTACTATAATACTGCCCCCTATGTACAAGAATATAACTACTATAATACTGCCTCCTATGTACAAGAATATAACTACTATAATACTGCCCCCTATGTACAATAATATAACTACTATAATACTGCCCCCTATGTACAATAATATAACTACTATAATACTGCCTCCTATGTACAAGTATATAACTACTATAATACTGCCTCCTATGTACAAGAATATAACTACTATAATACTGCCTCCTATGTACAATAATATAACTACTATAATACTGCCCCCTATGTACAATAATATAACTACTATAATACTGCCTCCTATGTACAAGTATATAACTACTATAATACTGCCCCCTATGTACAATAATATAACTACTATAATACTGCCTCCTATGTACAAGAATATAACTACTATAATACTGCCCCATATGTACAAGAATATAACTACTATAATACTGCCCCCTATATACAAGAATATAACTACTATAATACTGCCCCCTATGTACAAGAATATAACTACTATAATACTGCTCCCTTTGTACAAGAATATAACTACTATAATACTGCCCCCTATGTACAAGAATATAACTACTATAATACTGCCCCCTATGTACAAGAATATAACTACTATAATACTGCCCCTATGTACAAGAATATAACTACTATAATACTGCCTCTTATGTACAAGAATATAACTACTATAATACTGCCCATGTACAAGAATATAACTACTATAATACTGCCCCCTATGTACAATAATATAACTACTATAATACTGCCCCCTATGTACAATAATATAACTACTATAATACTGCCCCCTATGTACAATAATATAACTACTATAATACTGCCTCCTATGTACAAGTATATAACTACTATAATACTGCTCCCCTATGTACGAGAATATAACTACTATAATACTGCCCCCTATGTACAATAATATAACTACTATAATACTGCCCCCTATGTACAATAATATAACTACTATAATACTGCCCCCTATGTACAATAATATAACTACTATAATACTGCCTCCTATGTACAAGAATATAACTACTATAATACTGCTCCACTGTACAAGAATATAACTACTATAATACTGCCCCCTATGTACAAGAATATAACTACTATAATACTGCCCCCTATGTACAAGTATATAACTACTATAATACTGCCCCCTATATACAAGAATATAACTACTATAATACTGCTCCCTATGTACAAGAATATAACTACTATAATACTGCCCCTATGTACAAGAATATAACTACTACAATACTGCCCCCTATGTACAAGAATATAACTACTATAATACTGCCCCCTATGTACAAGAATATAACTACTACAATACTGCCCCCTATGTACAAGAATATAACTACTACAATACTGCCCCCTATGTACAAGAATATAACTACTACAATACTGCCCCCTATGTACAAGAATATAACTACTATAATACTGCCCTCTATGTACAAGAATATAACTTCTGTAATACTGCCCCTATGTACAAGAATATAACTACTATAATACTGCCCCCTATGTAGAATATAACTACTATAATACTGCCCCCTATGTGCAAGAATATAACTACTATAATACTGCCCCCTATGTACAAGAATATAACTGCTATAATACTGCCCCCTATGTACAAGAATATAACTACTATAATACTGCCCCCCATTGCAAACAGCCGGAGGAAAGAGAGAAGGGGGTTTAGCAGTCACGCTGCTGAAGTCCCTCCCACCTCTCTTCTTTGGCCGCTGTCCTCCGCTCCCATAGGAGTCTATGTTCCGGCCGACTTTTTCGGGGCAGAAAGATAGTTCCAGGACTATCTTTCCTGCCTGGCGTATAAGCGTCCAATGCTATATTGGCCGTCTGGGCAATTTTAATACGCCTGTGTGATCTGATGCATTGGAATACAATGCATCAGATGGTGAAAACGGCGGCCGATATACACTCGTGTGAATACGCCCTTAATATGCTGTTTGAGTGTGCTTTGTAGTAATGCTTACAGTGCTAGAACCTGTGACCTCCAGCATCCTATGGCAGCAGGTGCAGTTTTGTAACACGCTGATGATTTGGTTGCTAACTATTGTGAAACTACAACCCCCAGCATGCCCCCAGTAGTTCTGTAGCCTTGTGTTCTGTGATCTATGGATACCTGTGTTGTTTCCTGTACACAGCACACAGTTTAGGTGTCACCGCTACGTTTGCAGCACCTAGTACCGCATGGATCTTGTGTACACAGTAGAGCTGCTCTGCGGGTGCAGACAGTAATGGCAGTGAATGGAAGAGGTTGTGCAGCAGCTTTAGCCATTGTGTACTTGTAATGGGGTAGGACTGTCAGACGTTGGGGCTATCCTGCGTGGGCCGCTGTGGTTCCTGTATCCTATATACAACATTGTGACTGTAACTCATACATTATGCAAATGAGCCTTCACTTGGAGGATGCGATTGCCTTAATGTAAGAAGCATAAGGAAGCTGGAAGGATAAAGACATTATTGTCTTAATTCATCCTGAAGGATGTGGTGTTCTTTTGTAAAGTAGCAGCTTTGCATCGTCACGAATCATTACCATTTAAAGGGGCAGCCCATAATTACGTAAACGAACATGCGAGAGTACCACAACTCCAAACATATCTCACTTTTACTCCCTGTAAAGTTCTGTAACTTTCTAGTAAACTTTGTGCTTCAGTTCTTTCCCATTTTCATTGTGATTAAATTGAAAAGAAGCTTTGTGGGTGTAAACAGTCTGTTTCCATTCACTGAGAGTTAACAGAGGTCTTGAAAATGGTGAGAAATTGAAGCAAAGTCAATTGTTTGTGCAAATGATTTTTGGGGTAAGGAACGTGGAGTCACTGCGGTTTAGCATGGCTGCACTGCGGACAACATGTCACCGAGGCAGCCTGCCATTGGCTGCCATGAGAACATAGTACCGTTTCTGTATGATAACAGGAAGCCTAGCGGTACCCACAGCAAGCAAACAGTAAGACCCCATTTACACTGACGCTCAAACGACAGTTTAAGTGACAGTTTTGAGCGATCATCTTTGCATAGTCTATAGTAGCTAGGTAGCTACTTAAGAGTTATGCAGACAGAGCGGGACACCACCGCTATCACTCGGCGAACAATACAGCTGTTCTGCGAAAGCAAAGAGCTGTATTGTTCTCTGTGATTACAGCTTGCATCCCGCTGTAAACTACCAGCGGCGCATGAGCTGAAAGAATCTTATCAGCGCTGCCGACTGTGATAACAGCCTGCACCGCTGATAAGAGTTCATCGCTGTATTCTAGAAAACTAGAATTGAGTGAGGAATGACTCGTGCACAAAAACTGCATGATGTCCGTGCATTTAGACGCAACGCTTATCGCTCAAAAGATGCCTTTGAGTGAACTTTGAGCGAGAATCGTTGGGTCTATGAACTAGAAGGCGCATCTGTGTGGGGGAAGGAAAGTGACAACCATTATGGGCTCCTTAATTGCAGGTAAAGGGTTTGTCACCTGCAGGTTGCTACATATATTTGGGATACATATGATGTACTAGGGACGTAACGCCGCAGGACGCAGCCAAATCCGCAGCTGCGGAATTCCGCACTAAAACCCCTAGGTTTTGTAGCAATGCCATCTATAAAGTACGGCGTGATACATCTGCAGTGCAGACTGCCAGGCGCCGCCAACCGCTGCCATTCACTTTGAACGGCAGCTGTGCTACACAACTAGCGGCGCCGCGTCACGCTGCGACCTGCTAACGGGTCCTTCAACACCAAACAATTATGGTTTGAACCAGCGAATGATGTCGGAGTTCGGCAGTGCCACCTGTTTGTACGGCAGATCCATTGTTGGCTTATTCCAATTAGAAACCGTTCAGCCGTTCGCTGTATTAGCGAACGAGAATGCGTGAACGAGCGCCGCTAAAGCTGAAGATCAGCGAACGAGCCAACGATGATTCTTACGCCTGCATAAAGTAAACAACGAATGAAAAGCGAATGATTATCATTTGTCGTTCGGTCGTTGGCGTGCCTTTAGACTGAACGATTATCGTTCACCTTCGCTCCTTTCAACAATACCTTGAATGATAATCGTTCCGGCCCCAACGTGAGACGCATTTGCGGTGTTACATCGCAAAGCCTAAAATCCTGTTGGTCGACGGGTTCCGTCGCAAAAACATTAGTTTCCGTTTTTCTATTCACATAACAGAATAGAAAAAGCAGAAACTGGGCGGAGAGACACGGCGCCGGTGTGAATGCGGCCCGACCTGGTGCGTTCCGCGGGTAAGTACATAGGACAGTTCCCCTGGCCGACCCCTCTAAGCCCCCCACGTGTATAATGTGCAGACCTCTGTCTGGATCAGCTGATGCTCAGAGTACAGATGGCGGCGAGGGGGGGGGGGGGGACGTGTGACCTGCTCGCTGCTCCAGCTCTCAGCCCAAACACACAGGGATTATCCGCTTATCCCTGGTATAGAAAACACAGGGTGATTAACCCCTAACGCACCAGAGCCTGTCATGCCTATAGGGTCCTCCAATGGTGAGTGATCACACGTGCATAGCCAAGGCAAGACTTGGCGCCCCTGTTCTCCAGATCAGCGGAGTTCCCGGCAGTCAGATCGCCACTGATCAGATTTCATTTAATATCAAATTAGCATGAAGTAACGCCATCATGCAACTTCAAATTAGCATGAACTAACGCCATCATGCAACCTTCACACTGACTTCTATAGGAAGGATGTAAAAGGTTGTATCGTGTCATGTGACCTCCGTGACTTGCAGGCAGTAGGCATTGATTGGCAGCAGTCGCTGCGTACTCCAGGCCTCCTCCGAGTACATGATGTTCCGTTAACTCCACATAAAAGTATTATCGTGTACGGCGAGCAGCGACAGATCTGGTGTCTGCAGTCGCCGGCGTCCCCTGTGCTTGCGGAGGTATTTGTTGTGGTGCGGCGTGTCCTCATATACCGGATTAGTGATAAAATTGTAATAACCGTGTAAGAGGATCACAAATCCCCCGCGGCCTTATTAAAGAGCTCCACCGTCTTTAAGTACCACATTCAGCATCAGTGTTGTCCTACAGCACAGCTGTCCGAAATTCATGGGCCCGGGACACCGCTCTGTGTGATAAACGTGTATCACATGTGATAGGCTTAGATACACCAACTCAATATCACACATGATAAGCTTAGCTACAAGGGCTCGTCATACAGGACAGGCTTGGCTACAACAGCTCAGCAAATATTATTATACATGACAAGCTTATCTCAGCAGGCAGTATCACACAGGATAGGATTAGATACAGTGGGTCAGCATACAGTATCACACATAATAGGATTAGATACACAGGTCCGCAGAGAGTATCACACATGATAGGATTAGATACACAGCTCAGCAAACAGTATCACACATGGTAGGATTAGATACACAGCTCAGCAGATAGTATCATACATGATAGGATTAGATACACAGCTCAGCAGACAGTATCACACATGGTAGGATTAGATACACAGCTCAGCAGACAGTATCATACATGATAGATTAGACATATCAGCTCAGCTGGCAGTATCACACAGGATAGAATTAGATACATGGTTCAGCAGACAGTATCACACATGATAGGATTAGATACAGCAGACAGAATCACACAGGATAGGATTAGATACAGTAGCTCAGCAGACAGTATCACACATGATAGGATTAGATACAGCAGCTCAGCAGACAGTATCACACATGATCGGATTAGATACACAGCTCAGCAGATAGTATCACACATGATAGGATTAGATACAGCAGCTCAGCAGACAGTATCACACATGAAAGGATTAGATACAGCAGCTCAGCAGACAGTATCACACAGGATCGGATTAGATATACACAGCTCAGCAGACAGTATCACATGATAGGATTAGATACACAGCTCAGCAGACAGTATCACACATGATAGGATTAGATACACAGCTCAGCAGACAGTATCACACATGATAGGATTAGATACACGGCTCAGCCAACAGTATCACACATGATAGGATTAGATACAGCAGCTCAGCAGACAGTATCACACATGATAGGATTAGATACACGGCTCAGCAGACAGTATCACACATGATAGGATTAGATACAGCAGCTCAGCAGGCAGTATCACACAGGATAAGATTAGATACAGCAGATCTTCTTATCATAAAAGTAAAAAGCACAACAAAGGATAATAAAATAATGGTAAAATTGCAAAGAACACAATATACCAACTCAAACTATCAAAATAAAATAGTCAAATGCAAAAAAAAGAAGTATTTACAAAATATCACAATATAACAGAGAGAAGAAAAAACTGGTCAGACACATAACCGCCCGAACGTGTCCCATTATATGGAGACAATACAGAACATCATCTCCAATAATCCCACAGAGTCCGACCTACTGAGAGGAAACGAAAAGCACACATTAGTAACGTAACACATATGCACACCCTATATCTATACCCATATACCCTACACCCTGCATCCACACCGCATCCCCTGCTTCTCTGCCAACATACAAGGAATAAAATAAATACTGATTTTTTTTATTTTTTCCCCTCCCACTCACCAACCAACTCCCTTTACCACATACATCCATTCACCCTTAACACATAATAACATAATACTAACCACCCACACATAATACATGATATACATAGGACATAACAAGACATAATCCATGACCTCCATAACACCAATAACCCACAGCCTAAATGCATATAACAAAACCATAGCCAATACCTCCTGCCCTCCCGGTTTGGGTCCCATAAGCCTTTCACTCAACTTTTAACCTAAAAAAAACAAAAAGCTCGGGTGAAGGAACCCAGCCCCCCATCAATTTTAAAGAGACAAACCGACCCTTAAATCGCGACCTAGGCAGTATTTGAGGGCCAATAGACTTTGAAAGCAAGTTGCCAAAACTCTCTGGTCAAGCACACAAATATCCAGTGCCCTGACTTCCCACATAGTCAGCACCCATTGGTGAAAAACCTTCAGAACTGGTGCAACATAAGCCAGAAGATGTCCATTCGGTGTACAAATATCCTTCACATGCTTTCCTTTCTCCCATACCTGGAAGAAATGCTGAGACCATCGCTTACAGGAGGCTACCCACAGAGGAGCGCTCTCTTCCCAGAGGTTTGCCATATTAATTTTCAAAAAGGTATTCACAAGAAATACCACTGGGTTGACCATACCCAACCTGCCTAGTCTCCTCGTATGGTAAGTAGCCTCCCTCCTGACTGGGTTGAACCTATTCCCCCATAACAGTTGGAAGAACAGGCTGTAGACCAACGGCCAAAGAGGTTCTGGTAAAATGCATACACTTCCCAGATATATTAATAAAGGCAGCAGGTGAGCTTTGATCAAGTAAACCCTTTCTCTCAGGGTCAAAGACCACCCTTTCCATTGATCCACCTTTTGAGCGGCATTCCTCAATCTGTCTTCCCAGTTTTTCTCAGGATAATTCCCTTAATCAAATTCAATGCTCAAAGAGTTTGCAGAATCTTGGGGTTCTGGAAGATCAAAAACAGGATCTCCTCCTCCCAACCAGAGACTCTCACACTTCTCCCAGTTGATCTCTGACCCTAAGACCTCTGAGTAGCAGTCAAATTCCAAATCACCCACCTCACCTCCTCTCCGGTGGAGACAGACATAGTAACATCATTAGAATATGTCACTGTCCTCAAGGTTAAGCCCAGAACCTCTGGGTCCATACTCACCCCTGCTAACGGACCACCGGCTACCCTTCTGAGGAAAGAATCAACAGCAAACATGTAGAGCAAACAGATGCCAGATCCAACTACAAAAGGACGGCCAACCGAATCGTTCACAAGTGGAAAACTCTCAGCCCCTGAATACAAAGTTTTTTAACCAATTTTACGAACCCCACCATTAGACCGTATCTCAAAAGAACGGACCAAAGATACTCATCATCTACCCAATCAAAAATGTTCTCCTGATCCAGGGAAAATAAGACCTCCTTCCAGAGACCTACCCTGCCCAGCTCCATAGCCTTCCGGGCACTTGACACAGTGCCATAGCCTCCTGGACACTTGACACAGTGCTATATGTGCTTTGACCAGGAACAGAGCAGTGCTGAGCCCCAGAAAGGAGCGGAGACGCAAATTTCACAAACTTACTGAAAAGCACTTTTGCCCGAATCGTTCTGTTTATACCGAGGAGCGATGTGGGACACTAATTTTCAATACAGAACGGAGCTTTATCCTTTGACAGAATAATTAGGGCTGACCTCCTCATTGACTTTGGCAGAATGTCTGAAGATAGACATTCATTAAAAACCACAGTCAAGACAGGAACCAAAACTTCTTTAACCCCTTAATGACGCGGCCCTTTTTTTTCCATTTTCGTTTTTTTCCTCCCTCCTTTAAAAAATCATAACTCCTTCATTTATCCATCGACGTCGCTGTATGAGGGCTTGTTTTTTGCAGGACGAGTTGTAGTTTTTAATGGTGCTTTATAAAGTACCGTATAATGTACTGAAAATCGTTTAAAAAATTATAAGTGGAGTGAAATGAAAAAAAAAATGACATTCCGCCATCTTACAGTGCGTCTTATTTCTACGGCGCACAAACTGCAACAAAGACGACATAATAACTTTATTTTATGGGTCAGTACGATTGGTATGATATCAAACTTGTACAGTTTTTTTTCTGTATTGCTTTTTTTTCGTGCGGGAAACATAATGCGCTACTTTGATAGATCGGACTTTTACGGACGCGGCGATACCAAATATGTATTTTTATTTTATGATTTCGATTTTTTATTACTATATGGCAAAAGGGGGGTGATTTAAACTTTTATAACTTTTTTTTTTTACAATTAATAAAACTTTATTGATTTTTTTTTTTTACGTTACTTTAAAGTCCCCCTGGGGGACTACAACCAGCGATGCTTTGATCGCTCCTGCAGTATGACATAATGCTATAGCATTACGTCATACTGCCATTTGACAGGCAGTCTATCAAGCCACCCCACGGGGATGCCTTCATAGGCAGTCTGCTAAGGCAGCCCTGGGGCCTTTCAAAAGCCATGACCCCTGCCGGTATTCACTACAAATGTGGTAAGCGGTCAACATGGCGCCACGGACCGGCAAGAAACCCCCAACAGCCCCGGTCCATTGACGGGTGGTTGGGGACCCCTGGTCTAGTAGACCCATGATCAATTTATAACTCACTGACATCTTGCAGTTCCTGTAGGAGTTGGTTGAGCGGTACTTCCCAAAATCCCTCTCAAAAACCAAAGATGCATGTCTACAATACTGACATCTCTTAGACAAGGATTTCACACTGGAGACCTTCTCATGGCTAACCCCAGTCGAGACCAAATGCTTGAGTCATCTCCTCTGGTTCTGATACATACGCTTTCTGTTCAGGCTCCTGAGATTGTAAAACCTTCTTACCCGATGTTTGAACCTCTCCCACCACTCTGACTTACTGCTGCAGAGGCCCAGTAGTGGTTTCTGTCTCTGAAGAAAATCATCAAAGGAACATCTTATTTCCACTTCTTCCAGGAGAGACACACAAATCTTTGCCCATCCGAGGGGTCTCTGTGACATTCAGAGTAAAAAAGAATCAAGCAGTGATCTGAGAACTCCACCGATAATGGTGAGAAGAAGGCTTTCCTTTAAACCAAGTGAACCCCATGCGCATTGGGGCATTGGGGCCCAGGAGCTTCAAGTTATGCCTCTAGGGCTTCTCATGCAGCTCCCTCCGTTGGTTCAGAGGCTTGCCCATGGAGATTGACATACTTGTACTCCACCTGGGTGATCTTTTTGCCACTTCTTTTCTTCTTCTTAGCCCGGGAGTTCTGTTTAGAGAGATCATTCCCAAAAGAGAGACTCTCCAGGCCTTCAGGAGCCTTATATACGCCATTAGCCTTTCTACAGGACCGCTGTCCTGGACCTCTTCCCCAGAGGAGTCTGAGCTTGAAATGACAGTAACTTGCCCGGCTGGAAGCTCACTGCACGGGGACTGCTGACTATCTGCTGTTCTCTGGCAGAGGCCTGCTCCATGTTGGACACTGGGTCCTTGATATCATCACATACCCCAGCCAGACCCGATTGAGACCCTTAAAACTGATCATTGTTCCTCAGCATCTCCGCAAAGGGACCTGCACCCTTAAAGCTTGCTATCCTTCTCTTAACCAGGGTATCTCTCGCTTTAACTCTTGGACAACCTGGTTTCATTGGACCCTTGTGCCCAACCTTAGTTGGTGGCCGGGGACCTGGCTGCCAATAACTCCTGGAGCCTTTTGATGGTGCCATCAGCCTCACGGCACTCCTGGGTTCTTGCAGCGATCCTGGAGGTAAAGCTGTTTACATCCTCCAGGGGACGCAGTGTCCGATAGTCCTTAATGGTAGGTTCGGGGTCTCCCCCAGAAGCAGCTGACCCGACTCCTGGAGGACCTTTGCTGTAATTCATTGCAGCCAAGGTCCCAGAGGGCCACCATCCCTCACCCTGGTTAGCCTGATGGCCACTCTGGGTGGTCTCCAGGAGGGGTGCAGGGGACACATCGCTGCGCCTCCGGCTTGATCTCCACAATCCTTTATATGGTTAGCTGGTTGCAATACATCCCCACCCTCCGCCGGCTTGGACTGGAGACTGAGGGTAGTGGATCTATCTATAACCATAGCCCAGGCCCTCACCCTCCCCTGGGTAAGAGAGAGCAACAGTCCCCGGCCCTGGAGGTAACAGAGGGAGGACTGGAGCTGCGGTCACCTGTACACAAGCTGAACCAAACCCGCAGGAGTCAGGAGGTGCATAAAGCAGCTCATTAGACAGTATCACACATGATAGGATTAGATACAGCAACGCATCAGACAGTATCACACAGGATGGGATTAGATACAGCAGCTCATCAGACAGTATCACACAGGATAGGTTTAGATACAGCAGCTCAGAAACATTATCACATAGGATAGGATTAGATACAGCAACTCATCAGACAGTATCACACAGGATAGGATTAGATACAGCAGCTCAGCAGACAGTATCACACAGGATAGGATTAGACACACGGCTCCGCGGACAGTATCACACAGGATAGGATTAGATACACGGCTCAGCGGACAGTATCACACAGGATAGGATTAGATACACGGCTCAGCAGACAGTATCACACAGGATAGGATTAGATACACGGCTCAGCAGACAGTATCACACAGGATAGGATTAGATACACGGCTCAGCGGACAGTATCAAACATTATAGGATTAGATCCAACAGCTCGGCAAACAGTATCACACAGGATAGGTTTAGATACAGTGTATCAGTAGACAGTATCACACAGAATAGGATTAGATACACAGCTCATCACACAGGATAGAATTAGATCGAACAGCTCATCAGAAAGTATCACACAGGATAGGATTAGATACAGTGGATCAGTAGACAGTATCACACAGGATAGGTTTAGATACACAGCTCAGCAGGCTGTATCACACAAGAAAGGATTAGATACACGCCTCAGCAGACAGTATCACACATGATAGGATTAGATACACAGTTTAGCAAACCGTATCACACAGGATAGGATTAGATACACAGCTCATCAGACAGTATCACACAGAATAGGATTAGATACACAGCTCATCACACAGGATAGGATTAGATACAGTGGCTCAGCAGACTGTATCACAAAGGATAGGATTAGATACATGGCTCAGCAGACAGTATCACACAGGATAGGTTTAGATACACAGCTCAGCAGGCTGTATCACACATGAAAGGATTAGATACATGCCTCAGCAGACAGTATCACACATGATAGGATTAGATGCACAGTTTAGCAAACCGTATCACACAGGATAGGATTAGATACAGCAGACAGTGTCACACAGGATAGGATTAGATACACAGCTCAGCAGACAGTATCACACAGGATAGGATTAGATACACGGCTCAACAGACAGTATTACATGGGATAGGATTAGATACACAGCTCAGCAAACAGTATCACACCTGATAGGATTAGAAACACGGCTCAGCAGATAGTATCACACATGATAGGATTAGATACAGCAGCTCATCAGACAATATCACACATGATGGGATTAGATACACAGCTCAGCAGACAGTATCATACATAATAGGATTAGATACATGGCTCAGCAGAATGTATCACACAGGATATGATTAGATACACAGCTCATCAGAGAGTATCACACAGGATAGGAATAGATACAGTGGATCAGCAGAATGTATCACACAGGAAAGGATTAGATACACAGCTCATCACACAGTATCACACAGGATAGGATTAGATACAAAACTCAGTAGATAGTATCACACAGGATAGGATTAGATGCACAGTTTAGCAGACCGTATCACACAGGATAGGATTAGATACACAGCTCATCAGACAGTATCGCATGGGATAGGATTGGATACACGGCTCAGCAGACAGTATCACACGTGATAGGATTAAATACACAGCTCAGCAGGCAGTATCACACATGATGGGATTAGATACACAGCTCAGCAGACAGTATCATACATAATAGGATTAGATACATGGCTCAGTAGAATGTATCACGCAGGATAGGATTGGATACACAGCTCATCAGAGAGTATCACACATGATAAGATCAGATACAGCAGCTCAGCAGACAGTATCACACATGATGGGATTAGATTCAGCAGCTCAGAAGACAGTATCACACATGATAGGCTTAGATACAGTGGTTTGGTGACATGCTATCCCTGGAAATACTAGGTTAGCTGCATGAAGGGTTAATGGTATATTATATAGACCCGCTGGCTCTCTTATTACAGTTCACAGGGCCTGCTGTCTGTGAAGGTCCCTCAGATCTATTGTAGTCAATGAGGAAGGAGGTGATGGAGCGGCTGAATAAAGAGATGGTCCTGATATCACAGCGGGGGTTTGGGTTAATAATCTGGGGCCTGCGGTAGAGTCGTACCCCCTGACATTATACGGTAGAGGCGTACCCCCTGACATTATACGGTAGAGGCGTACCCCCTGACATTATACGGCCGTGTATATAGCGCCGGGTGTATATTAGCACCGCATAAATGCTGTCACATCAAGAGAACTTCCAAAAGGGTCTCATTCACCAGCCTTGTTGTCCATAGCAGCCAATCACAGCGCAGCTTCTATCCTCCCAGCTCCAGGAATGAAATCTTCGCTTTGATTGGCTGCTGTGGGCATCACATGACCTTCTGAAACCTGGCATTATAGATATGACAGTCCTGAAAATGATGGGATGAGTAGTCCCTGACCCGACCAAGGAATGGAGAGCAACCTAAACCTATGCTGTGTGGAAGCTGTGGCTATATTGTTCAGTGCAAGCTAGTGTCCTCTGTTATCAGTCACTTCAGTGTCTGCCTGCAGTGTCCTTCAGTAGTCCTTGTTTGTGTCTAGAAATTCCTCCTCCATCAATCACGGTATTACATTCCCTAGTGAAGTAGATAATGTGGTTCCTTCAGGCCCGAGTCGACTTGCAGCTTCTTCCCTTGCGTTACCCAAGGGCGTATGTACCATGGAGGCAGACCATGCAGCTGCTGTCGGGCTCTAGGGGAGAAGGGGCCCTCGATGCCAATGGTCTGCAACCTCATGTCCCCAACTGTCCTGAATTTGGTGAGACAGTCCTGGATTTTGTGGGCTGTCCCACCATCTAAGGACGCAGGAGAGAAGTCCTGAAGGGGCGCTGGAAATGGAGTAAGATAAAACTCAGCCTGCACTCCACCCTTCAGGCATAGTCGCTCCAGTCCCCACTACTACTCAGCGGAGACACGTGGGGGTCATTATTACTGAGGGGGACATTATTACTAAGGTGGATGTGCATTGGCATTATTACTGAGGGGGATGTGCATTGGCATTATTACTGAAGGGGACATGGGGTATTATTACTGGGGGGACATGTGGGGGTCATTATTACTGAAGGGGACATTATTACTGAGGGGGACGTGCAGGGGCATTGTTACTGAGGGGGATGTGCAGGGGCATTCTTACTGAGGGGGACGTGCAGGGGCATTGTTACTGAGGGGGATGTGCAGGGGCATTCTTACTGAGGGGGACGTGCAGGGGCATTGTTACTGAGGGGGACGTGCAGGGGCATTCTTACTGAGGGGGACGTGCAGGGGCATTGTTACTGAGGGGGACGTGCAGGGGCATTCTTACTGAGGGGGACGTGCAGGGGCATTGTTACTGAGGGGGATGTGCAGGGGCATTCTTACTGAGGGGGACGTGCAGGGCCATTAATACTGAATGGGGACATGCAGAGGCATTATTACTGAAGGGCACATGGGGCATTATTATGGGGCGGATATGTGGGGGGGTCATTATTACTAAGGGGGATGTGCAGGAGCTCTATTGCTGAGTGGGGACATGTGGGGGTCATTATTACTGAGGGGGACATGCAGAGGCATTATACTGAGGGGCACATGGGGCATTATTACTAGGGTGACACGTGGAGGTCATTATTACTGAGGGACACATGGGGCATTATTATGGGGAGGACATGTGGGGGTCATTATTACTGAGCAGGGACATGTGGGGGTGTTATTATTGATCTGGATCATTATTACTGAATGGGGGGCATGCAGGGGCACTATTCCTGTGAAAGAAACGCTTAGGGACACTTTTACTGTGAGGGGGACACAAAGGGCGCGGTTTAGCATAAAAGTTTTTTTAAACTAACACAGCATGCTATACGTGCTGCAAGAATTGTCCCTCTTTTGATTGCTGGAGCATTGGGCGGATTGCAACAGTTGTGAAACTACCATTCCCAGCGTGTCGATACAGACATAATGAGAGTTGTACCTGCACAACAGCTGGAGACCAGAGCCCTGAGGGATCACATTGGGGTGCCGGTGTGAGAACTGGGAAAGAATAGAATGTCCCCCCAAAATTAAAAATAGAATATATTTTTAATTTTTCATCAATGACTTTACCATTATTTAATATAATTGCTGCTGCGCCAATTATCCCATCATTTTCTATCGGTGGCGGTGCGCGGCCGGCCGGCAACTGAGTGACTCACAAGTCGCTGCTTTATGTAATGCATTTAATGAGTGCCATCAAGGGGAACCAATAGGTACTGCATGGGAAAAAAAACTGTGATCATTATATGTAGGCACCTTGTAGGGAAGTATTTTTTATATTACCGCAGTACATGGATTGCAAGCTCTTGTGGCCACGCTGGAGTGCAGATAGCATTGCAGGTGTCACCCTGGTGAGAGGGCACCATCACTGACCTTGCAGTCCAGTCACTTTTACACGCTCGGGTCTTAGGATGATGCCAGCGAAATGCAGCGATCAATAAATCCTCAACGAGAGAGCGAATGAGCGCATTTAGGAGCCAGATTTAGAAACTCTGCGAAACAAGGGCCCCATTTCCGCCACGTGAATAATTTATCTCAGCTCAGAGTTGTCTTACCAGTAGGCAGGAAATAGCTTCTTTGCAGAGAAGGCTTTTTTTCCTTTCCTTTCGCCTGTCCCTTTATTTTTTTGCTTACAGAGCAGATAGATTTAGCTGGGGGCCGGGGGGGACTTTTAACCCATCCATAGCCACAGCCATCATATGGAGTCGCACCTGGAAATTATGCGGTATTTCAGTCTAAGCAAGTAAATGCTATTCATCACATAATATATAATGCTCCCTGTTGCAGTTTTTAATGGTTTTCAAGATCTCTGCTTGCTGTCATTTTTTTGGAACCTCCATTGCTTAGCCCCAGGAGACAGAAATCTGCCCTGTTCATGTGATGGGCATACAGGGGCATTACAAGCCACAGTGCCTGGATCCACAAGAACATGGAGAATTATATCGGCTGGAAGTAAATTGTTATTGCCCCGCTATGTAAATGTACGGCGCTTTAACCCCTTAGTGAACGATAAAACGCCTTTTTACTGACCTCACTAATGGGCTTTAAACTGGTACATATATCTAAGGCCTCATTCACACGGGCGATAGGCTTTTACAAAGGCCGCATCGCGGGCAAAAATCGCATTGATGAAGAATAGTCGCGATTGAGCCCCAAGCTTAATATCGTGTGAAAAATACGCTGCAGCGCGGAATTCTGTTGGTCGGCAGAAATCCTCGGAATGACTACTAATAGCTTAAATAGTGGCAGCTGTCTTTTTATCTTAACACAGGTAAACTCCCTCCCACTCCCTTTCTTTCAGCTCCTATAGGGGTCTATGGGAGCTTCCAGCGTTTTTTGGTGAAAGATAGGTTAAGACCTTTCTTTTGACACAGCGTGAAAAATCGCAATTTTCGACCAACGTTTTATCACTACAGCGGATGTTTTCCCGTAACTGGGGCTTCCATGGATGCGGCTCCTGTCGACGCCCCAGCTACAGTGGAAAAAGTAAGTAATAAAAAAACAAAGACCATGTGAATGACTTGCAGAGGCACATGACGTCACGGGGGTCAGAGATGGTAAAAAATATCATTACGAAAATAAGTTAAAAAAATTACAGAATAAAAAAAAAAATAGACATAAAAAAAGAAAATGATCGCAAACCGTCGCCGGCCGCGCCCTGAAACCGTACATATTATATGTCAAACCCGTCCCCATGCTTTATTTTAGCGTAAATATACTAATTAAAGAAAAAAATACAACTAGAAGAGAATTTTTTTTTTTGCCTTTTAACCCCAATAAGACAAAAAAAATTGAAAAAAATTAATTGAAAAAGATATTAAAAAAGAAAATCGCCCTATATGTCATGGAAAAATACGTGAAAAACACTGCAAAAATAATTTTGGTAGCGGAAGGAAAAAAAAAAATAGGGCAGTAAAACCGCCACATGGGTAATATCTCTAAAAAAGTGTCTGGTCCTCAAGGTACAAAACAGCCTGGTCCTTAAAGGGTTAAAGCTGATGCCATCTAGCAGGAGCCGATTGGGTCCCCAGAAACAGCTGAGGACCCCAAGGAGGAGGTGTGGGAATACAATCCATTAGTTACAGGGGCGATACTGTAAGATAGAACATTTGGGGAAATCTTGCCCATTATTTGCTATGGGGTTGGAAAAGAAAATCCCATCGCGCTTGTATGTAAATGAGATTTTCATGCGATTTTTAATTTTTTTTTTGAAAAAACCCCACGATTTTCACATGAGTAAAGAAAACCGTATGTGAAGATGTGATGCGAAGTGATGCGATGTGCTGCGATGTTTTTTGTAAAACGCATCACACTCATAGAACATCCCGTTGGCCAGCCTGTTGTCCGTGCGAGTTTCTTGGACCGATATCGCGCTTGTCCGTGTAAGTAAAGCCTTACACTGCGGGCTGCATCCAGGGAATGCAGGGATTACGTGAAATAGGCGCGTGGTTGATGTTATAAAGCGACGCATTTTGCGTTACGATTAAGCGGCTTTATTTCTAGAGGCCTTGCAGGCCCTTTAAGTGTTCTGTGTTGGGTGGGATGTTCTATGAAGCCATCCATAACCCCGCAGTCCTAGATCTGTAATGGGATATTCGTGTAATCCGTGGATCAGTGCGTTCTGTTCATCGCCGTTCATATATAGATATAAATGGTAGAACCTGTGACCGTGCGGCGGGGGAGGGGTCTGTGATGGATCTGCTGCGCCATCCTGACACTTGTTCTGCACCTGTGCAATATGTAGACCAAAGCATCTATATCCCAGGCAGAAAGTGCACACGGCGATGTTCTAGCAGACCCCGAGTGCTGAGTCAGAGTAATGACACCCAGAGAGCGAGGCGATGAATGGCGCTCCGGCTGCCGACCAAATTCCTAATTCCAACTAAAATAAATGGCGTAAATATAAATGACTAAATCGTCTGCTTTTATGGTAATAAAGCTTAATAAAAAGTTCTGCAACTTTCCAGCAGACCGCGCGGCGCATTTATCTAAGAGCGCTCTCTTACACGCCTGTCTTAGATAAGGGACGATGCAGTAAGATGCGCCAAATGTGGTAAGGAGCGCAAGCCGGTCGTATGCTGAAAGCCATGGGTGTAAATTAGGGTGCATTCACACAGGTGAGTACGATGTCGGCCCGAGAAAGCCCACACAGGACGGCAAATCCGTCGCAGCAAAGCCGGTGTTGCGGCATGGACTCGCCGGCTGGAGCATGTCCATTCTTTTTTTTTCCGTTGCGGCCACTCTTTCCTCTATGGGAGCGCAGCCACAACGGAAAAGCGTGCAGCCAAGCTTAGCCAAAACCTGTGGCTAAGTGCCGCGGGTATTAAAGCAGCGCTTTACCGGCGGAAATCTCACGGTTTTTCGCTGCGGCTAAACCGCGAGATTTCCTCCAGGAATACGCCATGTTGAACCCAGCCTTAGGGCTCCTTCACACTGGTGATCGCGATTTTGCCAGGAGAAAATCACGGCAAAATCGCGTCTTTGTTTACGTGATTTTTGAGCATCAGCAATGCTTTTTCTTGGCAATAATCGCGCATCGCTGCCGCCCTTGATTTTCTCCTGCGATAAAAACACGCAAAAGTCAACAGGAGTTTTTAATGTTAAGAACGCGTCGCATTGCGCGAAAATCACAAGTGCGTGCGATTCGATAAAAAGGAGGCTCCATGGCTTCAAAAGAATGGGGTTCATATTCGTACGAGATTTGTGAAACCGGCCTTAAAGTTTATTTAATGGGCCACAGCTGGCACTGCCGCCCAAAGTGGCAAAGGCGGGGATCGCGTAAAAAGCAGAAACGTTGCATATTTTTGAACAAGTTGGATTTACACAAAAATTTGCATCTTTTTAAGGTCGGAATTCTAGCTGAAACGTCTTTATGAATTCTCCGCCATCCTCCCATGAGACGCCATGTGATCCGCACCACCGCACAACGCGCCTGACGTACACGCCTCCTCATACCTTTCTGGTATAATTTGTGTCAGTTCCTGGGGTAAATTATACATACCTGTGTCAAGCTGGGGTAGCCACGCCCACTCCCAAGCCAGGCCCCTTTTTTGGGAAAGTAGTCTGAGCCAGTGTACCTGTCAAAAAGTCACAAAAGTTTTGCGCCATGGAAGCTTTTACAAGATGTTGTGATTTTTTTTCTACACCACAATCTGATGTTTTTCTATTCTACACCATTTTTAACATTTCTTCTTGCTGCCACTGAATGGACAGCCCTTCACAAATAGGGGGTTGTTTACAATTGTATCCACTGCAGACAATCCTATTGGTTCATACTGTATCTATGTTATAATCTTGGTTCTGGTATTGTATCTATGTACTGAGCTTGGTTGTAATGCTGTATTTATATACTGAGGTTGGTTTATACGGTATGCTAGGAGCTTGGTTCTGGTGCTGTTTTTATGTTATGAGCTTTATCTATGCTATGAGGTTGGTTCTGGTGTTGCATTTATGTTATAAGGCTTGGTTTTGTGTCTCTATTTATGTACTGAGCTTGGTTCTGGTACTGTATCTATGTATTGAACTTCTGAGGCTGTATGTATGTAGTGAAGTTGGTCCATACTGTATCTACATCATGAACTTGGTTCTAGTGCTGTTATTATCTTATGAGCTTCATTGTAATGCTGTATTTATGTGCTGAGGTTTGTTCCTACTGTATTCATGTTATGAGCTTGGTTCTGGTGCTGTATTTATGTTATGAGCCTGGTTCTGGTGCTGTATTTATGTTATGAGCTCGGTTCTGAGGCTGCATTTATGTTAGCAGGCTTAGTATTTATGTTTTAAGCTTGGTACTGAGGCTGTATTTATGTACTGAACTTGTTTCTGGTACTGTATTTATGTACTGAGCTTGGTTCTTGTGCCGTATTTGTATACTGAGCTTGGTTCTGGTACAGTAGTTATTCCCTAGGCTGTTCTGGTGCTTCATTCATGTACTGAGCTTGGTTCTGGTACAATATCTATATACCAAGCTTGGTTCTGCTGCTGTATCTATGTGATCAGTGTGGTTCTCATACATTATTCATTCCCTGAGCTGTTCTGATGTGGGTATGCTGCTAACCTGTGCGTTCTGCACACACAGAATACGGGTAATCTGCCTATCAGTGCAATATATAGTTTTTTTCTTATGACGAGGGGGGGTATTCTGCTCAGTGTGTGTTATTCAACCTGAGGCCGATATGGGACATATAAGTGTTTTAGTGGAAAGTTCCTTTAAGTAAATGCACCCCTCACTTTCCTGTCAATCCAGACCGTCTGCAAAATGTGTTCCATTCCATCAGACATGCTTGAGACATCAGGAGCTGCTGAAGACAGGTGATGGCTGCCAGCTGTCTACTGGAAAATGTAGACAACCGTTACAATGGACTGATCAGTCTGCACACGTAAGGAACATCAGACTAGTGCAACGGTAAACTCTGCCTGTAAATATGGTACATGTCCCCTTTAAGGAGCGATCATGGTCATCTGAGAAATGCAAGCCATTACAAGGACCACAAGGGTGCCCCTACTATTATGTTCTGGTGTCAGTCCTTACTGTGATCCTGTAATTCTATTCATGAACCAGGAGGCTCAGGATGAGCAGAGATCTAGAGATGAATTCCCAGCACTCCTCCTGTGTTTGTGTACTTGCAGTCCTTCTTACTTAGTATTCACACCCCATCGCACATCATTTCTCAATCATTATATGGAATTTCTTGTTGATCCTTTAAACCTCCTCTTGCTGGATCCCCGAGAGATCCCGGCGAACGCAGCGCAGCTTATATCTGACCTTTATTACTGTACCAGGGGAAATGTTCTGCTAAGTAACATCAAGAAGGATTCCTGCCGACGGATCAGTTTGGGGGTTTTTGGAAATCTATACAAAAGTCATGAAACTGCAGGCATTTAAAGGGGAAGCGCCTCCTAGTGAGGAGAGGGGTATTAGATGACTGATGCTGGCTGGAGGTGACTTATATAAAGGTTTGGTGCCCATTATATTGGGTATGCCAGTTTGGTTCTACCTAATGATCTGCACCAGGTGGTACATCAATGGGCACCACTTATAGGCAAAAAAGCTTATGGACCTCATTAGAAAGTACTCCCAAAAGGTAGGCACCAGATATCTTGGCACATTGGCAGCTGGCTCGGAGATAATGGGGCACTTACCAAATTCTTGCAGTTTCTTTGTTTTCTGTTGAGTGGGGCTACCTGATGGCGTGGGCAAGAGGGGCAATTGCCATGTACCAAGCACAATGTAGAGTCCTACTCTGTGTGATCTCACTGTATGCAGCCTGTCGTCAACCCTGATCTGGCAAATGCTATTCCAATTGGGGTATGAATGGCAGCGGTACGTTGTAGTTTTATACGTGTGCTGTATTATTGTGGCGGTATGTTGTAGTTCTGTATCGGTGCTGTATGTATGGTGGCGGTATGTTGTAGTTCTATATCGGTGCTTTATGTATAGTGGCGGTATGTAGTAGTTCTGCATCGGTGCTGTATATATGGTGGCGGTATGTTGTAGTTCTGTATCGGTGCTGTATGTATGGTGGTGGTATGTTGTAGTTCTATATCGGTGCTTTATGTATGGTGGCGGTATGTTGTAGTTCTGTATTGGTGCTGTATGTATGGTGGCGGTATGTTGTAGTTCTATATCGGTGCTGTATGTATGGTGGCGGTATGTTGTAGTTCTATATCGTGCTGTATGTATGGTGGCGGTATGTTGTAGTTCTATATCGGTGCTGTATGTATGGTGGCGGTATGTTGTAGTTCTATATCGGTGCTGTACGTATGGTGGCGGTATGTTATAGTTCTATACCGTGCTGTATGTATGGTGGCGGTACGTTGTAGTACTATATCGGTGCTGTATGTATGGTGGCGGTATGTTGTAGTTCTATATTGGTGCTGTATGTATGGTGGCGGTATGTTGTAGTTCTGTATCGGTGCTGTATGTATGGTGGCGGTATGTTGTAGTTCTGTATCGGTGCTGTATGTATGGTGGCGGTATGTTGTAGTTCTGTATCGGTGCTGTATGTATGGTGGTGGTATGTTGTAGTTCTGTATCGGTGCTGTATGTATGGTGGCGGTATGTTGTAGTTCTATATCGTGCTGTATGTATGGTGGCGGTACGTTGTAGTTCTATATTGGTGCTGTATGTATGGTGGCGGTATGTTGTAGTTCTATATCGTGCTGTATGTATGGTGGTGGTATGATGCAGCTTTATGTAGGCGCTGTATGCATGTATGGTGGTGTGTTGCAGCTCTACCTAGGTATTGCTTGTATGGTGGTGGTATCTTGTAGCTTTATATATATATACTGTATGGTGGTGGTATGATGTACCGTTATATGGGCGTTGCATGCATGGTGTTAGTATGTTGTAGCTCTATCTGGTGGTATTAGGTTGTAGCTTTATGGGGGCTCTGCACAGGAAATCACTATTGTTTCGCCATTTCTAGGGTTATTTTACACTTGCGCTGGGGATTCCACTTTTCTGCTATATTTGGGGAACAGGAAAGGGGAATCCCTGCGGCCGAACGGTTCCGTCTCTGTACAGAAGTGAACAGTGGCAGGCGGACCGCATTGACTATAATGGGGTCCGTCCACTTTCCACCCAGCTGCAGCACTTTTCCTTCCAGTATTTGCAGATGGAACCTCCGACACAGATGTGAAAACAGCCGGTGCATGTGGGACGCCTCCGGGCCCTTTCACTATTTTACATTTGGTTATGTTGTTGTAAATTTTTAAAAAAATGAAAAGCTAACATTTTGCATTGTTATAGGTATTCACACCTCGTGCGCGGGGCCGAGGTGGAGCAGCAATTACAGCCGCCAGTCTTCTTGGGTGTGATGTGTATATATATATATATGTACAGATGGAGCAGATTATAACTTGCTGGTGATAACTTGTCACAGAATTAGCATAATGCATTAAAAGTCATGTTAAGCCTTGCTGTATATGTATTTATAGTGTGTGTATATATATATAGAGCCTCTCATCAGCAGGACATCAGATGTTGTACGGGCCATGTGCTTGCCTGCTGCCCTCTGCCTGTTCTGCCAGCTGTGCAAGACGGCCGGAGATGGACAGTCTTAACTTCCAACTGTTTCCTGTGTCGGAGGGGCTTTCTGTTGTGGACAGAAATGTATTAATCTGTCCAATTAGGGAATTTCTGATACAAAGAACTGGCACTTAAATGATGGCCTTCTATAGCATATCTATAGGCTCTGATCTGTACTGCCATAAAAGTCAGGTGACACCCATTGACAGGCTGCTTACTCCTGTCCCAATGATATCATCTGATTGCGGGGAACCCACAGTCTAGAAAGGGGAATCCCATATAAATGCAAATGCCCTTTATTTGTCCCTGTACTCCAAAGCCTAAATGTTGCTTGTCCTTCTGGAAGGGAAGAACCACATTGACTCTCCAGTCAACCCAAGGAGAACATACAACGTCCACATTGAGATTGGACTGGTTGGGTTTGTACCGTTGCCTCCAGGGCTGCACCTCCGCGGTGCCAATGTTGTCCTTACTATAGGGATTCAATGACTGCAAGATGATCAGATTGGATATTAGCACCTTCTTCAGGTCTAGATCTGGCTACTTTTGACTCTGATGGACCTACTGAGCCGTAATGTAGACCAGGCATGCCATAGAGAAGGTTCAGTAGTCCTTTATGTCATGTAGCCTTATGATCTCTGTCTTATTTATTAGTCACTGAGCCTTTTGTTACTTTTTGCAGGAAAACCCATACCTCTGCAGTGATGAATGCGATGCCTCCACCCCTGACCTGGCCCACCCCCCTAGTCTCATGGTTGACAAGGACGAGGAAGATCTGGCCACCTATTGGCAAAGTGTCACGTGGAAACGATACCCGGAGCCACTGGTTGCCAATATCTCCATGTCTTGGAACAAAACCATAGAGTTAACCGATGACATTGTGGTGACCTTCGAATATGGACGTCCCACTGCCATGATGTTGGAGAAATCTTTGGACTACGGAAGGACTTGGCACCCATACCAATACTATGCTGATG